>NC_140659.1:1947634-2547634 GCF_978046115.1 Saccoglossus kowalevskii
TAGTGTTGGTCAGTGTGTGCCTATTAATAAACCCTAGTGTTGGTCAGTGTATGGCTATTAATAAAACCTAGCGTTGGTCAGTGTATGCCTATTAATAAACCCTAGTGTTGGTCAGTGTATGCCTATTAATAAACACTAGTGTTGGTCAGTGTATGCATATTAATACACACTAGTGTTGGTCAGTGTATGCCTATTAATAAACCCTAGTGTTGGTCAGTGTATGCCTATTAATAAACCCTAGTGATGGTCAGTGTGTGCCTATTAATAAACCCTAGTGTTGGTCAGTGTATGCCTATTAATAAACCCTAGTGTTGGTCAGTGTATGCCTATTAATAAAGCCTAGTGTTGGTCAGCGTATGCCTATTAATAAACCCTAGTATAGGTCAGTGTCTGCCTATTAATAAACCCTAGTGTTGGTCAGTGTATGCCTATTAATAAACCCTAGTGTTGGTCAGTGTATGCCTATTAATAAACCCTAGTGTAGGTCAGTGTATGCCTATTAATACACCCTAGTGTTGGTCAGTGTATGCCTATTAATAAACCCTAGTGTTGGTCAGAGTATGCCTATTAATAAACCCTAGTGTAGGTCAGTGTATGCCTATTAATACACCCTAGTGTTGGTCAGTGTATGCCTATTAATAAACCCTAGTGTTGGTCAGTGTCTGCCAATTAATACACCCTAGTGTTGGTCACTGTATGCCTATTAATAAACTCTAGTGTTGGTCAATGTATGCCTATTAATAAACCCTAGTGTTGGTCAGTGTCTGTCTATTAATAAACCATAGTATAGGTCAGTGTGTGCCTATTAATAAACCCTAGTGTTTGTCAGTGTATGCCTATTAATAAACCCTAGTGTTGGTCAGTGTCTGCCTATTAATAGACACTAGTGTTGGTCAGTGTCTGCCTATTAATAAACCCTAGTGTTGGTCAGTGTATGCCTATTAATAAACCCTAGTGTTGGTCAGTGTATGCCTATTAATAAACCCTAGTGTTGGTCAGTGTGTGCCTATTAATAAACCCTAGTGTTGGTCAGTGTATGGCTATTAATAAACCCTAGCGTTGGTCAGTATATGCCTATTAATAAACCCTAGTGTTGGTCAGTGTATGCCTATTAATAAACACTAGTGTTGGTCAGTGTATGCCTATTAATACACACTAGTGTTGGTCAGTGTATGCCTATTAATACACACTAGTGTTGGTCAGTGTATGCCTATTAATAAACCCTAGTGTTGGTCAGTGTATGCCTATTAATTAACCCTAGTGTTGGTCAGTGTATGCCTATTAATTAACCCTAGTTTCGGTCAGTGTATGCCTATTAATAAACCCTAGTGTTGGTCAGTGTATGCCTATTAATAAACCCTAGTGTTGGTCAGTTTGTGCCTATTAATAAACCCTAGTATTGGTCAGTGTATGCCTATTAATAAAAACTAGTGTTGGTCAGTGTATGTCTATTAATAAACCCTCGTGTTGGTCAGTGTCTGCCTATTAATAAACCCTAGTGTTGGTCAGTGTATGCCTATTAATAAAAACTAGTGTTGGTCAATGTATGCCTATTAATAAACCCTAGTGTTGGTCAGTGTATGCCTATTAATAAACCCTAGTGTTGGTCAGTTTGTGCCTATTAATAAACCCTATTGTTGGTCAGTGTATGCCTATTAATAAACCCTAGTGTTGGTCAGTGTATGCCTATTAATAAACCCTAGTGTTGGTCAGTGTATGCCTATTAATAAACACTAGTGTTGGTCAGTGTATGCCTATTGATAGACACTAGTGTTGGTCAGTGTATGCCTATTAATAAACCCTAGTGTTGGTCAGTGTATGCCTATTAATTAACCCTAGTGTTGGTCAGTGTCTGCCTATTAATAAACCCTAGTGTTGGTCAGTGTCTGCCTATTAATAAACCCTAGTGTTGGTCAGTGTATGCCTATTAATAAACCCTAGTGTTGGTCAGTGTATGCCTATTAATAAACCCTAGTGTTGGTCAGTGTCTGCCTATTAATAGACCCTAGTGTTGATCAGTGTATGCCTATTAATAAACCCTAGTGTTGGTCAGTGTCTGTCTATTAATAAACCCTAGTATAGGTCAGTGTGTGCCTATTAATAAACCCTAGTGTTTGTCAGTGTATGCCTATTAATAAACCCTAGTGTTGGTCAGTGTCTGCCTATTAATAGACACTAGTGTTGGTCAGTGTCTGCCTATTAATAAACCCTAGTGTTGGTCAGTGTATGCCTATTAATAAACCCTAGTGTTGGTCAGTGTATGCCTATTAATAAACCCTAGTGTTGGTCAGTGTGTGCCTATTAATAAACCCTAGTGTTGGTCAGTGTATGGCTATTAATAAACCCTAGTGTTGGTCAGTGTATGCCTATTAATAAACCCTAGTATTGGTCAGTGTATGCCTATTAATAAACACTAATGTTGGTCAGTGTATGCCTATTAATAGACACTAGTGTTGGTCAGTGTATGCCTATAATTAAACCCTAGTGTTGGTCAGTGTGTGCCTATTAATAAACTCTAGTGTTGGTCAGTGTATGCCTATTAATAAACCCTAGTGTTGGTCAGTGTATGCCTATTAATAAAGCCTAGTGTTGGTCAGTGTATGCCTATTAATAAACCCTAGTATAGGTCAGTGTCTGCCTATTAATAAACCCTAGTGTTGGTCAGTGTATGCCTATTAATAAACCCTAGTGTTGGTCAGAGTATGCCTATTAATAAACCCTAGTGTAGGTCAGTGTATGCCTATTAATACACCCTAGTGTTGGTCAGTGTATGCCTATTAATAAACCCTAGTGTTGGTCAGTGTCTGCCAATTAATACACCCTAGTGTTGGTCACTGTATGCCTATTAATAAACTCTAGTGTTGGTCAATGTATGCCTATTAATAAACCCTAGTGTTGGTCAGTGTCTGTCTATTAATAAACCATAGTATAGGTCAGTGTGTGCCTATTAATAAACCCTAGTGTTTGTCAGTGTATGCCTATTAATAAACCCTAGTGTTGGTCAGTGTCTGCCTATTAATAGACACTAGTGTTGGTCAGTGTCTGCCTATTAATAAACCCTAGTGTTGGTCAGTGTATGCCTATTAATAAACCCTAGTGTTGGTCAGTGTATGCCTATTAATAAACCCTAGTGTTGGTCAGTGTGTGCCTATTAATAAACCCTAGTGTTGGTCAGTGTATGGCTATTAATAAACCCTAGCGTTGGTCAGTATATGCCTATTAATAAACCCTAGTGTTGGTCAGTGTATGCCTATTAATAAACACTAGTGTTGGTCAGTGTATGCCTATTAATACACACTAGTGTTGGTCAGTGTATATCTATTAATACACACTAGTGTTGGTCAGTGTATGCCTATTAATAAACCCTAGTGTTGGTCAGTGTATGCCTATTAATTAACCCTAGTTTCGGTCAGTGTATGCCTATTAATAAACCCTAGTGTTGGTCAGTGTATGCCTATTAATAAACCCTAGTGTTGGTCAGTTTGTGCCTATTAATAAACCCTAGTATAGGTCAGTGTCTGCCTATTAAAAGACACTAGTGTTGGTCAGTGTATGCCTATTAATAAAAACTAGTGTTGGTCAGTGTATGTCTATTAATAAACCCTCGTGTTGGTCAGTGTCTGCCTATTAATAAACCCTAGTGTTGGTCAGTGTATGCCTATTAATAAAAACTAGTGTTGGTCAATGTATGCCTATTAATAAACCCTAGTGTTGGTCAGTGTATGCATATTAATAAACCCTAGTGTTGGTCAGTTTGTGCCTATTAATAAACCCTATTGTTGGTCAGTGTATGCCTATTAATAAACCCTAGTGTTGGTCAGTGTATGCCTATTAATAAACCCTAGTGTTGGTCAGTGTATGCCTATTAATAAACACTAGTGTTGGTCAGTGTATGCCTATTGATAGACACTAGTGTTGGTCAGTGTATGCCTATTAATAAACCCTAGTGTTGGTCAGTGTATGCCTATTAATTAACCCTAGTGTTGGTCAGTGTCTGCCTATTAATAAACCCTAGTGTTGGTCAGTGTCTGCCTATTAATAAACCCTAGTGTTGGTCAGTGTATGCCTATTAATAAACCCTAGTGTTGGTCAGTGTATGCCTATTAATAAACCCTAGTGTTGGTCAGTGTCTGCCTATTAATAGACCCTAGTGTTGATCAGTGTATGCCTATTAATAAACCCTAGTGTTGGTCAATGTATGCCTATTAATAAACCCTAGTGTTGGTCAGTGTCTGTCTATTAATAAACCCTAGTATACGTCAGTGTCTGCCTATTAATAAACCCTAGTGTTGGTCAGTGTATGCCTATTAATAAACCCTAGTGTTGGTCAGTGTGTGCCTATTAATAAACCCTAGTGTTGGTCAGTGTGTGCCTATTAATAAACCCTAGTGTTGGTCAGTGTCTGCCTATTAATAGAAACTAGTGTATGCATATTAATAAACCCTAGTGTTGGTCAGTCTATGTCTATTAATAAACCCTAGTGTTGATCAGTGTATGCCTATTAATAAACACTAGTATTGGTCAGTGTCTGTCTATTAATAAACCCTAGTGTTGGTCAGTGTCTGCCTATTAATAGACACTAGTGTTGGTCAGTGTATGCCTATTAATAAACGCTAGTGTTTGTCAGTGTATGCCTATAAATAAACCCTAGTGTTGGTCAGTGTATGCCTATTAATAAACCCTAGTGTTGGTCAGTTTGTGCCTATTAATAAACCCTAGTGTTGGTCAGTTTGTGCCTATTAATAAACCCTAGTATAGGTCAGTGTCTGCCTATTGATAGACACTAGTGTTGGTCAGTGTATGCCTATTAATAAAAACTAGTGTTGGTCAGTGTATGTCTATTAATAAACCCTATTGTTGGTCAGTGTATGCCTATTAATAAACCCTAGTGTTGGTCAGTGTGTGCCTATTAATAAACCCTAGTGTTGGTCAGTGTGTGCCTATTAATAAACCCTAGTATAGGTCAGTGTCTGCCTATTAAAAGACACTAGTGTTTGTCAGTGTATGCCTATTAATAAACCCTAGTGTTGGTCAGTGTCTGCCTATTAATAAACCCTAGTGTTGGTCAGTGTCTGCCTATTAATAAACCCTAGTGTTGGTCAGTGTATGCCTATTAATAAACCCTAGTGTTGGTCAGGGTATGCCTATTAATAAACCCTAGTGTTGGTCAGTGTGTGCCTATTAATAAACCCTAGTGTTGGTCAGTGTATGGCTATTAATAAACCCTAGCGTTGGTCAGTGTATGCCTATTAATAAACCCTAGTGTTGGTCAGTGTATGCCTATTAATAAACACTAGTGTTGGTCAGTGTATGCATATTAATACACACTAGTGTTGGTCAGTGTATGCCTATTAATAAACCCTAGTGTTGGTCAGTGTATGCCTATTAATAAACCCTAGTGATGGTCAGTGTGTGCCTATTAATAAACCCTAGTGTTGGTCAGTGTATGCCTATTAATAAACCCTAGTGTTGGTCAGTGTATGCCTATTAATAAAGCCTAGTGTTGGTCAGCGTATGCCTATTAATAAACCCTAGTATAGGTCAGTGTCTGCCTATTAATAAACCCTAGTGTTGGTCAGTGTATGCCTATTAATAAACCCTAGTGTTGGTCAGTGTATGCCTATTAATAAACCCTAGTGTAGGTCAGTGTATGCCTATTAATACACCCTAGTGTTGGTCAGTGTATGCCTATTCATAAACCCTAGTGTTGGTCAGAGTATGCCTATTAATAAACCCTAGTGTAGGTCAGTGTATGCCTATTAATACACCCTAGTGTTGGTCAGTGTATGCCTATTAATAAACCCTAGTGTTGGTCAGTGTCTGCCAATTAATACACCCTAGTGTTGGTCACTGTATGCCTATTAATAAACTCTAGTGTTGGTCAATGTATGCCTATTAATAAACCCTAGTGTTGGTCAGTGTCTGTCTATTAATAAACCATAGTATAGGTCAGTGTGTGCCTATTAATAAACCCTAGTGTTTGTCAGTGTATGCCTATTAATAAACCCTAGTGTTGGTCAGTGTCTGCCTATTAATAGACACTAGTGTTGGTCAGTGTCTGCCTATTAATAAACCCTAGTGTTGGTCAGTGTATGCCTATTAATAAACCCTAGTGTTGGTCAGTGTATGGCTATTAATAAACCCTAGCGTTGGTCAGTATATGCCTATTAATAAACCCTAGTGTTGGTCAGTGTATGCCTATTAATAAACACTAGTGTTGGTCAGTGTATGCCTATTAATACACACTAGTGTTGGTCAGTGTATGCCTATTAATACACACTAGTGTTGGTCAGTGTATGCCTATTAATAAACCCTAGTGTTGGTCAGTGTATGCCTATTAATTAACCCTAGTTTCGGTCAGTGTATGCCTATTAATAAACCCTAGTGTTGGTCAGTGTATGCCTATTAATAAACCCTAGTGTTGGTCAGTTTGTGCCTATTAATAAACCCTAGTATAGGTCAGTGTCTGCCTATTAAAAGACACTAGTGTTGGTCAGTGTATGCCTATTAATAAAAACTAGTGTTGGTCAGTGTATGTCTATTAATAAACCCTCGTGTTGGTCAGTGTCTGCCTATTAATAAACCCTAGTGTTGGTCAGTGTATGCCTATTAATAAAAACTAGTGTTGGTCAATGTATGCCTATTAATAAACCCTAGTGTTGGTCAGTGTATGCCTATTAATAAACCCTAGTGTTGGTCAGTTTGTGCCTATTAATAAACCCTATTGTTGGTCAGTGTATGCCTATTAATAAACCCTAGTGTTGGTCAGTGTATGCCTATTAATAAACCCTAGTGTTGGTCAGTGTATGCCTATTAATAAACACTAGTGTTGGTCAGTGTATGCCTATTGATAGACACTAGTGTTGGTCAGTGTATGCCTATTAATAAACCCTAGTGTTGGTCAGTGTATGCCTATTAATTAACCCTAGTGTTGGTCAGTGTCTGCCTATTAATAAACCCTAGTGTTGGTCAGTGTCTGCCTATTAATAAACCCTAGTGTTGGTCAGTGTATGCCTATTAATAAACCCTAGTGTTGGTCAGTGTATGCCTATTAATAAACCCTAGTGTTGGTCAGTGTCTGCCTATTAATAGACCCTAGTGTTGATCAGTGTATGCCTATTAATAAACCCTAGTGTTGGTCAATGTATGCCTATTAATAAACCCTAGTGTTGGTCAGTGTCTGTCTATTAATAAACCCTAGTATAGGTCAGTGTCTGCCTATTAATAAACCCTAGTGTTGGTCAGTGTATGCCTATTAATAAACCCTAGTGTTGGTCAGTGTATGCCTATTAATAAACCCTAGTGTTGGTCAGTGTGTGCCTATTAATAAACCCTAGTGTTGGTCAGTGTCTGCCTATTAATAGAAACTAGTGTATGCATATTAATAAACCCTAGTGTTGGTCAGTCTATGTCTATTAATAAACCCTAGTGTTGATCAGTGTATGCCTATTAATAAACACTAGTATTGGTCAGTGTCTGTCTATTAATAAACCCTAGTGTTGGTCAGTGTCTGCCTATTAATAGACACTAGTGTTGGTCAGTGTATGCCTATTAATAAACGCTAGTGTTTGTCAGTGTATGCCTATAAATAAACCCTAGTGTTGGTCAGTGTATGCCTATTAATAAACCCTAGTGTTGGTCAGTTTGTGCCTATTAATAAACCCTAGTGTTGGTCAGTTTGTGCCTATTAATAAACCCTAGTATAGGTCAGTGTCTGCCTATTGATAGACACTAGTGTTGGTCAGTGTATGCCTATTAATAAAAACTAGTGTTGGTCAGTGTATGTCTATTAATAAACCCTATTGTTGGTCAGTGTATGCCTATTAATAAACCCTAGTGTTGGTCAGTGTGTGCCTATTAATAAACCCTAGTGTTGGTCAGTGTGTGCCTATTAATAAACCCTAGTATAGGTCAGTGTCTGCCTATTAAAAGACACTAGTGTTTGTCAGTGTATGCCTATTAATAAACCCTAGTGTTGGTCAGTGTCTGCCTATTAATAAACCCTAGTGTTGGTCAGTGTCTGCCTATTAATAGACACTAGTGTTGGTCAGTGTCTGCCTATTAATAAACCCTAGTGTTGGTCAGTGTATGCCTATTAATAAACCCTAGTGTTGGTCAGGGTATGCCTATTAATAAACCCTAGTGTTGGTCAGTGTGTGCCTATTAATAAACCCTAGTGTTGGTCAGTGTATGGCTATTAATAAACCCTAGCGTTGGTCAGTGTATGCCTATTAATAAACCCTAGTGTTGGTCAGTGTATGCCTATTAATAAACACTAGTGTTGGTCAGTGTATGCATATTAATACACACTAGTGTTGGTCAGTGTATGCCTATTAATAAACCCTAGTGTTGGTCAGTGTATGCCTATTAATAAACCCTAGTGATGGTCAGTGTGTGCCTATTAATAAACCCTAGTGTTGGTCAGTGTATGCCTATTAATAAACCCTAGTGTTGGTCAGTGTATGCCTATTAATAAAGCCTAGTGTTGGTCAGCGTATGCCTATTAATAAACCCTAGTATAGGTCAGTGTCTGCCTATTAATAAACCCTAGTGTTGGTCAGTGTATGCCTATTAATAAACCCTAGTGTTGGTCAGTGTATGCCTATTAATAAACCCTAGTGTAGGTCAGTGTATGCCTATTAATACACCCTAGTGTTGGTCAGTGTATGCCTATTAATAAACCCTAGTGTTGGTCAGTGTATGACTATTAATAAACCCTAGTGTTGGTCAGTGTGTGCCTATTAATAAACCCTAGTGTTGGTCAGTGTATGCCTATTAATAAACCCTAGTGTTGGTCAGTGTATGCCTATTAATAAAGCCTAGTGTTGGTCAGTGTATGCCTATTAATAAACCCTAGTATAGGTCAGTGTCTGCCTATTAATAAACCCTAGTGTTGGTCAGTGTATGCCTATTAATAAACCCTAGTGTTGGTCAGTGTATGCCTATTAATAAACCCTAGTGTAGGTCAGTGTATGCCTATTAATACACCCTAGTGTTGGTCAGTGTATGCCTATTAATAAACCCTAGTGTTGGTCAGTGTTTGCCAATTAATAGACCCTAGTGTTGGTCAGTGTATGCCTATTAATAAACTCTAGTGTTGGCCAATGTATGCCTATTAATAAACCCTAGTGTTGGTCAGTGTCTGTCTATTAATAAACCCTAGTATAGGTCAGTGTGTGCCTATTAATAAACCCTAGTGTTTGTCAGTGTATGCCTATTAATAAACCCTAGTGTTGGTCAGTGTCTGCCTATTAATAGACACTAGTGTTGGTCAGTGTCTGCCTATTAATAAACCCTAGTGTTGGTCAGTGTATGCCTATTAATAAACCCTAGTGTTGGTCAGGGTATGCCTATTAATAAACCCTAGTGTTGGTCAGTGTGTGCCTATTAATAAACCCTAGTGTTGGTCAGTGTATGGCTATTAATAAACCCTAGCGTTGGTCAGTGTATGCCTATTAATAAACCCTAGTGTTGGTCAGTGTATGCCTATTAATAAACACTAGTGTTGGTCAGTGTATGCATATTAATACACACTAGTGTTGGTCAGTGTATGCCTATTAATAAACCCTAGTGTTGGAAAGTGTATGCCTATTAATTAACCCTAGTTTCGGTCAGTGTATGCCTATTAATAAACCCTAGTGTTGGTCAGTTTGTGCCTATTAATAAACCCTAGTATAGGTCAGTGTCTGCCTATTAAAAGACACTAGTGTTGGTCAGTGTATGCCTATTAATAAAAACTAGTGTTGGTCAGTGTATGTCTATTAATAAACCCTCGTGTTGGTCAGTGTCTGCCTATTAATAAACCCTAGTGTTGGTCAGTGTATGCCTATTAATAAAAACTAGTGTTGGTCAATGTATGCCTATTAATAAACCCAAGTATACATCAGTGTCTGCCTATTAATAAACCCTAGTGTTGGTCAGTGTATGCCTATTAGTAAACCCTAATATAGGTCAGTGTCTGCCTATTAATAAACCCTTGTGTTGGTCAGTATATGCCTATTAATAAACTCTAGTGTTGGTCAGTGTATGCCTATTAATAAACTCTAGTGTAGGTCAGTGTATGCCTATTAATAAACCCTAGTGTTAGTCAGTGTATGCCTATTAATAAACCCTAGTGTTGGTCAGTGTCTGCCTATTAATAGACCCTAGTGTTGGTCAGTGTCTGTCTATTAATAAACCCTAGTATAGGTCAGTGTCTGCCTATTAATAAACCCTAGTGTTGGTCAGTGTATGCCTATTAATAAACCCTAGTGTTGGTCAGTGTCTCCCTATTAATAGACACTAGTGTTGGTCAGTGTCTGCCTATTAATAAACCCTAGTGTTGGTCAGTGTATGCCTATTAAAAAACCCTAGTGTTGGTCAGTGTATGCCTATTAATAAACCCTAGTGTTGGTCAGTTTGTGCCTATTAATAAACCCTATTGTTGGTCAGTGTATGCCTATTAATAAACCCTAGTGTTGGTCAGTGTATGCCTATTAATAAACCCTAGTGTTGGTCAGTGTATGCCTATTAATGAACACTAGTGTTGGTCAGTGTATGCCTATTGATAGACACTAGTGTTGGTCAGTGTATGCCTATTAATAAACCCTAGTGTTGGTCAGTGTATGCCTATTAATTAACCCTAGTGTTGGTCAGTGTATGCCTATTAATAAACCCTAGTGTTGGTCAGTGTATGCCTATTAATAGACACTAGTGTTGGTCAGTTTATGCCTATTAATAAACGCTAGTGTTGGTCAGTGTATGCCTATTAATAAACGCTAGTGTTGGTCAGTGTATGCCTATTAATAAACCCTAGTGTTGGTCAGTTTGTGCCTATTAATAAACCCTAGTATAGGTCAGTGTCTGCCTATTAATAGACACTAGTATTTGTCAGTGTATGCCTATTAATAAGAACTAGTGTTGGTCAGTGTATGCCTATTAATAAACCCAAGTATACATCAGTGTCTGCCTATTAATAAACCCTAGTGTTGGTCAGTGTATGCCTATTAATAAACCCTAGTATAGGTCAGTGTCTGCCTATTAATAAACCCTAGTGTTGGTCAGTGTATGCCTATTAATAAACCCTAGTGTTGGTCAGTGTATGCCTATTAATAAACTCTAGTGTAGGTCAGTGTATGCCTATTAATAAACCCTAGTGTTGGTCAGTGTATGCCTATTAATAAACCCTAGTGTTGGTCAGTGTCTGCCTATTAATAGACCCTAGTGTTGATCAGTGTATGCCTATTAATAAACCCTAGTGTTGGTCAATGTATGCCTATTAATAAACCCTAGTGTTGGTCAGTGTCTGTCTATTAATAAACCCTAGTATAGGTCAGTGTCTGCCTATTAATAAACCCTAGTGTTGGTCAGTGTATGCCTATTAATAAACCCTAGTGTTGGTCAGTGTGTGCCTATTAACAAACCCTAGTGTTGGTCAGTGTGTGCCTATTAATAAACCCTAGTGTTGGTCAGTGTATGCCTATTAATAGAAACTAGTGTATGCATATTAATAAACCCTAGTGTTGGTAAGTCTATGTCTATTAATAAACCCTAGTGTTGATCAGTGTCTGTCTATTAATAAACCCTAGTGTTTGTCAGTGTATGCCTATAAATAAACCCTAGTGTTGGTCAGTGTATGCCTATTAATAAACCCTAGTGTTGGTCAGTTTGTGCCTATTAATAAACCCTAGTGTTGGTCAGTTTGTGCCTATTAATAAACCCTAGTATAGGTCAGTGTCTGCCTATTGATAGACACTAGTGTTGGTCAGTGTATGCCTATTAATAAAAACTAGTGTTGGTCAGTGTATGTCTATTAATAAACCCTAGTGTTGGTCAGTGTCTGCCTATTAATATACCCTAGTGTTGGTCAGTGTATGCCTATTAAGAAAAACTAGTGTTGGTCAGTGTATGCCTATTAATAATCCCTAGTATAGGTCAGTGTCTGCCTATTAATAAACCCTAGTGTTGGTCAGTGTATGCCTATTAATAAACCCTAGTATAGGTTAGTGTCTGCCTATTAATAAACCCTAGTGAAGGTCAGTGTATGCCTATTAATAATGCCTAGTGTTGGTCAGTGTATGCCTATTAATAAACCCTAGTGTAGGTCAGTGTATGCCTATTAATAAACGCTAGTGTTGGTCAGTGTATGCCTATTAATAAACGCTAGTGTTGGTCAGTGTATGCCAATTAATAAACCCTAGTGTTGGTCAGTGTCTGTCTATTAATAAACCCTAGTATAGGTCAGTGTGTGCCTATTAATAAACCCTAGTTTTGGTCAGTGTATGCCTATTAATAAACCCTAGTGTTGGTCAGTGTCTGCCTATTAATAGACACTAGTGTTGGTCAGTGTCTGCCTATTAATAAACCCTAGTGTTGGTCAGTGTGTGCCTATTAATAAACCCTAGTGTTGGTCAGTGTATGCCTATTAATAAACCCTAGTGTTGGTCAGTGTATGCCTATTAATAAAGCCTAGTGTTGGTCAGTGTATGCCTATTAATAAACCCTAGTATAGGTCAGTGTCTGCCTATTAATAAACCCTAGTGTTGGTCAGTGTATGCCTATTAATAAACCCTAGTGTTGGTCAGTGTATGCCTATTAATAAACCCTAGTGTAGGTCAGTGTATGCCTATTAATACACCCTAGTGTTGGTCAGTGTATGCCTATTAATAAACCCTAGTGTTGGTCAGTGTCTGCCAATTAATAGACCCTAGTGTTGGTCAGTGTATGCCTATTAATAAACTCTAGTGTTGGTCAATGTATGCCTATTAATAAACCCTAGTGTTGGTCAGTGTCTGTCTATTAATAAACCCTAGTATAGGTCAGTGTGTGCCTATTAATAAACACTAGTATTGGTCAGTGTCTGTCTATTAATAAACCCTAGTGTTTGTCAGTGTATGCCTATAAATAAACCCTAGTGTTGGTCAGTGTATGCCTATTAATAAACCCTAGTGTTGGTCAGTGTATGCCTATTAATAAACCCTAGTGTTGGTCAGGGTATGCCTATTAATAAACCCTAGTGTTGGTCAGTGTGTGCCTATTAATAAACCCTAGTGTTGGTCAGTGTATGGCTATTAATAAACCCTAGCGTTGGTCAGTGTATGCCTATTAATAAACCCTAGTGTTGGTCAGTGTATGCCTATTAATAAACACTAGTGTTGGTCAGTGTATGCATATTAATACACACTAGTGTTGGTCAGTGTATGCCTATTAATAAACCCTAGTGTTGGAAAGTGTATGCCTATTAATTAACCCTAGTTTCGGTCAGTGTATGCCTATTAATAAACCCTAGTGTTGGTCAGTTTGTGCCTATTAATAAACCCTAGTATAGGTCAGTGTCTGCCTATTAAAAGACACTAGTGTTGGTCAGTGTATGCCTATTAATAAAAACTAGTGTTGGTCAGTGTATGTCTATTAATAAACCCTCGTGTTGGTCAGTGTCTGCCTATTAATAAACCCTAGTGTTGGTCAGTGTATGCCTATTAATAAAAACTAGTGTTGGTCAATGTATGCCTATTAATAAACCCAAGTATACATCAGTGTCTGCCTATTAATAAACCCTAGTGTTGGTCAGTGTATGCCTATTAGTAAACCCTAATATAGGTCAGTGTCTGCCTATTAATAAACCCTTGTGTTGGTCAGTATATGCCTATTAATAAACTCTAGTGTTGGTCAGTGTATGCCTATTAATAAACTCTAGTGTAGGTCAGTGTATGCCTATTAATAAACCCTAGTGTTAGTCAGTGTATGCCTATTAATAAACCCTAGTGTTGGTCAGTGTCTGCCTATTAATAGACCCTAGTGTTGGTCAGTGTCTGTCTATTAATAAACCCTAGTATAGGTCAGTGTCTGCCTATTAATAAACCCTAGTGTTGGTCAGTGTATGCCTATTAATAAACCCTAGTGTTGGTCAGTGTCTCCCTATTAATAGACACTAGTGTTGGTCAGTGTCTGCCTATTAATAAACCCTAGTGTTGGTCAGTGTATGCCTATTAAAAAACCCTAGTGTTGGTCAGTGTATGCCTATTAATAAACCCTAGTGTTGGTCAGTTTGTGCCTATTAATAAACCCTATTGTTGGTCAGTGTATGCCTATTAATAAACCCTAGTGTTGGTCAGTGTATGCCTATTAATAAACCCTAGTGTTGGTCAGTGTATGCCTATTAATGAACACTAGTGTTGGTCAGTGTATGCCTATTGATAGACACTAGTGTTGGTCAGTGTATGCCTATTAATAAACCCTAGTGTTGGTCAGTGTATGCCTATTAATTAACCCTAGTGTTGGTCAGTGTATGCCTATTAATAAACCCTAGTGTTGGTCAGTGTATGCCTATTAATAGACACTAGTGTTGGTCAGTTTATGCCTATTAATAAACGCTAGTGTTGGTCAGTGTATGCCTATTAATAAACGCTAGTGTTGGTCAGTGTATGCCTATTAATAAACCCTAGTGTTGGTCAGTTTGTGCCTATTAATAAACCCTAGTATAGGTCAGTGTCTGCCTATTAATAGACACTAGTATTTGTCAGTGTATGCCTATTAATAAGAACTAGTGTTGGTCAGTGTATGCCTATTAATAAACCCAAGTATACATCAGTGTCTGCCTATTAATAAACCCTAGTGTTGGTCAGTGTATGCCTATTAATAAACCCTAGTATAGGTCAGTGTCTGCCTATTAATAAACCCTAGTGTTGGTCAGTGTATGCCTATTAATAAACCCTAGTGTTGGTCAGTGTATGCCTATTAATAAACTCTAGTGTAGGTCAGTGTATGCCTATTAATAAACCCTAGTGTTGGTCAGTGTATGCCTATTAATAAACCCTAGTGTTGGTCAGTGTCTGCCTATTAATAGACCCTAGTGTTGATCAGTGTATGCCTATTAATAAACCCTAGTGTTGGTCAATGTATGCCTATTAATAAACCCTAGTGTTGGTCAGTGTCTGTCTATTAATAAACCCTAGTATAGGTCAGTGTCTGCCTATTAATAAACCCTAGTGTTGGTCAGTGTATGCCTATTAATAAACCCTAGTGTTGGTCAGTGTGTGCCTATTAACAAACCCTAGTGTTGGTCAGTGTGTGCCTATTAATAAACCCTAGTGTTGGTCAGTGTATGCCTATTAATAGAAACTAGTGTATGCATATTAATAAACCCTAGTGTTGGTAAGTCTATGTCTATTAATAAACCCTAGTGTTGATCAGTGTCTGTCTATTAATAAACCCTAGTGTTTGTCAGTGTATGCCTATAAATAAACCCTAGTGTTGGTCAGTGTATGCCTATTAATAAACCCTAGTGTTGGTCAGTTTGTGCCTATTAATAAACCCTAGTGTTGGTCAGTTTGTGCCTATTAATAAACCCTAGTATAGGTCAGTGTCTGCCTATTGATAGACACTAGTGTTGGTCAGTGTATGCCTATTAATAAAAACTAGTGTTGGTCAGTGTATGTCTATTAATAAACCCTAGTGTTGGTCAGTGTCTGCCTATTAATATACCCTAGTGTTGGTCAGTGTATGCCTATTAAGAAAAACTAGTGTTGGTCAGTGTATGCCTATTAATAATCCCTAGTATAGGTCAGTGTCTGCCTATTAATAAACCCTAGTGTTGGTCAGTGTATGCCTATTAATAAACCCTAGTATAGGTTAGTGTCTGCCTATTAATAAACCCTAGTGAAGGTCAGTGTATGCCTATTAATAATGCCTAGTGTTGGTCAGTGTATGCCTATTAATAAACCCTAGTGTAGGTCAGTGTATGCCTATTAATAAACGCTAGTGTTGGTCAGTGTATGCCTATTAATAAACGCTAGTGTTGGTCAGTGTATGCCAATTAATAAACCCTAGTGTTGGTCAGTGTCTGTCTATTAATAAACCCTAGTATAGGTCAGTGTGTGCCTATTAATAAACCCTAGTGTTGGTCAGTGTATGCCTATTAATAAACCCTAGTGTTGGTCAGTGTCTGCCTATTAATAGACACTAGTGTTGGTCAGTGTCTGCCTATTAATAAACCCTAGTGTTGGTCAGTGTGTGCCTATTAATAAACCCTAGTGTTGGTCAGTGTATGCCTATTAATAAACCCTAGTGTTGGTCAGTGTATGCCTATTAATAAAGCCTAGTGTTGGTCAGTGTATGCCTATTAATAAACCCTAGTATAGGTCAGTGTCTGCCTATTAATAAACCCTAGTGTTGGTCAGTGTATGCCTATTAATAAACCCTAGTGTTGGTCAGTGTATGCCTATTAATAAACCCTAGTGTAGGTCAGTGTATGCCTATTAATACACCCTAGTGTTGGTCAGTGTATGCCTATTAATAAACCCTAGTGTTGGTCAGTGTCTGCCAATTAATAGACCCTAGTGTTGGTCAGTGTATGCCTATTAATAAACTCTAGTGTTGGTCAATGTATGCCTATTAATAAACCCTAGTGTTGGTCAGTGTCTGTCTATTAATAAACCCTAGTATAGGTCAGTGTGTGCCTATTAATAAACACTAGTATTGGTCAGTGTCTGTCTATTAATAAACCCTAGTGTTTGTCAGTGTATGCCTATAAATAAACCCTAGTGTTGGTCAGTGTATGCCTATTAATAAACCCTAGTGTTGGTCAGTTTGTGCCTATTAATAAACCCTAGTGTTGGTCAGTTTGTGCCTATTAATAAACCCTAGTATAGGTCAGTGTCTGCCTATTGATAGACACTAGTGTTGGTCAGTGTATGCCTATTAATAAAAACTAGTGTTGGTCAGTGTATGTCTATTAATAAACCCTAGTGTTGGTCAGTGTCTGCCTAATAATATACCCTAGTGTTGGTCAGTGTATGCCTATTAAGAAAAACTAGTGTTGGTCAGTGTATGCCTATTAATAATCCCTAGTAAAGGTCAGTGTCTGCCTATTAATAAACCCTAGTGTTGGTCAGTGTATGCCTATTAATAAACGCTAGTATAGGTTAGTGTCTGCCTATTAATAAACCCTAGTGAAGGTCAGTGTATGCCTATTAATAATGCCTAGTGTTGGTCAGTGTATGCCTATTAATAAACCCTAGTGTAGGTCAGTGTATGCCTATTAATAAACGCTAGTGTTGGTCAGTGTATGCCTATTAATAAACGCTAGTGTTGGTCAGTGTATGCCAATTAATAAACCCTAGTGTTGGTCAGTGTCTGTCTATTAATGAACCCTAGTATAGGTCAGTGTGTGCCTATTAATAAACCCTAGTGTTTGTCAGTGTATGCCTATTAATAAACCCTAGTGTTGGTCAGTGTCTGCCTATTAATAGACACTAGTGTTGGTCAGTGTCTGCCTATTAATAAACCCTAGTGTTGGTCAGTGTGTGCCTATTAATAAACCCTAGTGTTGGTCAGTGTATGCCTATTAATAAACCCTAGTGTTGGTCAGTGTATGCCTATTAATAAAGCCTAGTGTTGGTCAGTGTATGCCTATTAATAAACCCTAGTATAGGTCAGTGTCTGCCTATTAATAAACCCTAGTGTTGGTCAGTGTATGCCTATTAATAAACCCTAGTGTTGGTCAGTGTATGCCTATTAATAAACCCTAGTGTAGGTCAGTGTATGCCTATTAATACACCCTAGTGTTGGTCAGTGTATGCCTATTAATAAACCCTAGTGTTGGTCAGTGTCTGCCAATTAATAGACCCTAGTGTTGGTCAGTGTATGCCTATTAATAAACTCTAGTGTTGGTCAATGTATGCCTATTAATAAACCCTAGTGTTGGTCAGTGTCTGTCTATTAATAAACCCTAGTATAGGTCAGTGTGTGCCTATTAATAAACACTAGTATTGGTCAGTGTCTGTCTATTAATAAACCCTAGTGTTTGTCAGTGTATGCCTATAAATAAACCCTAGTGTTGGTCAGTGTATGCCTATTAATAAACCCTAGTGTTGGTCAGTTTGTGCCTATTAATAAACCCTAGTGTTGGTCAGTTTGTGCCTATTAATAAACCCTAGTATAGGTCAGTGTCTGCCTATTGATAGACACTAGTGTTGGTCAGTGTATGCCTATTAATAAAAACTAGTGTTGGTCAGTGTATGTCTATTAATAAACCCTAGTGTTGGTCAGTGTCTGCCTATTAATATACCCTAGTGTTGGTCAGTGTATGCCTATTAAGAAAAACTAGTGTTGGTCAGTGTATGCCTATTAATAATCCCTAGTATAGGTCAGTGTCTGCCTATTAATAAACCCTAGTGTTGGTCAGTGTATGCCTATTAATAAACCCTAGTATAGGTTAGTGTCTGCCTATTAATAAACCCTAGTGAAGGTCAGTGTATGCCTATTAATAATGCCTAGTGTTGGTCAGTGTATGCCTATTAATAAACCCTAGTGTAGGTCAGTGTATGCCTATTAATAAACGCTAGTGTTGGTCAGTGTATGCCTATTAATAAACGCTAGTGTTGGTCAGTGTATGCCAATTAAAAAACCCTAGTGTTGGTCAGTGTCTGTCTATTAATAAACCCTAGTATAGGTCAGTATGTGCCTATTAATAAACCCTAGTGTTGGTCAGTGTCTGCCTATTAATAGACACTAGTGTTGGTCAGTGTCTGCCTATTAATAAACCCTAGTGTTGGTCAGTGTGTGCCTATTAATAAACCCTAGTGTTGGTCAGTGTATGCCTATTAATAAACCCTAGTGTTGGTCAGTGTATGCCTATTAATAAAGCCTAGTGTTGGTCAGTGTATGCCTATTAATAAACCCTAGTATAGGTCAGTGTCTGCCTATTAATAAACCCTAGTGTTGGTCAGTGTATGCCTATTAATAAACCCTAGTGTTGGTCAGTGTATGCCTATTAATAAACCCTAGTGTAGGTCAGTGTATGCCTATTAATACACCCTAGTGTTGGTCAGTGTATGCCTATTAATAAACCCTAGTGTTGGTCAGTGTCTGCCAATTAATAGACCCTAGTGTTGGTCAGTGTATGCCTATTAATAAACTCTAGTGTTGGTCAATGTATGCCTATTAATAAACCCTAGTGTTGGTCAGTGTCTGTCTATTAATAAACCCTAGTATAGGTCAGTGTGTGCCTATTAATAAACCCTAGTGTTTGTCAGTGTATGCCTATTAATAAACCCTAGTGTTGGTCAGTGTATGCCTATTAATACACACTAGTGTTGGTCAGTGTATGCCTATTAATAAACCCTAGTGTTGGTCAGTGTATGCCTATTAATTAATCCTAGTTTCGGTCAGTGTATGCCTATTAATAAACCCTAGTGTTGGTCAGTGTATGCCTATTAATAAACCCTAGTGTTGGTCAGTTTGTGCCTATTAATAAACCCTAGTATAGGTCAGTGTCTGCCTATTAAAAGACACTAGTGTTGGTCAGTGTATGCCTATTAATAAAAACTAGTGTTGGTCAGTGTATGTCTATTAATAAACCCTCGTGTTGGTCAGTGTCTGCCTATTAATAAACCCTAGTGTTGGTCAGTGTATGCCTATTAATAAAAACTAGTGTTGGTCAATGTATGCCTATTAATAAACCCAAGTATACATCAGTGTCTGCCTATTAATAAACCCTAGTGTTGGTCAGTGTATGCCTATTGATAAACCCTAGTATAGCTCAGTGTCTGCCTATTAATAAACCCTTGTGTTGGTCAGTGTATGCCTATTAATAAACTCTAGTGTTGGTCAGTGTATGCCTATTAATAAACCCTAGTGTTGGTCAGTGTATGCCTATTAATAAACCCTAGTTGTGGTCAGTGTCTGCCTATTAATAGACCCTAGTGTTGATCAGTGTATGCCTATTAATAAACCCTAGTGTTGGTCAATGTATGCCTATTAATAATCCCTAGTGTTGGTCAGTGTCTGTCTATTAATAAACCCTAGTATAGGTCAGTGTCTGCCTATTAATAAACCCTAGTGTTGGTTAGTGTATGCCTATTAATAAACCCTAGTGTTGGTCAGTGTCTCCCTATTAATAGACACTAGTGTTGGTCAGTGTCTGCCTATTAATAAACCCTAGTGTTGGTCAGTGTATGCCTATTAAAAAACCCTAGTGTTGGTCAGTGTATGCCTATTAATAAACCCTAGTGTTGGTCAGTTTGTGCCTATTAATAAACCCTATTGTTGGTCAGTGTATGCATATTAATGAACACTAGTGTTGGTCAGTGTATGCCTATTGATAGACACTAGTGTTGGTCAGTGTATGCCTATTAATAAACCCTAGTGTTGGTCAGTGTATGCCTATTAATAAACCCTAGTATAGGTCAGTGTCTGCCTATTAATAAACCCTAGTGTTGGTCAGTGTATGCCTATTAATAAACCCTAGTGTTGGTCAGTGTATGCCTATTAATAAACCCTAGTGTAGGTCAGTGTATGCCTATTAATACACCCTAGTGTTGGTCAGTGTATGCCTATTAATAAACCCTAGTGTTGGTCAGTGTCTGCCAATTAATAGACCCTAGTGTTGGTCAGTGTATGCCTATTAATAAACTCTAGTGTTGGTCAATGTATGCCTATTAATAAACCCTAGTGTTGGTCAGTGTCTGTCTATTAATAAACCCTAGTATAGGTCAGTGTGTGCCTATTAATAAACCCTAGTGTTTGTCAGTGTATGCCTATTAATAAACCCTAGTGTTGGTCAGTGTATGCCTATTAATACACACTAGTGTTGGTCAGTGTATGCCTATTAATAAACCCTAGTGTTGGTCAGTGTATGCCTATTAATTAATCCTAGTTTCGGTCAGTGTATGCCTATTAATAAACCCTAGTGTTGGTCAGTGTATGCCTATTAATAAACCCTAGTGTTGGTCAGTTTGTGCCTATTAATAAACCCTAGTATAGGTCAGTGTCTGCCTATTAAAAGACACTAGTGTTGGTCAGTGTATGCCTATTAATAAAAACTAGTGTTGGTCAGTGTATGTCTATTAATAAACCCTCGTGTTGGTCAGTGTCTGCCTATTAATAAACCCTAGTGTTGGTCAGTGTATGCCTATTAATAAAAACTAGTGTTGGTCAATGTATGCCTATTAATAAACCCAAGTATACATCAGTGTCTGCCTATTAATAAACCCTAGTGTTGGTCAGTGTATGCCTATTGATAAACCCTAGTATAGCTCAGTGTCTGCCTATTAATAAACCCTTGTGTTGGTCAGTGTATGCCTATTAATAAACTCTAGTGTTGGTCAGTGTATGCCTATTAATAAACCCTAGTGTTGGTCAGTGTATGCCTATTAATAAACCCTAGTTGTGGTCAGTGTCTGCCTATTAATAGACCCTAGTGTTGATCAGTGTATGCCTATTAATAAACCCTAGTGTTGGTCAATGTATGCCTATTAATAATCCCTAGTGTTGGTCAGTGTCTGTCTATTAATAAACCCTAGTATAGGTCAGTGTCTGCCTATTAATAAACCCTAGTGTTGGTCAGTGTCTCCCTATTAATAGACACTAGTGTTGGTCAGTGTCTGCCTATTAATAAACCCTAGTGTTGGTCAGTGTATGCCTATTAAAAAACCCTAGTGTTGGTCAGTGTATGCCTATTAATAAACCCTAGTGTTGGTCAGTTTGTGCCTATTAATAAACCCTATTGTTGGTCAGTGTATGCATATTAATGAACACTAGTGTTGGTCAGTGTATGCCTATTGATAGACACTAGTGTTGGTCAGTGTATGCCTATTAATAAACCCTAGTGTTGGTCAGTGTATGCCTATTAATTAACCCTAGTGTTGGTCAGTGTATGCCTATTAATAAACCCTAGTGTTGGTCAGTGTATGCCTATTAATAGACACTAGTGTTGGTCAGTTTATGCTTATTAATAAACGCTAGTGTTGGTCAGTGTATGCCTATTAATAAACGCTAGTGTTGGTCAGTGTATGCCTATTAATAAACCCTAGTGTTGATCAGTGTATGCCTATTAATAAACCCTAGTGTTGGTCAATGTATGCCTATTAATAAACCCTAGTGTTGGTCAGTGTCTGTCTATTAATAAACCCTAGTATAGGTCAGTGTCTGCCTATTAATAAACCCTAGTGTTGGTCAGTGTATGCCTATTAATACACCCTAGTGTTGGTCAGTGTGTGCCTATTAACAAACCCTAGTGTTGGTCAGTGTGTGCCTATTAATAAACCCTAGTGTTGGTCAGTGTCTGCCTATTAATAGAAACTAGTGTATGCATATTAATAAACCCTAGTGTTGGTCAGTCTATGTCTATTAATAAACCCTAGTGTTGATCAGTGTATGCCTATTAATAAACACTAGTATTGGTCAGTGTCTGTCTATTAATAAACCCTAGTGTTTGTCAGTGTATGCCTATAAATAAACCCTAGTGTTGGTCAGTGTATGCCTATTAATAAACCCTAGTGTTGGTCAGTTTGTGCCTATTAATAAACCCTAGTGTTGGTCAGTGTATGCCTATTAATAAACCCTAGTGTTGGTCAGTGTATGCCTATTAATAAACTCTAGTGTAGGTCAGTGTATGCCTATTAATAAACCCTAGTGTTGGTCAGTGTATGCCTATTAATAAACCCTAGTGTTGGTCAGTGTATGCCTATTAATAAACCCTAGTATAGGTCAGTGTCTGCCTATTAATAAACCCTAGTGTTGGTCAGTGTATGCCTATTAATAAACCCTAGTGTTGGTCAGTGTATGCCTATTAATAAACTCTAGTGTAGGTCAGTGTATGCCTATTAATAAACCCTAGTGTTGGTCAGTGTCTCCCTATTAATAGACACTAGTGTTGGTCAGTGTCTGCCTATTAATAAACCCTAGTGTTGGTCAGTGTATGCCTATTAAAAAACCCTAGTGTTGGTCAGTGTATGCCTATTAATAAACCCTAGTGTTGGTCAGTTTGTGCCTATTAATAAACCCTATTGTTGGTCAGTGTATGCATATTAATGAACACTAGTGTTGGTCAGTGTATGCCTATTGATAGACACTAGTGTTGGTCAGTGTATGCCTATTAATAAACCCTAGTGTTGGTCAGTGTATGCCTATTAATTAACCCTAGTGTTGGTCAGTGTATGCCTATTAATAAACCCTAGTGTTGGTCAGTGTATGCCTATTAATAGACACTAGTGTTGGTCAGTTTATGCTTATTAATAAACGCTAGTGTTGGTCAGTGTATGCCTATTAATAAACGCTAGTGTTGGTCAGTGTATGCCTATTAATAAACCCTAGTGTTGATCAGTGTATGCCTATTAATAAACCCTAGTGTTGGTCAATGTATGCCTATTAATAAACCCTAGTGTTGGTCAGTGTCTGTCTATTAATAAACCCTAGTATAGGTCAGTGTCTGCCTATTAATAAACCCTAGTGTTGGTCAGTGTATGCCTATTAATACACCCTAGTGTTGGTCAGTGTGTGCCTATTAACAAACCCTAGTGTTGGTCAGTGTGTGCCTATTAATAAACCCTAGTGTTGGTCAGTGTCTGCCTATTAATAGAAACTAGTGTATGCATATTAATAAACCCTAGTGTTGGTCAGTCTATGTCTATTAATAAACCCTAGTGTTGATCAGTGTATGCCTATTAATAAACACTAGTATTGGTCAGTGTCTGTCTATTAATAAACCCTAGTGTTTGTCAGTGTATGCCTATAAATAAACCCTAGTGTTGGTCAGTGTATGCCTATTAATAAACCCTAGTGTTGGTCAGTTTGTGCCTATTAATAAACCCTAGTGTTGGTCAGTGTATGCCTATTAATAAACCCTAGTGTTGGTCAGTGTATGCCTATTAATAAACTCTAGTGTAGGTCAGTGTATGCCTATTAATAAACCCTAGTGTTGGTCAGTGTATGCCTATTAATAAACCCTAGTGTTGGTCAGTGTATGCCTATTAATAAACCCTAGTATAGGTCAGTGTCTGCCTATTAATAAACCCTAGTGTTGGTCAGTGTATGCCTATTAATAAACCCTAGTGTTGGTCAGTGTATGCCTATTAATAAACTCTAGTGTAGGTCAGTGTATGCCTATTAATAAACCCTAGTGTTGGTCAGTGTATGCCTATTAATAAACCCTAGTGTTGGTCAGTGTCTGCCTATTAATAGACCCTAGTGTTGATCAGTGTATGCCTATTAATAAACCCTAGTGTTGGTCAATGTATGCCTATTAATAAACCCTAGTGTTGGTCAGTGTCTGTCTATTAATAAACCCTAGTATAGGTCAGTGTCTGCCTATTAATAAACCCTAGTGTTGGTCAGTGTATGCCTATTAATAAACCCTAGTGTTGGTCAGTGTATGCCTATTAATTAACCCTAGTGTTGGTCAGTGTATGCCTATTAATAAACCCTAGTGTTGGTCAGTGTATGCCTATTAATAGACACTAGTGTTGGTCAGTTTATGCTTATTAATAAACGCTAGTGTTGGTCAGTGTATGCCTATTAATAAACGCTAGTGTTGGTCAGTGTATGCCTATTAATAAACCCTAGTGTTGATCAGTGTATGCCTATTAATAAACCCTAGTGTTGGTCAATGTATGCCTATTAATAAACCCTAGTGTTGGTCAGTGTCTGTCTATTAATAAACCCTAGTATAGGTCAGTGTCTGCCTATTAATAAACCCTAGTGTTGGTCAGTGTATGCCTATTAATACACCCTAGTGTTGGTCAGTGTGTGCCTATTAACAAACCCTAGTGTTGGTCAGTGTGTGCCTATTAATAAACCCTAGTGTTGGTCAGTGTCTGCCTATTAATAGAAACTAGTGTATGCATATTAATAAACCCTAGTGTTGGTCAGTCTATGTCTATTAATAAACCCTAGTGTTGATCAGTGTATGCCTATTAATAAACACTAGTATTGGTCAGTGTCTGTCTATTAATAAACCCTAGTGTTTGTCAGTGTATGCCTATAAATAAACCCTAGTGTTGGTCAGTGTATGCCTATTAATAAACCCTAGTGTTGGTCAGTTTGTGCCTATTAATAAACCCTAGTGTTGGTCAGTGTATGCCTATTAATAAACCCTAGTGTTGGTCAGTGTATGCCTATTAATAAACTCTAGTGTAGGTCAGTGTATGCCTATTAATAAACCCTAGTGTTGGTCAGTGTATGCCTATTAATAAACCCTAGTGTTGGTCAGTGTATGCCTATTAATAAACCCTAGTATAGGTCAGTGTCTGCCTATTAATAAACCCTAGTGTTGGTCAGTGTATGCCTATTAATAAACCCTAGTGTTGGTCAGTGTATGCCTATTAATAAACTCTAGTGTAGGTCAGTGTATGCCTATTAATAAACCCTAGTGTTGGTCAGTGTCTCCCTATTAATAGACACTAGTGTTGGTCAGTGTCTGCCTATTAATAAACCCTAGTGTTGGTCAGTGTATGCCTATTAAAAAACCCTAGTGTTGGTCAGTGTATGCCTATTAATAAACCCTAGTGTTGGTCAGTTTGTGCCTATTAATAAACCCTATTGTTGGTCAGTGTATGCATATTAATGAACACTAGTGTTGGTCAGTGTATGCCTATTGATAGACACTAGTGTTGGTCAGTGTATGCCTATTAATAAACCCTAGTGTTGGTCAGTGTATGCCTATTAATTAACCCTAGTGTTGGTCAGTGTATGCCTATTAATAAACCCTAGTGTTGGTCAGTGTATGCCTATTAATAGACACTAGTGTTGGTCAGTTTATGCTTATTAATAAACGCTAGTGTTGGTCAGTGTATGCCTATTAATAAACGCTAGTGTTGGTCAGTGTATGCCTATTAATAAACCCTAGTGTTGATCAGTGTATGCCTATTAATAAACCCTAGTGTTGGTCAATGTATGCCTATTAATAAACCCTAGTGTTGGTCAGTGTCTGTCTATTAATAAACCCTAGTATAGGTCAGTGTCTGCCTATTAATAAACCCTAGTGTTGGTCAGTGTATGCCTATTAATACACCCTAGTGTTGGTCAGTGTGTGCCTATTAACAAACCCTAGTGTTGGTCAGTGTGTGCCTATTAATAAACCCTAGTGTTGGTCAGTGTCTGCCTATTAATAGAAACTAGTGTATGCATATTAATAAACCCTAGTGTTGGTCAGTCTATGTCTATTAATAAACCCTAGTGTTGATCAGTGTATGCCTATTAATAAACACTAGTATTGGTCAGTGTCTGTCTATTAATAAACCCTAGTGTTTGTCAGTGTATGCCTATAAATAAACCCTAGTGTTGGTCAGTGTATGCCTATTAATAAACCCTAGTGTTGGTCAGTTTGTGCCTATTAATAAACCCTAGTGTTGGTCAGTGTATGCCTATTAATAAACCCTAGTGTTGGTCAGTGTATGCCTATTAATAAACTCTAGTGTAGGTCAGTGTATGCCTATTAATAAACCCTAGTGTTGGTCAGTGTATGCCTATTAATAAACCCTAGTGTTGGTCAGTGTATGCCTATTAATAAACCCTAGTATAGGTCAGTGTCTGCCTATTAATAAACCCTAGTGTTGGTCAGTGTATGCCTATTAATAAACCCTAGTGTTGGTCAGTGTATGCCTATTAATAAACTCTAGTGTAGGTCAGTGTATGCCTATTAATAAACCCTAGTGTTGGTCAGTGTATGCCTATTAATAAACCCTAGTGTTGGTCAGTGTCTGCCTATTAATAGACCCTAGTGTTGATCAGTGTATGCCTATTAATAAACCCTAGTGTTGGTCAATGTATGCCTATTAATAAACCCTAGTGTTGGTCAGTGTCTGTCTATTAATAAACCCTAGTATAGGTCAGTGTCTGCCTATTAATAAACCCTAGTGTTGGTCAGTGTATGCCTATTAATACACCCTAGTGTTGGTCAGTGTGTGCCTATTAACAAACCCTAGTGTTGGTCAGTGTGTGCCTATTAATAAACCCTAGTGTTGGTCAGTGTCTGCCTATTAATAGAAACTAGTGTATGCATATTAATAAACCCTAGTGTTGGTCAGTCTATGTCTATTAATAAACCCTAGTTTTGATCAGTGTATGCCTATTAATAAACACTAGTATTGGTCAGTGTCTGTCTATTAATAAACCCTAGTGTTTGTCAGTGTATGCCTATAAATAAACCCTAGTGTTGGTCAGTGTATGCCTATTAATAAACCCTAGTGTTGGTCAGTTTGTGCCTATTAATAAACCCTAGTGTTGGTCAGTTTGTGCCTATTAATAAACCCTAGTATAGGTCAGTGTCTGCCTATTGATAGACACTAGTGTTGGTCAGTGTATGCCTATTAATAAAAACTAGTGTTGGTCAGTGCATGTCTATTAATAAACCCTAGTGTTGGTCAGTGTCTGCCTATTAATAAACCCTAGTGTTGGTCAGTGTATGCCTATTAATAAACCCTAGTATAGGTTAGTGTCTGCCTATTAATAAACCCTAGTGAAGGTCAGTGTATGCCTATTAATAATGCCTAGTGTTGGTCAGTGTATGCCTATTAATAAACCCTAGTGTAGGTCAGTGTATGCCTATTAATAAACGCTAGTGTTGGTCAGTGTATGCCTATTAATAAACGCTAGTGTTGGTCAGTGTATGCCAATTAATAAACCCTAGTGTTGGTCAGTGTCTGTCTATTAATAAACCCTAGTATAGGTCAGTGTGTGCCTATTAATAAACCCTAGTGTTTGTCAGTGTATGCCTATTAATAAACCCTAGTGTTGGTCAGTGTCTGCCTATTAATAGACACTAGTGTTGGTCAGTGTCTGCCTATTAATAAACCCTAGTGTTGGTCAGTGTGTGCCTATTAATAAACCCTAGTGTTGGTCAGTGTATGCCTATTAATAAACCCTAGTGTTGGTCAGTGTATGCCTATTAATAAAGCCTAGTGTTGGTCAGTGTATGCCTATTAATAAACCCTAGTATAGGTCAGTGTCTGCCTATTAATAAACCCTAGTGTTGGTCAGTGTATGCCTATTAATAAACCCTAGTGTTGGTCAGTGTATGCCTATTAATAAACCCTAGTTTAGGCCAGTGTATGCCTATTAATACACCCTAGTGTTGGTCAGTGTATGCCTATTAATAAACCCTAGTGTTGGTCAGTGTCTGCCAATTAATAGACCCTAGTGTTGGTCAGTGTATGCCTATTAATAAACTCTAGTGTTGCTCAATGTATGCCTATTAATAAACCCTAGTGTTGGTCAGTGTCTGTCTATTAATAAACCCTAGTATAGGTCAGTGTGTGCCTATTAATAAACCCTAGTGTTTGTCAGTGTATGCCTATTAATAAACCCTAGTGTTGGTCAGTGTATGCCTATTAATACACACTAGTGTTGGTCAGTGTATGCCTATTAATAAACCCTAGTGTTGGTCAGTGTATGCCTATTAATTAATCCTAGTTTCGGTCAGTGTATGCCTATTAATAAACCCTAGTGTTGGTCAGTGTATGCCTATTAATAAACCCTAGTGTTGGTCAGTTTGTGCCTATTAATAAACCCTAGTATAGGTTAGTGTATGCCTATTAAAAGACACTAGTGTTGGTCAGTGTATGCCTATTAATAAAAACTAGTGTTGGTCAGTGTATGTCTATTAATAAACCCTCGTGTTGGTCAGTGTCTGCCTATTAATAAACCCTAGTGTTGGTCAGTGTCTGCCTATTAATAGACACTAGTGTTGGTCAGTGTCTGCCTATTAATAAACCCTAGTGTTGGTCAGTGTGTGCCTATTAATAAACCCTAGTGTTGGTCAGTGTATGCCTATTAATAAACCCTAGTGTTGGTCAGTGTATGCCTATTAATAAAGCCTAGTGTTGGTCAGTGTATGCCTATTAATAAACCCTAGTATAGGTCAGTGTCTGCCTATTAATAAACCCTAGTGTTGGTCAGTGTATGCCTATTAATAAACCCTAGTGTTGGTCAGTGTATGCCTATTAATAAACCCTAGTTTAGGCCAGTGTATGCCTATTAATACACCCTAGTGTTGGTCAGTGTATGCCTATTAATAAACCCTAGTGTTGGTCAGTGTCTGCCAATTAATAGACCCTAGTGTTGGTCAGTGTATGCCTATTAATAAACTCTAGTGTTGCTCAATGTATGCCTATTAATAAACCCTAGTGTTGGTCAGTGTCTGTCTATTAATAAACCCTAGTATAGGTCAGTGTGTGCCTATTAATAAACCCTAGTGTTTGTCAGTGTATGCCTATTAATAAACCCTAGTGTTGGTCAGTGTATGCCTATTAATACACACTAGTGTTGGTCAGTGTATGCCTATTAATAAACCCTAGTGTTGGTCAGTGTATGCCTATTAATTAATCCTAGTTTCGGTCAGTGTATGCCTATTAATAAACCCTAGTGTTGGTCAGTGTATGCCTATTAATAAACCCTAGTGTTGGTCAGTTTGTGCCTATTAATAAACCCTAGTATAGGTTAGTGTATGCCTATTAAAAGACACTAGTGTTGGTCAGTGTATGCCTATTAATAAAAACTAGTGTTGGTCAGTGTATGTCTATTAATAAACCCTCGTGTTGGTCAGTGTCTGCCTATTAATAAACCCTAGTGTTGGTCAGTGTATGCCTATTAATAAAAACTAGTGTTGGTCAATGTATGCCTATTAATAAACCCAAGTATACATCAGTGTCTGCCTATTAATAAACCCTAGTGTTGGTCAGTGTATGCCTATTGATAAACCCTAGTATAGGTCAGTGTCTGCCTATTAATAAACCCTTGTGTTGGTCAGTGTATGCCTATTAATAAACTCTAGTGTTGGTCAGTGTATGCCTATTAATAAACCCTAGTGTTGGTCAGTGTATGCCTATTAATAAACCCTAGTTGTGGTCAGTGTCTGCCTATTAATAGACCCTAGTGTTGATCAGTGTATGCCTATTAATAAACCCTAGTGTTGGTCAATGTATGCCTATTAATAAACCCTAGTGTTGGTCAGTGTCTGTCTATTAATAAACCCTAGTATAGGTCAGTGTCTGCCTATTAATAAACCCTAGTGTTGGTCAGTGTATGCCTATTAATAAACCCTAGTGTTGGTCAGTGTCTCCCTATTAATCGACACTAGTGTTGGTCAGTGTCTGCCTATTAATAAACCCTAGTGTTGGTCAGTGTATGCCTATTAAAAAACCCTAGTGTTGGTCAGTGTATGCCTATTAATAAACCCTAGTGTTGGTCAGTTTGTGCCTATTAATAAACCCTATTGTTGGTCAGTGTATGCCTATTAATAAACCCTAGTGTTAGTCAGTGTATGCCTATTAATAAACCCTAGTGTTGGTCAGTGTATGCCTATTAATGAACACTAGTGTTGGTCAGTGTATGCCTATTGATAGACACTAGTGTTGGTCAGTGTATGCCTATTAATAAACCCTAGTGTTGGTCAGTGTATGCCTATTAATTAACCCTAGTGTTGGTCAGTGTATGCCTATTAATAAACCCTAGTGTTGGTCAGTGTATGCCTATTAATAAACCCTAGTGTTGGTCAGTTTGTGCCTATTAATAAACCCTAGTATAGGTCAGTGTCTGCCTATTAATAGACACTAGTGTTTGTCAGTGTATGCCTATTAATAAAAACAAGTGTTGGTCAGTGTATGTCTATTAATAAACCCTAGTGTTGGTCAGTGTCTGCCTATTAATAAACCCTAGTGTTGGTCAGTGTATGCCTATTAATAAAAACTAGTGTTGGTCAGTGTATGCCTATTAATAAACCCAAGTATACATCAGTGTCTGCCTATTAATAAACCCTAGTGTTGGTCAGTGTATGCCTATTAATAAACCCTAGTATAGGTCAGTGTCTGCCTATTAATAAACCCTAGTGTTGGTCAGTGTATGCCTATTAATAAACCCTAGTGTTGGTCAGTGTATGCCTATTAATAAACTCTAGTGTAGGTCAGTGTATGCCTATTAATAAACCCTAGTGTTGGTCAGTGTATGCCTATTAATAAACCCTAGTGTTGGTCAGTGTCTGCCTATTAATAGACCCTAGTGTTGATCAGTGTATGCCTATTAATAAACCCTAGTGTTGGTCAATGTATGCCTATTAATAAACCCTAGTGTTGGTCAGTGTCTGTCTATTAATAAACCCTAGTATAGGTCAGTGTCTGCCTATTAATAAACCCTAGTGTTGGTCAGTGTATGCCTATTAATAAACCCTAGTGTTGGTCAGTGTGTGCCTATTAACAAACCCTAGTGTTGGTCAGTGTGTGCCTATTAATAAACCCTAGTGTTGGTCAGTGTCTGCCTATTAATAGAAACTAGTGTATGCATATTAATAAACCCTAGTGTTGGTCAGTCTATGTCTATTAATAAACCCTAGTGTTGATCAGTGTATGCCTATTAATAAACACTAGTATTGGTCAGTGTCTGTCTATTAATAAACCCTAGTGTTTGTCAGTGTATGCCTATAAATAAACCCTAGTGTTGGTCAGTGTATGCCTATTAATAAACCCTAGTGTTGGTCAGTTTGTGCCTATTAATAAACCCTAGTGTTGGTCAGTTTGTGCCTATTAATAAACCCTAGTATAGGTCAGTGTCTGCCTATTAATAAACGCTAGTGTTGGTCAGTGTATGCCAATTAATAAACCCTAGTGTTGGTCAGTGTCTGTCTATTAATAAACCCTAGTATAGGTCAGTGTGTGCCTATTAATAAACCCTAGTGTTTGTCAGTGTATGCCTATTAATAAACCCTAGTGTTGGTCAGTGTCTGCCTATTAATAGACACTAGTGTTGGTCAGTGTCTGCCTATTAATAAACCCTAGTGTTGGTCAGTGTATGCCTATTAATAAACCCTAGTGTTGGTCAGTGTATGCCTATTAATAAACCCTAGTGTTGGTCAGTGTGTGCCTATTAATAAACCCTAGTGTTGGTCAGTGTATGGCTATTAATAAACCCTAGTGTTGGTCAGTGTATGCCTATTAATAAACCCTAGTGTTGGTCAGTGTATGCCTATTAATAAACACTAGTGTTGGTCAGTGTATGCCTATTAATAGACACTAGTGTTGGTCAGTGTATGCCTATTAATAAACCCTAGTGTTGGTCAGTGTGTGCTTATTAATAAACCCTAGTGTTGGTCAGTGTATGCCTATTAATAAACCCTAGTGTTGGTCAGTGTATGCCTATTAATAAAGCCTAGTGTTGGTCAGTGTATGCCTATTAATAAACCCTAGTATAGGTCAGTGTCTGCCTATTAATAAACCCTAGTGTTGGTCAGTGTATGCCTAATAATAAACCCTAGTGTTGGTCAGTGTATGCCTATTAATAAACCCTAGTGTAGGTCAGTGTATGCCTATTAATACACCCTAGTGTTGGTCAGTTTATGCCTATTAATAAACCCTAGTGTTGGTCAGTGTCTGCCAATTAATAGACCCTAGTGTTGGTCAGTGTATGCCTATTAATAAACTCTAGTGTTGGTCAATGTATGCCTATTAATAAACCCTAGTGTTGGTCAGTGTCTGTCTATTAATAAACCCTAGTATAGGTCAGTGTGTGCCTATTAATAAACCCTAGTGTTTGTCAGTGTATGCCTATTAATAAACCCTAGTGTTGGTCAGTGTCTGCCTATTAATAGACACTAGTGTTGGTCAGTGTCTGCCTATTAATAAACCCTAGTGTTGGTCAGTGTATGCCTATTAATAAACCCTAGTGTTGGTCAGTGTATGCCTATTAATAAACCCTAGTGTTGGTCAGTGTGTGCCTATTAATAAACCCTAGTGTTGGTCAGTGTATGGCTATTAATAAACCCTAGCGTTGGTCAGTGTATGCCTATTAATAAACCCTAGTGTTGGTCAATGTATGCCTATTAATAAACACTAGTGTTGGTCAGTGTATGCCTATTAATACACACTAGTGTTGGTCAGTGTATGCCTATTAATAAACCCTAGTGTTGGTCAGTGTATGCCTATTAATTAACCCTAGTTTCGGTCAGTGTATGCCTATTAATAAACCCTAGTGTTGGTCAGTGTATGCCTATTAATAAACCCTAGTGTTGGTCAGTTTGTGCCTATTAATAAACCCTAGTATAGGTCAATGTCTGCCTATTAAAAGACACTAGTGTTGGTCAGTGTATGCCTATTAATAAAAACTAGTGTTGGTCAGTGTATGTCTATTAATAAACCCTCGTGTTGGTCAGTGTCTGCCTATTAATAATCCCTAGTGTTGGTCAGTGTATGCCTATTAATAAAAACTAGTGTTGGTCAATGTATGCCTATTAATAAACCCAAGTATACATCAGTGTCTGCCTATTAATAAACCCTAGTGTTGGTCAGTGTATGCCTATTGATAAACCCTAGTATAGGTCAGTGTCTGCCTATTAATAAACCCTTGTGTTGGTCAGTGTATGCCTATTAATAAACTCTAGTGTTGGTCAATGTATGCCTATTAATAAACCCTAGTGTTGGTCAGTGTCTGTCTATTAATAAACCCTAGTATAGGTCAGTGTGTGCCTATTAATAAACCCTAGTGTTTGTCAGTGTATGCCTCTTAATAAACCCTAGTGTTGGTCAGTGTCTGCCTATTAATAGACACTAGTGGTGGTCAGTGTCTGCCTATTAATAAACCCTAGTGTTGGTCAGTGTATGCCTATTAATAAACCCTAGTGTTGGTCAGTGTATGCCTATTAATAAACCCTGGTGTTGGTCAGTGTGTGCCTATTAATAAACCCTAGTGTTGGTCAGTGTATGGCTATTAATAAACCCTAGCGTTGGTCAGTGTATGCCTATTAATAAACCCTATTGTTGGTCAGTGTATGCCTATTAATAAACCCTAGTGTTGGTCAGTGTGTGCCTATTAATAAACCCTAGTGTTGGTCAGTGTGTGCCTATTAATAAACCCTAGTATAGGTCAGTGTCTGCCTATTAAAAGACACTAGTGTTTGTCAGTGTATGCCTATTAATAAACCCTAGTGTTGGTCAGTGTCTGCCTATTAATAGACACTAGTGTTGGTCAGTGTCTGCCTATTAATAAACCCTAGTGTTGGTCAGTGTATGCCTATTAATAAACCCTAGTGTTGGTCAGTGTATGCCTATTAATAAACCCTAGTATTGGTCAGTGTGTGCCTATTAATAAACCCTAGTGTTGGTCAGTGTATGGCTATTAATAAACCCTAGCGTTGGTCAGTGTATGCCTATTAATAAACCCTATTGTTGGTCAGTGTATGCCTATTAATAAACCCTAGTGTTGGTCAGTGTGTGCCTATTAATAAACCCTAGTGTTGGTCAGTGTGTGCCTATTAATAAACCCTAGTATAGGTCAGTGTCTGCCTATTAAAAGACACTAGTGTTGGTCAGTGTATGCCTATTAATAAAAACTAGTGTTGGTCAGTGTATGTCTATTAATAAACCCTCGTGTTGGTCAGTGTCTGCCTATTAATAAACCCTAGTGTTGGTCAGTGTATGCCTATTAATAAAAACTAGTGTTGGTCAATGTATGCCTATTAATAAACCCAAGTATACATCAGTGTCTGCCTATTAATAAACCCTAGTGTTGGTCAGTGTATGCCTATTAGTAAACCCTAGTATAGGTCAGTGTCTGCCTATTAATAAACCCTTGTGTTGGTCAGTGTATGCCTATTAATAAACCCTAGTGTTGGTCAGTGTATGCCTATTAATAAACCCTAGTGTAGGTCAGTGTATGCCTATTAATACACCCTAGTGTTGGTCAGTGTATGCCTATTAATAAACCCTAGTGTTGGTCAGTGTCTGCCAATTAATAGACCCTAGTGTTGGTCAGTGTATGCCTATTAATAAACTCTAGTGTTGGTCAATGTATGCCTATTAATAAACCCTAGTGTTGGTCAGTGTCTGTCTATTAATAAACCCTAGTATAGGTCAGTGTGTGCCTATTAATAAACCCTAGTGTTTGTCAGTGTATGCCTATTAATAAACCCTAGTGTTGGTCAGTGTCTGCCTATTAATAGACACTAGTGTTGGTCAGTGTCTGCCTATTAATAAACCCTAGTGTTGGTCAGTGTGTGCCTATTAATAAACCCTAGTGTTGGTCAGTGTATGGCTATTAATAAACCCTAGCGTTGGTCAGTGTATGCCTATTAATAAACCCTAGTGTTGGTCAGTGTATGCCTATTAATAAACACTAGTGTTGGTCAGTGTATGCCTATTAATACACGCTAGTGTTGGTCAGTGTATGCCTATTAGTAAACCCTAGTGTTGGTCAGTGTATGCCTATTAATTAACCCTAGTTTCGGTCAGTGTATGCCTATTAATAAACCCTAGTGTTGGTCAGTGTATGCCTATTAATAAACCCTAGTGTTGGTCAGTTTGTGCCTATTAATAAACCCTAGTATAGGTCAGTGTCTGCCTATTAAAAGACACTAGTGTTGGTCAGTGTATGCCTATTAATAAAAACTAGTGTTGGTCAGTGTATGTCTATTAATAAACCCTCGTGTTGGTCAGCGTCTGCCTATTAATAAACCCTAGTGTTGGTCAGTGTATGCCTATTAATAAAAACTAGTGTTGGTCAATGTATGCCTATTAATAAACCCAAGTATACATCAGTGTCTGCCTATTAATAAACCCTAGTGTTGGTCAGTGTACGCCTATTAGTAAACCCTAGTATAGGTCAGTGTCTGCCTATTAATAAACCCTTGTGTTGGTCAGTGTATGCCTATTAATAAACTCTAGTGTTGGTCAATGTATGCCTATTAATAAACCCTAGTGTTGGTCAGTGTATGCCTATTTGTAAACCCTAGTATAGGTCAGTGTCTGCCTATTAATAAACCCTTGTGTTGGTCAGTGTATGCCTATTAATAAACTCTAGTGTTGGTAAATGTATGCCTATTAATAAACCCTAGTGTTGGTCAGTGTCTGTCTATTAATAAACCCTAGTATAGGTCAGTGTGTGCCTATTAATAAACCCTAGTGTTTGTCAGTGTATGCCTATTAATAAACCCTAGTGTTGGTCAGTGTATGCCTATTAGTAAACCCTAGTATAGGTCAGTGTCTGCCTATTAATAAACCCTTGTGTTGGTCAGTGTATGCCTATTAATAAACCCTAGTGTTGGTCAGTGTATGCCTATTAATAAACCCTAGTGTAGGTCAGTGTATGCCTATTAATACACCCTAGTGTTGGTCAGTGTATGCCTATTAATAAACCCTAGTGTTGGTCAGTGTCTGCCAATTAATAGACCCTAGTGTTGGTCAGTGTATGCCTATTAATAAACTCTAGTGTTGGTCAATGTATGCCTATTAATAAACCCTAGTGTTGGTCAGTGTCTGTCTATTAATAAACCCTAGTATAGGTCAGTGTGTGCCTATTAATAAACCCTAGTGTTTGTCAGTGTATGCCTATTAATAAACCCTAGTGTTGGTCAGTGTCTGCCTATTAATAGACACTAGTGTTGGTCAGTGTCTGCCTATTAATAAACCCTAGTGTTGGTCAGTGTGTGCCTATTAATAAACCCTAGTGTTGGTCAGTGTATGGCTATTAATAAACCCTAGCGTTGGTCAGTGTATGCCTATTAATAAACCCTAGTGTTGGTCAGTGTATGCCTATTAATAAACACTAGTGTTGGTCAGTGTATGCCTATTAATACACGCTAGTGTTGGTCAGTGTATGCCTATTAGTAAACCCTAGTGTTGGTCAGTGTATGCCTATTAATTAACCCTAGTTTCGGTCAGTGTATGCCTATTAATAAACCCTAGTGTTGGTCAGTGTATGCCTATTAATAAACCCTAGTGTTGGTCAGTTTGTGCCTATTAATAAACCCTAGTATAGGTCAGTGTCTGCCTATTAAAAGACACTAGTGTTGGTCAGTGTATGCCTATTAATAAAAACTAGTGTTGGTCAGTGTATGTCTATTAATAAACCCTCGTGTTGGTCAGCGTCTGCCTATTAATAAACCCTAGTGTTGGTCAGTGTATGCCTATTAATAAAAACTAGTGTTGGTCAATGTATGCCTATTAATAAACCCAAGTATACATCAGTGTCTGCCTATTAATAAACCCTAGTGTTGGTCAGTGTACGCCTATTAGTAAACCCTAGTATAGGTCAGTGTCTGCCTATTAATAAACCCTTGTGTTGGTCAGTGTATGCCTATTAATAAACTCTAGTGTTGGTCAATGTATGCCTATTAAAAAACCCTAGTGTTGGTCAGTGTATGCCTATTAGTAAACCCTAGTATAGGTCAGTGTCTGCCTATTAATAAACCCTTGTGTTGGTCAGTGTATGCCTATTAATAAACTCTAGTGTTGGTAAATGTATGCCTATTAATAAACCCTAGTGTTGGTCAGTGTCTGTCTATTAATAAACCCTAGTATAGGTCAGTGTGTGCCTATTAATAAACCCTAGTGTTTGTCAGTGTATGCCTATTAATAAACCCTAGTGTTGGTCAGTGTCTGCCTATTAATAGACACTAGTGTTGGTCAGTGTCTGCCTATTAATAAACCCTAGTGTTGGTCAGTGTATGCCTATTAATAAACGCTAGTGTTGGTCAGTGTATGCCTATTAATAAACCCTAGTGTTGGTCAGTGTGTGCCTATTAATAAACCCTAGTGTTGGTCAGTGTATGGCTATTAATAAACCCTAGCGTTGGTCAGTGTATGCCTATTAATAAACCCTAGTGTTGGTCAGTGTATGCCTATTAATAAACACTAGTGTTGGTCAGTGTATGCCTATTAATACACACTAGTGTTGGTCAATGTATGCCTATTAATAAACCCTAGTGTTGGTCAGTGTATGCCTATTAATTAACCCTAATTTCGGTCAGTGTATGCCAATTAATAAACCCTAGTGTTGGTCAGTTTGTGCCTATTAATAAACCCTAGTATAGGTCAGTGTCTGCCTATTAAAAGACACTAGTGTTGGTCAGTGCATGCCTATTAATAAAAACTAGTGTTGGTCAGTGTATGTCTATTAATAAACCCTCGTGTTGGTCAGTGTCTGCCTATTAATAAACCCTAGTGTTGGTCAGTGTATGCCTATTAATAAATACTAGTGTTGGTCAATGTATGCCTATTAATAAACCCAAGTATACATCAGTGTCTGCCTATTAATAAACCCTAGTGTTGGTCAGTGTATGCCTATTAGTAAACCCTAGTATAGGTCAGTGTCTGCCTATTAATAAACCCTTGTGTTGGTCAGTGTATGCCTATTAATAAACCCTAGTGTTGGTCAGTGTATGCCTATTAATAAACTCTAGTGTAGGTCAGTGTATGCCTATTAATAAACCCTAGTGTTAGTCAGTGTATGCCTATTAATAAACCTTAGTGTTGGTCAGTGTCTGCCTATTAATAGACCCTAGTGTTGATCAGTGTATGCCTATTAATAAACCCTAGTGTTGGTCAATGTATGCCTATTAATAAACCCTAGTGTTGGTCAGTGTCTGTCTATTAATAAACCCTAGTATAGGTCAGTGTCTGCCTATTAATAAACCCTAGTGTTGGTCAGTGTATGCCTATTAATAAACCCTAGTGTTGGTCAGTGTCTGCCTATTAATAGACACTAGTGTTGGTCAGTGTCTGCCTATTAATAAACCCTAGTGTTGGTCAGTGTATGCCTATTAATAAACCCTAGTGTTGGTCAGTGTATGCCTATTAATAAACCCTAGTGTTGGTCAGTGTGTGCCTATTAATAAACCCTAGTGTTGGTCAGTGTATGGCTATTAATAAACCCTAGCGTTGGTCAGTGTATGCCTATTAATAAACCCTAGTGTTGGTCAGTGTATGCCTATTAATAAACACTAGTGTTGGTCAGTGTATGCCTATTAATACACACTAGTGTTGGTCAGTGTATGCCTATTAATAAACCCTAGTGTTGGTCAGTGTATGCCTATTAATTAACCCTAGTTTCGGTCAGTGTATGCCTATTAATAAACCCTAGTGTTGGTCAGTGTATGCCTATTAATAAACCCTAGTGTTGGTCAGTTTGTGCCTATTAATAAACCCTAGTATAGGTCAATGTCTGCCTATTAAAAGACACTAGTGTTGGTCAGTGTATGCCTATTAATAAAAACTAGTGTTGGTCAGTGTATGTCTATTAATAAACCCTCGTGTTGGTCAGTGTCTGCCTATTAATAATCCCTAGTGTTGGTCAGTGTATGCCTATTAATAAAAACTAGTGTTGGTCAATGTATGCCTATTAATAAACCCAAGTATACATCAGTGTCTGCCTATTAATAAACCCTAGTGTTGGTCAGTGTATGCCTATTGATAAACCCTAGTATAGGTCAGTGTCTGCCTATTAATAAACCCTTGTGTTGGTCAGTGTATGCCTATTAATAAACTCTAGTGTTGGTCAATGTATGCCTATTAATAAACCCTAGTGTTGGTCAGTGTCTGTCTATTAATAAACCCTAGTATAGGTCAGTGTGTGCCTATTAATAAACCCTAGTGTTTGTCAGTGTATGCCTCTTAATAAACCCTAGTGTTGGTCAGTGTCTGCCTATTAATAGACACTAGTGGTGGTCAGTGTCTGCCTATTAATAAACCCTAGTGTTGGTCAGTGTATGCCTATTAATAAACCCTAGTGTTGGTAAGTGTATGCCTATTAATAAACCCTGGTGTTGGTCAGTGTGTGCCTATTAATAAACCCTAGTGTTGGTCAGTGTATGGCTATTAATAAACCCTAGCGTTGGTCAGTGTATGCCTATTAATAAACCCTATTGTTGGTCAGTGTATGCCTATTAATAAACCCTAGTGTTGGTCAGTGTGTGCCTATTAATAAACCCTAGTGTTGGTCAGTGTGTGCCTATTAATAAACCCTAGTATAGGTCAGTGTCTGCCTATTAAAAGACACTAGTGTTTGTCAGTGTATGCCTATTAATAAACCCTAGTGTTGGTCAGTGTCTGCCTATTAATAGACACTAGTGTTGGTCAGTGTCTGCCTATTAATAAACCCTAGTGTTGGTCAGTGTATGCCTATTAATAAACCCTAGTGTTGGTCAGTGTATGCCTATTAATAAACCCTAGTATTGGTCAGTGTGTGCCTATTAATAAACCCTAGTGTTGGTCAGGGTATGGCTATTAATAAACCCTAGCGTTGGTCAGTGTATGCCTATTAATAAACCCTATTGTTGGTCAGTGTATGCCTATTAATAAACCCTAGTGTTGGTCAGTGTGTGCCTATTAATAAACCCTAGTGTTGGTCAGTGTGTGCCTATTAATAAACCCTAGTATAGGTCAGTGTCTGCCTATTAAAAGACACTAGTGTTGGTCAGTGTATGCCTATTAATAAAAACTAGTGTTGGTCAGTGTATGTCTATTAATAAACCCTCGTGTTGGTCAGTGTCTGCCTATTAATAAACCCTAGTGTTGGTCAGTGTATGCCTATTAATAAAAACTAGTGTTGGTCAATGTATGCCTATTAATAAACCCAAGTATACATCAGTGTCTGCCTATTAATAAACCCTAGTGTTGGTCAGTGTATGCCTATTAGTAAACCCTAGTATAGGTCAGTGTCTGCCTATTAATAAACCCTTGTGTTGGTCAGTGTATGCCTATTAATAAACCCTAGTGTTGGTCAGTGTATGCCTATTAATAAACCCTAGTGTAGGTCAGTGTATGCCTATTAATACACCCTAGTGTTGGTCAGTGTATGCCTATTAATAAACCCTAGTGTTGGTCAGTGTCTGCCAATTAATAGACCCTAGTGTTGGTCAGTGTATGCCTATTAATAAACTCTAGTGTTGGTCAATGTATGCCTATTAATAAACCCTAGTGTTGGTCAGTGTCTGTCTATTAATAAACCCTAGTATAGGTCAGTGTGTGCCTATTAATAAACCCTAGTGTTTGTCAGTGTATGCCTATTAATAAACCCTAGTGTTGGTCAGTGTCTGCCTATTAATAGACACTAGTGTTGGTCAGTGTGTGCCTATTAATAAACCCTAGTGTTGGTCAGTGTGTGCCTATTAATAAACCCTAGTGTTGGTCAGTGTATGGCTATTAATAAACCCTAGCGTTGGTCAGTGTATGCCTATTAATAAACCCTAGTGTTGGTCAGTGTATGCCTATTAATAAACACTAGTGTTGGTCAGTGTATGCCTATTAATACACGCTAGTGTTGGTCAGTGTATGCCTATTAGTAAACCCTAGTGTTGGTCAGTGTATGCCTATTAATTAACCCTAGTTTCGGTCAGTGTATGCCTATTAATAAACCCTAGTGTTGGTCAGTGTATGCCTATTAATAAACCCTAGTGTTGGTCAGTTTGTGCCTATTAATAAACCCTAGTATAGGTCAGTGTCTGCCTATTAAAAGACACTAGTGTTGGTCAGTGTATGCCTATTAATAAAAACTAGTGTTGGTCAGTGTATGTCTATTAATAAACCCTCGTGTTGGTCAGCGTCTGCCTATTAATAAACCCTAGTGTTGGTCAGTGTATGCCTATTAATAAAAACTAGTGTTGGTCAATGTATGCCTATTAATAAACCCAAGTATACATCAGTGTCTGCCTATTAATAAACCCTAGTGTTGGTCAGTGTACGCCTATTAGTAAACCCTAGTATAGGTCAGTGTCTGCCTATTAATAAACCCTTGTGTTGGTCAGTGTATGCCTATTAATAAACTCTAGTGTTGGTCAATGTATGCCTATTAATAAACCCTAGTGTTGGTCAGTGTATGCCTATTAGTAAACCCTAGTATAGGTCAGTGTCTGCCTATTAATAAACCCTTGTGTTGGTCAGTGTATGCCTATTAATAAACTCTAGTGTTGGTAAATGTATGCCTATTAATAAACCCTAGTGTTGGTCAGTGTCTGTCTATTAATAAACCCTATTATAGGTCAGTGTGTGCCTATTAATAAACCCTAGTGTTTGTCAGTGTATGCCTATTAATAAACCCTAGTGTTGGTCAGTTTATGCCTATTAGTAAACCCTAGTATAGGTCAGTGTCTGCCTATTAATAAACCCTTGTGTTGGTCAGTGTATGCCTATTAATAAACCCTAGTGTTGGTCAGTGTATGCCTATTAATAAACCCTAGTGTAGGTCAGTGTATGCCTATTAATACACCCTAGTGTTGGTCAGTGTATGCCTATTAATAAACCCTAGTGTTGGTCAGTGTCTGCCAATTAATAGACCCTAGTGTTGGTCAGTGTATGCCTATTAATAAACTCTAGTGTTGGTCAATGTATGCCTATTAATAAACCCTAGTGTTGGTCAGTGTCTGTCTATTAATAAACCCTAGTATAGGTCAGTGTGTGCCTATTAATAAACCCTAGTGTTTGTCAGTGTATGCCTATTAATAAACCCTAGTGTTGGTCAGTGTCTGCCTATTAATAGACACTAGTGTTGGTCAGTGTCTGCCTATTAATAAACCCTAGTGTTGGTCAGTGTGTGCCTATTAATAAACCCTAGTGTTGGTCAGTGTATGGCTATTAATAAACCCTAGCGTTGGTCAGTGTATGCCTATTAATAAACCCTAGTGTTGGTCAGTGTATGCCTATTAATAAACACTAGTGTTGGTCAGTGTATGCCTATTAATACACGCTAGTGTTGGTCAGTGTATGCCTATTAGTAAACCCTAGTGTTGGTCAGTGTATGCCTATTAATTAACCCTAGTTTCGGTCAGTGTATGCCTATTAATAAACCCTAGTGTTGGTCAGTGTATGCCTATTAATAAACCCTAGTGTTGGTCAGTTTGTGCCTATTAATAAACCCTAGTATAGGTCAGTGTCTGCCTATTAAAAGACACTAGTGTTGGTCAGTGTATGCCTATTAATAAAAACTAGTGTTGGTCAGTGTATGTCTATTAATAAACCCTCGTGTTGGTCAGCGTCTGCCTATTAATAAACCCTAGTGTTGGTCAGTGTATGCCTATTAATAAAAACTAGTGTTGGTCAATGTATGCCTATTAATAAACCCAAGTATACATCAGTGTCTGCCTATTAATAAACCCTAGTGTTGGTCAGTGTACGCCTATTAGTAAACCCTAGTATAGGTCAGTGTCTGCCTATTAATAAACCCTTGTGTTGGTCAGTGTATGCCTATTAATAAACTCTAGTGTTGGTCAATGTATGCCTATTAAAAAACCCTAGTGTTGGTCAGTGTATGCCTATTAGTAAACCCTAGTATAGGTCAGTGTCTGCCTATTAATAAACCCTTGTGTTGGTCAGTGTATGCCTATTAATAAACTCTAGTGTTGGTAAATGTATGCCTATTAATAAACCCTAGTGTTGGTCAGTGTCTGTCTATTAATAAACCCTAGTATAGGTCAGTGTGTGCCTATTAATAAACCCTAGTGTTTGTCAGTGTATGCCTATTAATAAACCCTAGTGTTGGTCAGTGTCTGCCTATTAATAGACACTAGTGTTGGTCAGTGTCTGCCTATTAATAAACCCTAGTGTTGGTCAGTGTATGCCTATTAATAAACCCTAGTGTTGGTCAGTGTATGCCTATTAATAAACCCTAGTGTTGGTCAGTGTGTGCCTATTAATAAACCCTAGTGTTGGTCAGTGTATGGCTATTAATAAACCCTAGCGTTGGTCAGTGTATGCCTATTAATAAACCCTAGTGTTGGTCAGTGTATGCCTATTAATAAACACTAGTGTTGGTCAGTGTATGCCTATTAATACACACTAGTGTTGGTCAATGTATGCCTATTAATAAACCCTAGTGTTGGTCAGTGTATGCCTATTAATTAACCCTAATTTCGGTCAGTGTATGCCAATTAATAAACCCTAGTGTTGGTCAGTTTGTGCCTATTAATAAACCCTAGTATAGGTCAGTGTCTGCCTATTAAAAGACACTAGTGTTGGTCAGTGTATGCCTATTAATAAAAACTAGTGATGGTCAGTGTATGTCTATTAATAAACCCTCGTGTTGGTCAGTGTCTGCCTATTAATAAACCCTAGTGTTGGTCAGTGTATGCCTATTAATAAATACTAGTGTTGGTCAATGTATGCCTATTAATAAACCCAAGTATACATCAGTGTCTGCCTATTAATAAACCATAGTGTTGGTCAGTGTATGCCTATTAGTAAACCCTAGTATAGGTCAGTGTCTGCCTATTAATAAACCCTTGTGTTGGTCAGTGTATGCCTATTAATAAACCCTAGTGTTGGTCAGTGTATGCCTATTAATAAACTCTAGTGTAGGTCAGTGTATGCCTATTAATAAACCCTAGTGTTAGTCAGTGTATGCCTATTAATAAACCTTAGTGTTGGTCAGTGTCTGCCTATTAATAGACCCTAGTGTTGATCAGTGTATGCCTATTAATAAACCCTAGTGTTGGTCAATGTATGCCTATTAATAAACCCTAGTGTTGGTCAGTGTCTGTCTATTAATAAACCCTAGTATAGGTCAGTGTCTGCCTATTAATAAACCCTAGTGTTGGTCAGTGTATGCCTATTAATAAACCCTAGTGTTGGTCAGTGTCTCCCTATTAATAGACACTAGTGTTGGTCAGTGTATGCCTATTAAAAAACCCTAGTGTTGGTCAGTGTATGCCTATTAATAAACCCTAGTGTTGGTCAGTTTGTGCCTATTAATAAACCCTATTGTTGGTCAGTGTATGCCTATTAATAAACCCTAGTGTTGGTCAGTGTATGCCTATTAATAAACCCTAGTGTTGGTCAGTGTATGCCTATTAATGAACACTAGTGTTGGTCAGTGTATGCCTATTGATAGACACTAGTGTTGGTCAGTGTATGCCTATTAATAAACCCTAGTGTTGATCAGTGTATGCCTATTAATTAACCCTAGTGTTGGTCAGAGTATGCCTATTAATAAACCCTAGTGTTGGTCAGTGTATGCCTATTAATAGACACTAGTTTTGGTCAGTTTATGCTTATTAATAAACGCTAGTGTTGGTCAGTGTATGCCTATTAATAAACGCTAGTGTTGGTCAGTGTATGCCTATTAATAAACCCTAGTGTTGGTCAGTATGTGCCTATTAATAAACCCTAGTATAGGTCAGTGTCTGCCTATTAAAAGACACTAGTGTTGGTCAGTGTATGCCTATTAATAAAAACTAGTGATGGTCAGTGTATGTCTATTAATAAACCCTCGTGTTGGTCAGTGTCTGTCTATTAATAAACCCTAGTGTTGGTCAGTGTATGCCTATTAATAAATACTAGTGTTGGTCAATGTATGCCTATTAATAAACCCAAGTATACATCAGTGTCTGCCTATTAATAAACCATAGTGTTGGTCAGTGTATGCCTATTAGTAAACCCTAGTATAGGTCAGTGTCTGCCTATTAATAAACCCTTGTGTTGGTCAGTGTATGCCTATTAATAAACCCTAGTGTTGGTCAGTGTATGCCTATTAATAAACTCTAGTGTAGGTCAGTGTATGCCTATTAATAAACCCTAGTGTTAGTCAGTGTATGCCTATTAATAAACCTTAGTGTTGGTCAGTGTCTGCCTATTAATAGACCCTAGTGTTGATCAGTGTATGCCTATTAATAAACCCTAGTGTTGGTCAATGTATGCCTATTAATAAACCCTAGTGTTGGTCAGTGTCTGTCTATTAATAAACCCTAGTATAGGTCAGTGTCTGCCTATTAATAAACCCTAGTGTTGGTCAGTGTATGCCTATTAATAAACCCTAGTGTTGGTCAGTGTCTCCCTATTAATAGACACTAGTGTTGGTCAGTGTATGCCTATTAAAAAACCCTAGTGTTGGTCAGTGTATGCCTATTAATAAACCCTAGTGTTGGTCAGTTTGTGCCTATTAATAAACCCTATTGTTGGTCAGTGTATGCCTATTAATAAACCCTAGTGTTGGTCAGTGTATGCCTATTAATAAACCCTAGTGTTGGTCAGTGTATGCCTATTAATGAACACTAGTGTTGGTCAGTGTATGCCTATTGATAGACACTAGTGTTGGTCAGTGTATGCCTATTAATAAACCCTAGTGTTGGTCAGTGTATGCCTATTAATTAACCCTAGTGTTGGTCAGAGTATGCCTATTAATAAACCCTAGTGTTGGTCAGTGTATGCCTATTAATAGACACTAGTTTTGGTCAGTTTATGCTTATTAATAAACGCTAGTGTTGGTCAGTGTATGCCTATTAATAAACGCTAGTGTTGGTCAGTGTATGCCTATTAATAAACCCTAGTGTTGGTCAGTATGTGCCTATTAATAAACCCTAGTGTTGGTCAGTGTATGCCTATTAATAAAAACTAGTGTTGGTCAGTGTATGCCTATTAATAAACCCAAGTATACATCAGTGTCTGCCTATTAATAAACCCTAGTGTTGGTCAGTGTATGCCTATTAATAAACCCTAGTATAGGTCAGTGTCTGCCCATTAATAAACCCTAGTGTTGGTCAGTGTATGCCTATTAATAAACCCTAGTGTTGGTCAGTGTATGCCTATTAATAAACTCTAGTGTAGGTCAGTGTATGCCTATTAATAAACCCTAGTGTAGGTCAGTGTATGCCTATTAATAAACCCTAGTGTTGGTCAGTGTCTGCCTATTAATAGACCCTAGTGTTGATCAGTGTATGCCTATTAATAAACCCTAGTGTTGGTCAATGTATGCCTATTAATAAACCCTAGTGTTGGTCAGTGTCTGTCTATTAATAAACCCTAGTATAGGTCAGTGTCTGCCTATTAATAAACCCTAGTGTTGGTCAGTGTATGCCTATTAATAAACCCTAGTGTTGGTCAGTGTGTGCCTATTAACAAACCCTAGTGTTGGTCAGTGTGTGCCTATTAATAAACCCTAGTGTTGGTCAGTGTCTGCCTATTAATAGAAACTAGTGTATGCATATTAATAAACCCTAGTGTTGGTCAGTCTATGTCTATTAATAAACCCTAGTGTTGATCAGTGTATGCCTATTAATAAACACTAGTATTGGTCAGTGTCTGTCTATTAATAAACCCTAGTGTTGGTCAGTGTCTGCCTATTAATAGTCACTAGTGTTGGTCAGTGTATGCCTATTAATAAACGCTAGTGTTCGTCAGTGTATGCCTATAAATAAACCCTAGTGTTGGTCAGTGTATGCCTATTAATAAACCCTAGTGTTGGTCAGTTTGTGCCTATTAATAAACCCTAGTGTTGGTCAGTTTGTGCCTATTAATAAACCCTAGTATAGGTCAGTGTCTGCCTATTGATAGACACTAGTGTTGGTCAGTGTATGCCTATTAATAAAAACTAATGTTGGTCAGTGTATGTCTATTAATAAACCCTAGTGTTGGTCAGTTTCTGCCTATTAATATACCCTTGTGTTGGTCAGTGTATGCCTATTAAGAAAAACTAGTGTTGGTCAGTGTATGCCTATTAATAATCCCTAGTATAGGTCAGTGTCTGCCTATTAATAAACCCTAGTGTTGGTCAGTGTATGCCTATTAATAAAAGCTAGTATAGGTTAGTGTCTGCCTATTAATAAACACTAGTGAAGGTCAGTGTATTCCTATTAATAATGCCTAGTGTTGGTCAGTGTATGCCTATTAATAAACCCTAGTGTAGGTCAGTGTATGCCTATTAATAAACGCTAGTGTTGGTCAGTGTATGCCTATTAATAAACGCTAGTGTTGGTCAGTGTATGCCAATTAATAAACCCTAGTGTTGGTCAGTGTCTGTCTATTAATAAACCCTAGTATAGGTCAGTGTGTGCCTATTAATAAACCCTAGTGTTTGTCAGTGTATGCCTATTAATAAACCCTAGTGTTGGTCAGTGTCTGCCTATTAATAGACACTAGTGTTGGTCAGTGTCTGCCTATTAATAAACCCTAGTTTTGGTCAGTGTATGCCTATTAATAAACCCTAGTGTTGGTCAGTGTATGCCTATTAATAAACCCTAGTGTTGGTCAGTGTGTGCCTATTAATAAACCCTAGTGTTGGTCAGTGTATGGCTATTAATAAACCCTAGTGTTGGTCAGTGTATGCCTATTAATAAACCCTAGTATTGGTCAGTGTATGCCTATTAATAAACACTAATGTTGGTCAGTGTATGCCTATTAATAGACACTAGTGTTGGTCAGTGTATGCCTATAATTAAACCCTAGTGTTGGTCAGTGTGTGCCTATTAATAAACTCTAGTGTTGGTCAGTGTATGCCTATTAATAAACCCTAGTGTTGGTCAGTGTATGCCTATTAATAAAGCCTAGTGTTGGTCAGTGTATGCCTATTAATAAACCCTAGTATAGGTCAGTGTCTGCCTATTAATAAACCCTAGTGTTGGTCAGTGTATGCCTATTAATAAACCCTAGTGTTGGTCAGAGTATGCCTATTAATAAACCCTAGTGTAGGTCAGTGTATGCCTATTAATACACCCTAGTGTTGGTCAGTGTATGCCTATTAATAAACCCTAGTGTTGGTCAGTGTCTGCCAATTAATACACCCTAGTGTTGGTCACTGTATGCCTATTAATAAACTCTAGTGTTGGTCAATGTATGCCTATTAATAAACCCTAGTGTTGGTCAGTGTCTGTCTATTAATAAACCATAGTATAGGTCAGTGTGTGCCTATTAATAAACCCTAGTGTTTGTCAGTGTATGCCTATTAATAAACCCTAGTGTTGGTCAGTGTCTGCCTATTAATAGACACTAGTGTTGGTCAGTGTCTGCCTATTAATAAACCCTAGTGTTGGTCAGTGTATGCCTATTAATAAACCCTAGTGTTGGTCAGTGTATGCCTATTAATAAACCCTAGTGTTGGTCAGTGTGTGCCTATTAATAAACCCTAGTGTTGGTCAGTGTATGGCTATTAATAAACCCTAGCGTTGGTCAGTATATGCCTATTAATAAACCCTAGTGTTGGTCAGTGTATGCCTATTAATAAACACTAGTGTTGGTCAGTGTATGCCTATTAATACACACTAGTGTTGGTCAGTGTATGCCTATTAATACACACTAGTGTTGGTCAGTGTATGCCTATTAATAAACCCTAGTGTTGGTCAGTGTATGCCTATTAATTAACCCTAGTTTCGGTCAGTGTATGCCTATTAATAAACCCTAGTGTTGGTCAGTGTATGCCTATTAATAAACCCTAGTGTTGGTCAGTTTGTGCCTATTAATAAACCCTAGTATAGGTCAGTGTCTGCCTATTAAAAGACACTAGTGTTGGTCAGTGTATGCCTATTAATAAAAACTAGTGTTGGTCAGTGTATGTCTATTAATAAACCCTCGTGTTGGTCAGTGTCTGCCTATTAATAAACCCTAGTGTTGGTCAGTGTATGCCTATTAATAAAAACTAGTGTTGGTCAATGTATGCCTATTAATAAACCCTAGTGTTGGTCAGTGTATGCCTATTAATAAACCCTAGTGTTGGTCAGTTTGTGCCTATTAATAAACCCTATTGTTGGTCAGTGTATGCCTATTAATAAACCCTAGTGTTGGTCAGTGTATGCCTATTAATAAACCCTAGTGTTGGTCAGTGTATGCCTATTAATAAACACTAGTGTTGGTCAGTGTATGCCTATTGATAGACACTAGTGTTGGTCAGTGTATGCCTATTAATAAACCCTAGTGTTGGTCAGTGTATGCCTATTAATTAACCCTAGTGTTGGTCAGTGTATGCCTATTAATAAACCCTAGTGTTGGTCAGTGTCTGCCTATTAATAAACCCTAGTGTTGGTCAGTGTATGCCTATTAATAAAAACTAGTGTTGGTCAGTGTATGACTATTAATAAACCCAAGTATACATCAGTGTCTGCCTATTAATAAACCCTAGTGTTGGTCAGTGTATGCCTATTAATAAACCCTAGTATAGGTCAGTGTCTGCCTATTAATAAACCCTAGTGTTGGTCAGTGTATGCCTATTAATAAACCCTAGTGTTGGTCAGTGTATGCCTATTAATAAACTCTAGTGTAGGTCAGTGTATGCCTATTAATAAACCCTAGTGTTGGTCAGTGTATGCCTATTAATAAACCCTAGTGTTGGTCAGTGTCTGCCTATTAATAGACCCTAGTGTTGATCAGTGTATGCCTATTAATAAACCCTAGTGTTGGTCAATGTATGCCTATTAATAAACCCTAGTGTTGGTCAGTGTCTGTCTATTAATAAACCCTAGTATAGGTCAGTGTCTGCCTATTAATAAACCCTAGTGTTGGTCAGTGTATGCCTATTAATAAACCCTAGTGTTGGTCAGTGTGTGCCTATTAATAAACCCTAGTGTTGGTCAGTGTGTGCCTATTAATAAACCCTAGTGTTGGTCAGTGTCTGCCTATTAATAGAAACTAGTGTATGCATATTAATAAACCCTAGTGTTGGTCAGTCTATGTCTATTAATAAACCCTAGTGTTGATCAGTGTATGCCTATTAATAAACACTAGTATTGGTCAGTGTCTGTCTATTAATAAACCCTAGTGTTGGTCAGTGTCTGCCTATTAATAGACACTAGTGTTGGTCAGTGTATGCCTATTAATAAACGCTAGTGTTTGTCAGTGTATGCCTATAAATAAACCCTAGTGTTGGTCAGTGTATGCCTATTAATAAACCCTAGTGTTGGTCAGTTTGTGCCTATTAATAAACCCTAGTGTTGGTCAGTTTGTGCCTATTAATAAACCCTAGTATAGGTCAGTGTCTGCCTATTGATAGACACTAGTGTTGGTCAGTGTATGCCTATTAATAAAAACTAGTGTTGGTCAGTGTATGTCTATTAATAAACCCTAGTGTTGGTCAGTGTCTGCCTATTAATAAACCCTAGTGTTGGTCAGTGTATGCCTATTAATAAACCCTAGTGTTGGTCAGAGTATGCCTATTAATAAACCCTAGTGTAGGTCAGTGTATGCCTATTAATACACCCTAGTGTTGGTCAGTGTATGCCTATTAATAAACCCTAGTGTTGGTCAGTGTCTGCCAATTAATACACCCTAGTGTTGGTCAGTGTATGCCTATTAATAAACTCTAGTATAGGTCAGTGTCTGCCTATTAATAAACCCTAGTGTTGGTCAGTGTATGCCTATTAATAAACCCTAGTGTTGGTCAGAGTATGCCTATTAATAAACCCTAGTGTAGGTCAGTTTATGCCTATTAATACACCCTAGTGTTGGTCAGTGTATGCCTATTAATAAACCCTAGTGTTGGTCAGTGTCTGCCAATTAATACACCCTAGTGTTGGTCACTAGTATGCCTATTAATAAACTCTAGTGTTGGTCAATGTATGCCTATTAATAAACCCTAGTGTTGGTCAGTGTCTGTCTATTAATAAACCCTAGTATAGGTCAGTGTGTGCCTATTAATAAACCCTAGTGTTTGTCAGTGTATGCCTATTAATAAACCCTAGTGTTGGTCAGTGTCTGCCTATTAATAGACACTAGTGTTGGTCAGTGTCTGCCTATTAATAAACCCTAGTGTTGGTCAGTGTATGCCTATTAATAAACCCTAGTGTTGGTCAGTGTATGCCTATTAATAAACCCTAGTGTTGGTCAGTGTGTGCCTATTAATAAACCCTAGTGTTGGTCAGTGTATGGCTATTAATAAACCCTAGCGTTGGTCAGTATATGCCTATTAATAAACCCTAGTGTTGGTCAGTGTATGCCTATTAATAAACACTAGTGTTGGTCAGTGTATGCCTATTAATACACACTAGTGTTGGTCAGTGTATGCCTATTAATACACACTAGTGTTGGTCAGTGTATGCCTATTAATAAACCCTAGTGTTGGTCAATGTATGCCTATTAATTAACCCTAGTTTCGGTCAGTGTATGCCTATTAATAAACCCTAGTGTTGGTCAGTGTATGCCTATTAATAAACCCTAGTGTTGGTCAGTTTGTGCCTATTAATAAACCCTAGTATAGGTCAGTGTCTGCCTATTAAAAGACACTAGTGTTGGTCAGTGTATGCCTATTAATAAAAACTAGTGTTGGTCAGTGTATGTCTATTAATAAACCCTCGTGTTGGTCAGTGTCTGCCTATTAATAAACCCTAGTGTTGGTCAGTGTATGCCTATTAATAAAAACTAGTGTTGGTCAATGTATGCCTATTAATAAACCCTAGTGTTGGTCAGTGTATGCCTATTAATAAACCCTTGTGTTGGTCAGTTTGTGCCTATTAATAAACCCTATTGTTGGTCAGTGTATGCCTATTAATAAACCCTAGTGTTGGTCAGTGTATGCCTATTAATAAACCCTAGTGTTGGTCAGTGTATGCCTATTAATAAACACTAGTGTTGGTCAGTGTATGCCTATTGATAGACACTAGTGTTGGTCAGTGTATGCCTATTAATAAACCCTAGTGTTGGTCAGTGTATGCCTATTAATTAACCCTAGTGTTGGTCAGTGTATGCCTATTAATAAACCCTAGTGGTGGTCAGTGTATGCCTATTAATAGACACTAGTCTTGGTCAGTTTATGCTTATTAATAAACGCTAGTGTTGGTCAGTGTATGCCTATTAATAAACGCTAGTGTTGGTCAGTGTATGCCTATTAATAAACCCTAGTGTTGGTCAGTTTGTGCCTATTAATTAACCCTAGTGTAGGTCAGTGTCTGCCTATTAATAGACACTAGTGTTTGTCAGTGTATGCCTATTAATAAAAACTAGTGTTGGTCAGTGTATGTCTATTAATAAACCCTAGTGTTGGTCAGTGTCTGCCTATTAATAAACCCTAGTGTTGGTCAGTGTATGCCTATTAATAAAAACTAGTGTTGGTCAGTGTATGCCTATTAATAAACCCAAGTATACATCAGTGTCTGCCTATTAATAAACCCTAGTGTTGGTCAGTGTATGCCTATTAATAAACCCTAGTATAGGTCAGTGTCTGCCTATTAATAAACCCTAGTGTTGGTCAGTGTATGCCTATTAATAAACCCTAGTGTTGGTCAGTGTATGCCTATTAATAAACTCTAGTGTAGGTCAGTGTATGCCTATTAATAAACCCTAGTGTTGGTCAGTGTATGCCTATTAATAAACCCTAGTTTCGGTCAGTGTATGCCTATTAATAAACCCTAGTGTTGGTCAGTGTATGCCTATTAATAAACCCTAGTGTTGGTCAGTTTGTGCCTATTAATAAACCCTAGTATAGGTCAGTGTCTGCCTATTAAAAGACACTAGTGTTGGTCAGTGTATGCCTATTAATAAAAACTAGTGTTGGTCAGTGTATGTCTATTAATAAACCCTCGTGTTGGTCAGTGTCTGCCTATTAATAAACCCTAGTGTTGGTCAGTGTATGCCTATTAATAAAAACTAGTGTTGGTCAATGTATGCCTATTAATAAACCCTAGTGTTGGTCAGTGTATGCCTATTAATAAACCCTTGTGTTGGTCAGTTTGTGCCTATTAATAAACCCTATTGTTGGTCAGTGTATGCCTATTAATAAACCCTAGTGTTGGTCAGTGTATGCCTATTAATAAACCCTAGTGTTGGTCAGTGTATGCCTATTAATAAACACTAGTGTTGGTCAGTGTATGCCTATTGATAGACACTAGTGTTGGTCAGTGTATGCCTATTAATAAACCCTAGTGTTGGTCAGTGTATGCCTATTAATTAACCCTAGTGTTGGTCAGTGTATGCCTATTAATAAACCCTAGTGGTGGTCAGTGTATGCCTATTAATAGACACTAGTCTTGGTCAGTTTATGCTTATTAATAAACGCTAGTGTTGGTCAGTGTATGCCTATTAATAAACGCTAGTGTTGGTCAGTGTATGCCTATTAATAAACCCTAGTGTTGGTCAGTTTGTGCCTATTAATTAACCCTAGTGTAGGTCAGTGTCTGCCTATTAATAGACACTAGTGTTTGTCAGTGTATGCCTATTAATAAAAACTAGTGTTGGTCAGTGTATGTCTATTAATAAACCCTAGTGTTGGTCAGTGTCTGCCTATTAATAAACCCTAGTGTTGGTCAGTGTATGCCTATTAATAAAAACTAGTGTTGGTCAGTGTATGCCTATTAATAAACCCAAGTATACATCAGTGTCTGCCTATTAATAAACCCTAGTGTTGGTCAGTGTATGCCTATTAATAAACCCTAGTATAGGTCAGTGTCTGCCTATTAATAAACCCTAGTGTTGGTCAGTGTATGCCTATTAATAAACCCTAGTGTTGGTCAGTGTATGCCTATTAATAAACTCTAGTGTAGGTCAGTGTATGCCTATTAATAAACCCTAGTGTTGGTCAGTGTATGCCTATTAATAAACCCTAGTGTTGGTCAGTGTCTGCCTATTAATAGACCCTAGTGTTGATCAGTGTATGCCTATTAATAAACCCTAGTGTTGGTCAATGTATGCCTATTAATAAACCCTAGTGTTGGTCAGTGTCTGTCTATTAATAAACCCTAGTATAGGTCAGTGTCTGCCTATTAATAAACCCTAGTGTTGGTCAGTGTATGCCTATTAATAAACCCTAGTGTTGGTCAGTGTGTGCCTATTAATAAACCCTAGTGTTGGTCAGTGTGTGCCTATTAATAAACCCTAGTGTTGGTCAGTGTCTGCCTATTAATAGAAACTAGTGTATGCATATTAATAAACCCTAGTGTTGGTCAGTCTATGTCTATTAATAAACCCTAGTGTTGATCAGTGTATGCCTATTAATAAACACTAGTATTGGTCAGTGTCTGTCTATTAATAAACCCTAGAGTTGGTCAGTGTCTGCCTATTAATAGACACTAGTGTTGGTCAGTGTATGCCTATTAATAAACGCTAGTGTTTGTCAGTGTATGCCTATAAATAAACCCTAGTGTTGGTCAGTGTATGCCTATTAATAAACCCTAGTGTTGGTCAGTTTGTGCCTATTAATAAACCCTAGTGTTGGTCAGTTTGTGCCTATTAATAAACCCTAGTATAGGTCAGTGTCTGCCTATTGATAGACACTAGTGTTGGTCAGTGTATGCCTATTAATAAAAACTAGTGTTGGTCAGTGTATGTCTATTAATAAACCCTAGTGTTGGTCAGTGTCTGCCTATTAATATACCCTAGTGTAGGTCAGTGTATGCCTATTAAGAAAAACTAGTGTTGGTCAGTGTATGCCTATTAATAATCCCTAGTATAGGTCAGTGTCTGCCTATTAAAAAACCCTAGTGTTGGTCAGTGTATGCCTATTAATAAACCCTAGTATAGGTTAGTGTCTGCCTATTAATAAACCCTAGTGAAGGTCAGTGTATGCCTATTAATAATGCCTAGTGTTGGTCAGTGTATGCCTATTAATAAACCCTAGTGTAGGTCAGTGTATGCCTATTAATAAACGCTAGTGTTGGTCAGTGTATGCCTATTAATAAACGCTAGTGTTGGTCAGTGTATGCCAATTAATAAACCCTAGTGTAGGTCAGTGTATGCCTATTAATAAACGCTAGTGTTGGTCAGTGTATGCCTATTAATGAACACTAGTGTTGGTCAGTGTATGCCTATTAATAAACCCTAGTGTTGGTCAGTGTATGCCTTTTAATAAACCCCAGTGTTGGTCAGTGTATGCCTATTAATAAACCCTAGTGTTGCTCAGTGTGTGCCTATTAATAAACCCTAGTGTTGGTCAGTGTGTGCCTATTAATAAACCCTAGTGTTGGTCAGTGTATGCCTATTAATAAACCCTAGTGTTGGTCAGTGTATGCCTATTAATAAACCCTAGTGTTGGTCAGTGTATGCCTATTAATAAACCCAACTATTGGTCAGTGTATGCCAATTAATAAACCCTAGTGTTGGTCAGTTTGTGCCTATTAATAAACTCTAGTATAGGTCAGTGTCTGCCTATTAATAGACACTAGTGTTGGTCAGTGTATGCCTATTAATAAAAACTAGTGTTGGTCAGTGTATGTTTATTAATAAACCCTAGTGTTGGTCAGTATCTGCCTATTAATAAACCCTAGTGTTGGTCAGTGTATGCCTATTAATAAACCCTAGTATAGGTTAGTGTCTGCCTATTAATAAACACTAGTGAAGGTCAGTGTATTCCTATTAATAATGCCTAGTGTTGGTCAGTGTATGCCTATTAATAAACCCTAGTGTAGGTCAGTGTATGCCTATTAATAAACGCTAGTGTTGGTCAGTGTATGCCTATTAATAAACGCTAGTGTTGGTCAGTGTATGCCAATTAATAAACCCTAGTGTTGGTCAGTGTCTGTCTATTAATAAACCCTAGTATAGGTCAGTGTGTGCCTATTAATAAACCCTAGTGTTTGTCAGTGTATGCCTAGTAATAAACCCTAGTGTTGGTCAGTGTCTGCCTATTAATAGACACTAGTGTTGGTCAGTGTCTGCCTATTAATAAACCCTAGTGTTGGTCAGTGTATGCCTATTAATAAACCCTAGTGTTGGTCAGTGTATGCCTATTAATAAACCCTAGTGTTGGTCAGTGTGTGCCTATTAATAAACCCTAGTGTTGGTCAGTGTATGCCTATTAATAAACCCTAGTGTTGGTCAGTGTATGCCTATTAATAAACCCTAGTATTGGTCAGTGTATGCCTATTAATAAACACTAGTGTTGGTCAGTGTATGCCTATTAATAGACACTAGTGTTGGTCAGTGTATGCCTATAATTAAACCCTAGTGTTGGTCAGTGTGTGCCTATTAATAAACTCTAGTGTTGGTCAGTGTATGCCTATTAATAAACCCTAGTGTTGGTCAGTGTATGCCTATTAATAAAGCCTAGTGTTGGTCAGTGTATGCCTATTAATAAACCCTAGTATAGGTCAGTGTCTGCCTATTAATAAACCCTAGTGTTGGTCAGTGTATGCCTATTAATAAACCCTAGTGTTGGTCAGAGTATGCCTATTAATAAACCCTAGTGTAGGTCAGTGTATGCCTATTAATACACCCTAGTGTTGGTCAGTGTATGCCTATTAATAAACCCTAGTGTTGGTCAGTGTCTGCCAATTAATACACCCTAGTGTTGGTCAGTGTATGCCTATTAATAAACTCTAGTGTTGGTCAATGTATGCCTATTAATAAACCCTAGTGTTGGTCAGTGTCTGTCTATTAATAAACCCTAGTATAGGTCAGTGTGTGCCTATTAATAAACCCTAGTGTTTGTCAGTGTATGCCTATTAATAAACCCTAGTGTTGGTCAGTGTCTGCCTATTAATAGACACTAGTGTTGGTCAGTGTCTGCCTATTAATAAACCCTAGTGTTGGTCAGTGTATGCCTATTAATAAACCCTAGTGTTGGTCAGTGTATGCCTATTAATAAACCCTAGCGTTGGTCAGTATATGCCTATTAATAAACCCTAGTGTTGGTCAGTGTATGCCTATTAATAAACACTAGTGTTGGTCAGTGTATGCCTATTAATACACACTAGTGTTGGTCAGTGTATGCCTATTAATACACACTAGTGTTGGTCAGTGTATGCCTATTAATAAACCCTAGTGTTGGTCAGTGTATGCCTATTAATTAACCCTAGTTTCGGTCAGTGTATGCCTATTAATAAACCCTAGTGTTGGTCAGTGTATGCCTATTAATAAACCCTAGTGTTGGTCAGTTTGTGCCTATTAATAAACCCTAGTATAGGTCAGTGTCTGCCTATTAAAAGACACTAGTGTTGGTCAGTGTATGCCTATTAATAAAAACTAGTGTTGGTCAGTGTATGTCTATTAATAAACCCTCGTGTTGGTCAGTGTCTGCCTATTAATAAACCCTAGTGTTGGTCAGTGTATGCCTAATAATAAAAACTAGTGTTGGTCAATGTATGCCTATTAATAAACCCTAGTGTTGGTCAGTGTATGCCTATTAATAAACCCTAGTGTTGGTCAGTTTGTGCCTATTAATAAACCCTATTGTTGGTCAGTGTATGCCTATTAATAAACCCTAGTGTTGGTCAGTGTATGCCTATTAATAAACCCTAGTGTTGGTCAGTGTATGCCTATTAATAAACACTAGTGTTGGTCAGTGTATGCCTATTGATAGACACTAGTGTTGGTCAGTGTATGCCTATTAATAAACCCTAGTGTTGGTCAGTGTATGCCTATTAATTAACCCTAGTGTTGGTCAGTGTATGCCTATTAATAAACCCTAGTGTTGGTCAGTTTGTGCCTATTAATAAACCCTAGTATAGGTCAGTGTCTGCCTATTAAAAGACACTAGTGTTGGTCAGTGTATGCCTATTAATAAAAACTAGTGTTGGTCAGTGTATGTCTATTAATAAACCCTCGTGTTGGTCAGTGTCTGCCTATTAATAAACCCTAGTGTTGGTCAGTGTATGCCTATTAATAAAAACTAGTGTTGGTCAATGTATGCCTATTAATAAACCCTAGTGTTGGTCAGTGTATGCCTATTAATAAACCCTAGTGTTGGTCAGTTTGTGCCTATTAATAAACCCTATTGTTGGTCAGTGTATGCCTATTAATAAACCCTAGTGTTGGTCAGTGTATGCCTATTAATAAACCCTAGTGTTGGTCAGTGTATGCCTATTAATAAACACTAGTGTTGGTCAGTGTATGCCTATTGATAGACACTAGTGTTGGTCAGTGTATGCCTATTAATAAACCCTAGTGTTGGTCAGTGTATGCCTATTAATTAACCCTAGTGTTGGTCAGTGTATGCCTATTAATAAACCCTAGTGTTGGTCAGTGTATGCCTATTAATAGACACTAGTGTTGGTCAGTTTATGCTTATTAATAAACGCTAGTGTTGGTCAGTGTATGCCTATTAATAAACGCTAGTGTTGGTCAGTGTATGCCTATTAATAAACCCTAGTGTTGGTCAGTTTGTGCCTATTAATTAACCCTAGTGTAAAACAGTGTCTGCCTATTAATAGACACTAGTGTTTGTCAGTGTATGCCTATTAATAAACCCTAGTGTTGGTCAGTGTATGCCTATTAATAAACCCTAGTGTTGGTCAGTGTCTGCCTATTAATAGACCCTAGTGTTGATCAGTGTATGCCTATTAATAAACCCTAGTGTTGGTCAATGTATGCCTATTAATAAACCCTAGTGTTGGTCAGTGTCTGTCTATTAATAAACCCTAGTATAGGTCAGTGTCTGCCTATTAATAAACCCTAGTGTTGGTCAGTGTATGCCTATTAATAAACCCTAGTGTTGGTCAGTGTGTGCCTATTAATAAACCCTAGTGTTGGTCAGTGTGTGCCTATTAATAAACCCTAGTGTTGGTCAGTGTCTGCCTATTAATAGAAACTAGTGTATGCATATTAATAAACCCTAGTGTTGGTCAGTCTATGTCTATTAATAAACCCTAGTGTTGATCAGTGTATGCCTATTAATAAACACTAGTATTGGTCAGTGTCTGTCTATTAATAAACCCTAGTGTTGGTCAGTGTCTGCCTATTAATAGACACTAGTGTTGGTCAGTGTATGCCTATTAATAAACGCTAGTGTTTGTCAGTGTATGCCTATAAATAAACCCTAGTGTTGGTCAGTGTATGCCTATTAATAAACCCTAGTGTTGGTCAGTTTGTGCCTATTAATAAACCCTAGTGTTGGTCAGTTTGTGCCTATTAATAAACCCTAGTATAGGTCAGTGTCTGCCTATTGATAGACACTAGTGTTGGTCAGTGTATGCCTATTAATAAAAACTAGTGTTGGTCAGTGTATGTCTATTAATAAACCCTAGTGTTGGTCAGTGTCTGCCTATTAATATACCCTAGTGTTGGTCAGTGTATGCCTATTAAGAAAAACTAGTGTTGGTCAGTGTATGCCTATTAATAATCCCTAGTATAGGTCAGTGTCTGCCTATTAAAAAACCCTAGTGTTGGTCAGTGTATGCCTATTAATAAACCCTAGTATAGGTTAGTGTCTGCCTATTAATAAACCCTAGTGAAGGTCAGTGTATGCCTATTAATAATGCCTAGTGTTGGTCAGTGTATGCCTATTAATAAACGCTAGTGTTGGTCAGTGTATGCCAATTAATAAACCCTAGTGTAGGTCAGTGTATGCCTATTAATAAACGCTAGTGTTGGTCAGTGTATGCCTATTAATGAACACTAGTGTTGGTCAGTGTATGCCTATTAATAAACCCTAGTGTTGGTCAGTGTATGCCTTTTAATAAACCCCAGTGTTGGTCAGTGTATGCCTATTAATAAACCCTAGTGTTGCTCAGTGTGTGCCTATTAATAAACCCTAGTGTTGGTCAGTGTGTGCCTATTAATAAACCCTAGTGTTGGTCAGTGTATGCCTATTAATAAACCCTAGTGTTGGTCAGTGTATGCCTATTAATAAACCCAACTATTGGTCAGTGTATGCCAATTAATAAACCCTAGTGTTGGTCAGTTTGTGCCTATTAATAAACTCTAGTATAGGTCAGTGTCTGCCTATTAATAGACACTAGTGTTGGTCAGTGTATGCCTATTAATAAAAACTAGTGTTGGTCAGTGTATGTTTATTAATAAACCCTAGTGTTGGTCAGTATCTGCCTATTAATAAACCCTAGTGTTGGTCAGTGTATGCCTATTAATAAACCCTAGTATAGGTTAGTGTCTGCCTATTAATAAACACTAGTGAAGGTCAGTGTATTCCTATTAATAATGCCTAGTGTTGGTCAGTGTATGCCTATTAATAAACCCTAGTGTAGGTCAGTGTATGCCTATTAATAAACGCTAGTGTTGGTCAGTGTATGCCTATTAATAAACGCTAGAGTTGGTCAGTGTATGCCAATTAATAAACCCTAGTGTTGGTCAGTGTCTGTCTATTAATAAACCCTAGTATAGGTCAGTGTGTGCCTATTAATAAACCCTAGTGTTTGTCAGTGTATGCCTAGTAATAAACCCTAGTGTTGGTCAGTGTCTGCCTATTAATAGACACTAGTGTTGGTCAGTGTCTGCCTATTAATAAACCCTAGTGTTGGTCAGTGTATGCCTATTAATAAACCCTAGTGTTGGTCAGTGTATGCCTATTAATAAACCCTAGTGTTGGTCAGTGTGTGCCTATTAATAATCCCTAGTATAGGTCAGTGTCTGCCTATTAATAAACCCTAGTGTTGGTCAGTGTATGCCTATTAATAAACCCTAGTATTGGTCAGTGTATGCCTATTAATAAACACTAGTGTTGGTCAGTGTATGCCTATTAATAGACACTAGTGTTGGTCAGTGTATGCCTATAATTAAACCCTAGTGTTGGTCAGTGTGTGCCTATTAATAAACTCTAGTGTTGGTCAGTGTATGCCTATTAATAAACCCTAGTGTTGGTCAGTGTATGCCTATTAATAAAGCCTAGTGTTGGTCAGTGTATGCCTATTAATAAACCCTAGTATAGGTCAGTGTCTGCCTATTAATAAACCCTAGTGTTGGTCAGTGTATGCCTATTAATAAACCCTAGTGTTGGTCAGAGTATGCCTATTAATAAACCCTAGTGTAGGTCAGTGTATGCCTATTAATACACCCTAGTGTTGGTCAGTGTATGCCTATTAATAAACCCTAGTGTTGGTCAGTGTCTGCCAATTAATACACCCTAGTGTTGGTCAGTGTATGCCTATTAATAAACTCTAGTGTTGGTCAATGTATGCCTATTAATAAACCCTAGTGTTGGTCAGTGTCTGTCTATTAATAAACCCTAGTATAGGTCAGTGTGTGCCTATTAATAAACCCTAGTGTTTGTCAGTGTATGCCTATTAATAAACCCTAGTGTTGGTCAGTGTCTGCCTATTAATAGCCACTAGTGTTGGTCAGTGTCTGCCTATTAATAAACCCTAGTGTTGGTCAGTGTATGCCTATTAATAAACCCTAGTGTTGGTCAGTGTATGCCTATTAATAAACCCTAGTGTTGGTCAGTGTGTGCCTATTAATAAACCCTAGTGTTGGTCAGTGTATGGCTATTAATAAACACTAGCGTTGGTCAGTATATGCCTATTAATAAACCCTAGTGTTGGTCAGTGTATGCCTATTAATAAACACTAGTGTTGGTCAGTGTATGCCTATTAATACACACTAGTGTTGGTCAGTGTATGCCTATTAATACACACTAGTGTTGGTCCGTGTATGCCTATTAATAAACCCTAGTGTTGGTCAGTGTATGCCTATTAATTAACCCTAGTTTCGGTCAGTGTATGCCTATTAATAAACCCTAGTGTTGGTCAGTGTATGCCTATTAATAAACCCTAGTGTTGGTCAGTTTGTGCCTATTAATAAACCCTAGTATAGGTCAGTGTCTGCCTATTAAAAGACACTAGTGTTGGTCAGTGTATGCCTATTAATAAAAACTAGTGTTGGTCAGTGTATGTCTATTAATAAACCCTCGTGTTGGTCAGTGTCTGCCTATTAATAAACCCTAGTGTTGGTCAGTGTATGCCTATTAATAAAAACTAGTGTTGGTCAATGTATGCCTATTAATAATTCCTAGTGTTGGTCAGTGTATGCCTATTAATAAACCCTAGTGTTGGTCAGTTTGTGCCTATTAATAAACCATATTGTTGGTCAGTGTATGCCTATTAATAAACCCTAGTGTTGGTCAGTGTATGCCTATTAATAAACCCTAGTGTTGGTCAGTGTATGCCTATTAATAAACACTAGTGTTGGTCAGTGTATGCCTATTGATAGACACTAGTGTTGGTCAGTGTATGCCTATTAATAAACCCTAGTGTTGGTCAGTGTATGCCTATTAATTAACCCTAGTGTTGGTCAGTGTATGCCTATTAATAAACCCTAGTGTTGGTCAGTGTATGCCTATTAATAGACACTAGTGTTGGTCAGTTTATGCTTATTAATAAACGCTAGTGTTGGTCAGTGTATGCCTATTAATAAACGCTAGTGTTGGTCAGTGTATGCCTATTAATAAACCCTAGTGTTGGTCAGTTTGTGCCTATTAATTAACCCTAGTGTAGGTCAGTGTCTGCCTATTAATAGACACTAGTGTTTGTCAGTGTATGCCTATTAATAAACCCTAGTGTTGGTCAGTGTATGCCTATTAATAAACCCTAGTGTTGGTCAGTGTGTGCCTATTAATAAACCCTAGTGTTGGTCAGTGTATGGCTATTAATAAACCCTAGCGTTGGTCAGTGTATGCCTATTAATAAACTCTAGTGTTGGTCAGTGTATGCCTATTAATAAACACTAGTGTTGGTCAGTGTATGCCTATTAATACACACTAGTGTTGGTCAGTGTATGCCTATTAATAAACCCTAGTGTTGGTCAGTTTGTGCCTATTAATAAACCCTAGAATAGGTCAGTGTCTGCCTATTAAAAGACACTAGTGTTGGTCAGTGTATGCCTATTAATAAAAACTAGTGTTGGTCAGTGTATGTCTATTAATAAACCCTCGTGTTGGTCAGTGTCTGCCTATTAATAAACCCTAGTGTTGGTCAGTGTATGCCTATTAATAAAAACTAGTGTTGGTCAATGTATGCCTATTAATAAACCCTAGTGTTGGTCAGTGTATGCCTATTAATAAACCCTAGTGTTGGTCAGTTTGTGCCTATTAATAAACCCTATTGTTGGTCAGTGTATGCCTATTAATAAACCCTAGTGTTGGTCAGTGTATGCCTATTAATAAACCCTAGTGTTGGTCAGTGTATGCCTATTAATAAACACTAGTGTTGGTCAGTGTATGCCTATTGATAGACACTAGTGTTGGTCAGTGTATGCCTATTAATAAACCCTAGTGTTGGTCAGTGTATGCCTATTAATTAACCCTAGTGTTGGTCAGTGTATGCCTATTAATAAACCCTAGTGTTGGTCAGTGTATGCCTATTAATAGACACTAGTGTTGGTCAGTTTATGCTTATTAATAAACGCTAGTGTTGGTCAGTGTATGCCTATTAATAAACGCTAGTGTTGGTCAGTGTATGCCTATTAATAAACCCTAGTGTTGGTCAGTTTGTGCCTATTAATTAACCCTAGTGTAGGTCAGTGTCTGCCTATTAATAGACACTAGTGTTTGTCAGTGTATGCCTATTAATAAACCCTAGTGTTGGTCAGTGTATGCCTATTAATAAACCCTAGTGTTGGTCAGTGTGTGCCTATTAATAAACCCTAGTGTTGGTCAGTGTATGGCTATTAATAAACCCTAGCGTTGGTCAGTGTATGCCTATTAATAAACCCTAGTGTTGGTCAGTGTATGCCTATTAATAAACACTAGTGTTGGTCAGTGTATGCCTATTAATACACACTAGTGTTGGTCAGTGTATGCCTATTAATAAACCCTAGTGTTGGTCAGTGTATGCCTATTAATTAACCCTAATTTCGGTCAGTGTATGCCTATTAATAAACCCTAGTGTTGGTCAGTTTGTGCCTATTAATAAACCCTAGTATAGGTCAGTGTCTGCCTATTAAAAGACACTAGTGTTGGTCAGTGTATGCCTATTAATAAAAACTAGTGTTGGTCAGTGTATGTCTATTAATAAACCCTCGTATTGGTCAGTGTCTGCCTATTAATAAACCCTAATGTTGGTCAGTGTATGCCTATTAATAAATACTAGTGTTGGTCAATGTATGCCTATTAATAAACCCAAGTATACATCAGTGTCTGCCTATTAATAAACCCTAGTGTTGGTCAGTGTATGCCTATTAGTAAACCCTAGTATAGGTCAGTGTCTGCCTATTAATAAACCCTTGTGTTGGTCAGTGTATGCCTATTAATAAACTCTAGTGTAGGTCAGTGTATGCCTATTAATAAACCCTAGTGTTAGTCAGTGTATGCCTATTAATAAACCCTAGTGTTGGTCAGTGTCTGCCTATTAATAGACCCTAGTGTTGATCAGTGTATGCCTATTAATAAACCCTAGTGTTGGTCAATGTATGCCTATTAATAAACCCTAGTGTTGGTCAGTGTCTGTCTATTAATAAACCCTAGTATAGGTCAGTGTCTGCCTATTAATAAACCCTAGTGTTGGTCAGTGTATGCCTATTAATAAACCCTAGTGTTGGTCAGTGTCTCCCTATTAATAGACACTAGTGTTGGTCAGTGTCTGCCTATTAATAAATCCTAGTGTTGGTCTGTGTATGCCTATTAAAAAACCCTAGTGTTGGTCAGTGTATGCCTATTAATAAACCCTAGTGTTGGTCAGTTTGTGCCTATTAATAAACCCTATTGTTGGTCAGTGTATGCCTATTAATAAACCCTAGTGTTGGTCAGTGTATGCCTATTAATAAACCCTAGTGTTGGTCAGTGTATGCCTATTAATGAACACTAGTGTTGGTCAGTGTATGCCTATTGATAGACACTAGTGTTGGTCAGTGTATGCCTATTAATAAACCCTAGTGTTGGTCAGTGTATGCCTATTAATTAACCCTAGTGTTGGTCAGAGTATGCCTATTAATAAACCCTAGTGTTGGTCAGTGTATGCCTATTAATAGACACTAGTTTTGGTCAGTTTATGCTTATTAATAAACGCTAGTGTTGGTCAGTGTATGCCTATTAATAAACGCTAGTGTTGGTCAGTGTATGCCTATTAATAAACCCTAGTGTTGGTCAGTTTGTGCCTATTAATAAACCCTAGTGTTGGTCAGTGTATGCCTATTAATAAAAACTAGTGTTGGTCAGTGTATGCCTATTAATAAACCCAAGTATACATCAGTGTCTGCCTATTAATAAACCCTAGTGTTGGTCAGTGTATGCCTATTAATAAACCCTAGTATAGGTCAGTGTCTGCCTATTAATAAACCCTAGTGTTGGTCAGTGTATGCCTATTAATAAACCCTAGTGTTGGTCAGTGTATGCCTATTAATAAACTCTAGTGTAGGTCAGTGTATGCCTATTAATAAACCCTAGTGTTGGTCAGTGTATGCCTATTAATAAACCCTAGTGTTGGTCAGTGTCTGCCTATTAATAGACCCTAGTGTTGGTCAGTGTGTGCCTATTAACAAACCCTAGTGTTGGTCAGTGTGTGCCTATTAATAAACCCTAGTGTTGGTCAGTGTCTGCCTATTAATAGAAACTAGTGTATGCATATTAATAAACCCTAGTGTTGGTCAGTCTATGTCTATTAATAAACCCTAGTGTTGATCAGTGTATGCCTATTAATAAACACTAGTATTGGTCAGTGTCTGTCTATTAATAAACCCTAGTGTTGGTCAGTGTCTGCCTATTAATAGACACTAGTGTTGGTCAGTGTATGCCTATTAATAAACCCTAGTGTTGGTCAGTTTGTGCCTATTAATAAACCCTAGTGTTGGTCAGTTTGTGCCTATTAATAAACCCTAGTATAGGTCAGTGTCTGCCTATTGATAGACACTAGTGTTGGTCAGTGTATGCCTATTAATAAAAACTAGTGTTGGTCAGTGTATGTCTATTAATAAACCCTAGTGTTGGTCAGTGTATGCCTATTAATAAACCCTAGTGTTGGTCAGTTTGTGCCTATTAATAAACCCTAGTGTTGTTCAGTTTGTGCCTATTAATAAACCCTAGTATAGGTCAGTGTCTGCCTATTGATAGACACTAGTGTTGGTCAGTGTATGCCTATTAATAAAAACTAGTGTTGGTCAGTGTATGTCTATTAATAAACCCTAGTGTTGGTCAGTTTCTGCCTATTAATATACCCTAGTGTTGGTCAGTGTATGCCTATTAAGAAAAACTAGTGTTGGTCAGTGTATGCCTATTAATAATCCCTAGTATAGGTCAGTGTCTGCCTATTAATAAACCCTAGTGTTGGTCAGTGTATGCCTATTAATAAACCCTAGTATAGGTTAGTGTCTGCCTATTAATAAACACTAGTGAAGGTCAGTGTATTCCTATTAATAATGCCTAGTGTTGGTCAGTGTATGCCTATTAATAAACCCTAGTGTAGGTCAGTGTATGCCTATTAATAAACGCTAGTGTTGGTCAGTGTATGCCTATTAATAAACGCTAGTGTTGGTCAGTGTATGTCAATTAATAAACCCTAGTGTTGGTCAGTGTCTGACTATTAATAAACCCTAGTATAGGTCAGTGTGTGCCTATTAATAAACCCTAGTGTTTGTCAGTGTATGCCTATTAATAAACCCTAGTGTTGGTCAGTGTCTGCCTATTAATAGACACTAGTGTTGGTCAGTGTCTGCCTATTAATAAACCCTAGTGTTGGTCAGTGTATGCCTATTAATAAACCCTAGTGTTGGTCAGTGTATGCCTATTAATAAACCCTAGTGTTGGTCAGTGTGTGCCTATTAATAAACCCTAGTGTTGGTCAGTGTATGGCTATTAATAAACCCTAGTGTTGGTCAGTGTATGCCTATTAATAAACCCTAGTATTGGTCAGTGTATGCCTATTAATAAACACTAGTGTTGGTCAGTGTATGCCTATTAATAGACACTAGTGTTGGTCAGTGTATGCCTATAATTAAACCCTAGTGTTGGTCAGTGTGTGCCTATTAATAAACTCTAGTGTTGGTCAGTGTATGCCTATTAATAAACCCTAGTGTTGGTCAGTGTATGCCTATTAATAAAGCCTAGTGTTGGTCAGTGTATGCCTATTAATAAACCCTAGTATAGGTCAGTGTCTGCCTATTAATAAACCCTAGTGTTGGTCAGTGTATGCCTATTAATAAACCCTAGTGTTGGTCAGAGTATGCCTATTAATAAACCCTAGTGTAGGTCAGTGTATGCCTATTAATACACCCTAGTGTTGGTCAGTGTATGCCTATTAATAAACCCTAGTGTTGGTCAGTGTCTGCCAATTAATACACCCTAGTGTTGGTCAGTGTATGCCTATTAATAAACTCTAGTGTTGGTCAATGTATGCCTATTAATAAACCCTAGTGTTGGTCAGTGTCTGTCTATTAATAAACCCTAGTATAGGTCAGTCTGTGCCTATTAATAAACCCTAGTGTTTGTCAGTGTATGCCTATTAATAAACCCTAGTGTTGGTCAGTGTATGCCTATTAATAAATACTAGTGTTGGTCAATGTATGCCTATTAATAAACCCAAGTATACATCAGTGTCTGCCTATTAATAAACCCTAGTGTTGGTCAGTGTATGCCTATTAGTAAACCCAAGTATAGGTCAGTGTCTGCCTATTAATAAACCCTTGTGTTGGTCAGTGTATGCCTATTAATAAACCCTAGTGTTGGTCAGTGTATGCCTATTAATAAACTCTAGTGTAGGTCAGTGTATGCCTATTAATAAACCCTAGTGTTAGTCAGTGTATGCCTATTAATAAACCCTAGTGTTGGTCAGTGTCTGCCTATTTATAGACCCTAGTGTTGATCAGTGTATGCCTATTAATAAACCCTAGTGTTGGTCAATGTATGCCTATTAATAAACCCTAGTGTTGGTCAGTGTCTGTCTATTAATAAACCCTAGTATAGGTCAGTGTCTGCCTATTAATAAACCCTAGTGTTGGTCAGTGTATGCCTATTAATAAACCCTAGTGTTGGTCAGTGTCTCCCTATTAATAGACACTAGTGTTGGTCAGTGTCTGCCTATTAATAAATCCTAGTGTTGGTCAGTGTATGCCTATTAAAAAAACCCTAGTGTTGGTCAGTGTATGCCTATTAATAAACCCTAGTGTTGGTCAGTGTATGCCTATTAATAAACCCTAGTGTTGGTCAGTGTATGCCTATTAATAAACCCTAGTGTTGGTCAGTGTATGCCTATTAATGAACACAAGTGTTGGTCAGTGTATGCCTATTGATAGACACTAGTGTTGGTCAGTGTATGCCTATTAATAAACCCTAGTGTTGGTCAGTGTATGCCTATTAATTAACCCTAGTGTTGGTCAGAGTATGCCTATTAATAAACCCTAGTGTTGGTCAGTGTATGCCTATTAATAGACACTAGTTTTGGTCAGTTTATGCTTATTAATAAACGCTAGTGTTGGTCAGTGTATGCCTATTAATAAACGCTAGTGTTGGTCAGTGTATGCCTATTAATAAACCCTAGTGTTGGTCAGTTTGTGCCTATTAATAAACCCTAGTGTTGGTCAGTGTATGCCTATTAATAAAAACTAGTGTTGGTCAGTGTATGCCTATTAATAAACCCAAGTATACATCAGTGTCTGCCTATTAATAAACCCTAGTGTTGGTCAGTGTATGCCTATTAATAAACCCTAGTATAGGTCAGTGTCTGCCTATTAATAAACCCTAGTGTTGGTCAGTGTATGCCTATTAATAAACCCTAGTGTTGGTCAGTGTATGCCTATTAATAAACTCTAGTGTAGGTCAGTGTATGCCTATTAATAAACCCTAGTGTTGGTCAGTGTATGCCTATTAATAAACCCTAGTGTTGGTCAGTGTCTGCCTATTAATAGACCCTAGTGTTGATCAGTGTATGCCTATTAATAAACCCTAGTGTTGGTCAATGTATGCCTATTAATAAACCCTAGTGTTGGTCAGTGTCTGTCTATTAATAAACCCTAGTATAGGTCAGTGTCTGCCTATTAATAAACCCTAGTGTTGGTCAGTGTATGCCTATTAATAAACCCTAGTGTTGGTCAGTGTGTGCCTATTAACAAACCCTAGTGTTGGTCAGTGTGTGCCTATTAATAAACCCTAGTGTTGGTCAGTGTCTGCCTATTAATAGAAACTAGTGTATGCATATTAATAAACCCTAGTGTTGGTCAGTCTATGTCTATTAATAAACCCTAGTGTTGATCAGTGTATGCCTATTAATAAACACTAGTATTGGTCAGTGTCTGTCTATTAATAAACCCTAGTGTTGGTCAGTGTCTGCCAATTAATAGACACTAGTGTTGGTCAGTGTATGCCTATTAATAAACGCTAGTGTTCGTCAGTGTATGCCTATAAATAAACCCTAGTGTTGGTCAGTGTATGCCTATTAATAAACCCTAGTGTTGGTCAGTTTGTGCCTATTAATAAACCCTAGTGTTGGTCAGTTTGTGCCTATTAATAAACCCTAGTATAGGTCAGTGTCTGCCTATTGATAGACACTAGTGTTGGTCAGTGTATGCCTATTAATAAAAACTAGTGTTGGTCAGTGTATGTCTATTAATAAACCCTAGTGTTGGTTAGTTTCTGCCTATTAATATACCCTAGTGTTGGTCAGTGTATGCCTATTAAGAAAAACTAGTGTTGGTCAGTGTATGCCTATTAATAATCCCTAGTATAGGTCAGTGTCTGCCTATTAATAAACCCTAGTGTTGGTCAGTGTATGCCTATTAATAAACCCTAGTATAGGTTAGTGTCTGCCTATTAATAAACACTAGTGAAGGTCAGTGTATTCCTATTAATAATGCCTGGTGTTGGTCAGTGTATGCCTATTAATAAACCCTAGTGTAGGTCAGTGTATGCCTATTAATAAACGCTAGTGTTGGTCAGTGTATGCCTATTAATAAACGCTAGTGTTGGTCAGTGTATGCCAATTAATAAACCCTAGTGTTGGTCAGTGTCTGTCTATTAATAAACCCTAGTATAGGTCAGTGTGTGCCTATTAATAAACCCTAGTGTTTGTCAGTGTATGCCTATTAATAAACCCTAGTGTTGGTCAGTGTCTGCCTATTAATAGACACTAGTGTTGGTCAGTGTCTGCCTATTAATAAACCCTAGTGTTGGTCAGTGTATGCCTATTAATAAACCCTAGTGTTGGTCAGTGTATGCCTATTAATAAACCCTAGTGTTGGTCAGTGTGTGCCTATTAATAAACCCTAGTGTTGGTCAGTGTATGGCTATTAATAAACCCTAGTGTTGGTCAGTGTATGCCTATTAATAAACCCTAGTATTGGTCAGTGTATGCCTATTAATAAACACTAGTGTTGGTCAGTGTATGCCTATTAATAGACACTAGTGTTGGTCAGTGTATGCCTATAATTAAACCCTAGTGTTGGTCAGTGTGTGCCTATTAATAAACTCTAGTGTTGGTCAGTGTATGCCTATTAATAAACCCTAGTGTTGGTCAGTGTATGCCTATTAATAAAGCCTAGTGTTGGTCAGTGTATGCCTATTAATAAACCCTAGTAAAGGTCAGTGTCTGCCTATTAATAAACCCTAGTGTTGGTCAGTGTATGCCTATTAATAAACCCTAGTGTTGGTCAGAGTATGCCTATTAATAAACCCTAGTGTAGGTCAGTGTATGCCTATTAATACACCCTAGTGTTGGTCAGTGTATGCCTATTAATAAACCCTAGTGTTGGTCAGTGTCTGCCAATTAATACACCCTAGTGTTGGTCAGTGTATGCCTATTAATAAACTCTAGTGTTGGTCAATGTATGCCTATTAATAAACCCTAGTGTTGGTCAGTGTCTGTCTATTAATAAACCCTAGTATAGGTCAGTGTGTGCCTATTAATAAACCCTAGTGTTTGTCAGTGTATGCCTATTAATAAACCCTAGTGTTGGTCAGTGTCTGCCTATTAATAGACACTAGTGTTGGTCAGTGTCTGCCTATTAATAAACCCTAGTGTTGGTCAGTGTATGCCTATTAATAAACCATAGTGTTGGTCAGTGTGTGCCTATTAATAAACCCTAGTGTTGGTCAGTGTATGGCTATTAATAAACCCTAGCGTTGGTCAGTATATGCCTATTAATAAACCCTAGTGTTGGTCAGTGTATGCCTATTAATAAACACTAGTGTTGGTCAGTGTATGCCTATTAATACACACTAGTGTTGGTCAGTGTATGCCTATTAATACACACTAGTGTTGGTCAGTGTATGCCTATTAATAAACCCTAGTGTTGGTCAGTGTATGCCTATTAATTAACCCTAGTTTCGGTCAGTATATGCCTATTAATAAACCCTAGTGTTGGTCAGTGTATGCCTATTAATAAACCCTAGTGTTGGTCAGTTTGTGCCTATTAATAAACCCTAGTATAGGTCAGTGTCTGCCTATTAAAAGACACTAGTGTTGGTCAGTGTATGCCTATTAATAAAAACTAGTGTTGGTCAGTGTATGTCTATTAATAAACCCTCGTGTTGGTCAGTGTCTGCCTATTAATAAACCCTAGTGTTGGTCAGTGTATGCCTATTAATAAAAACTAGTGTTGGTCAATGTATGCCTATTAATAAACCCTAGTGTTGGTCAGTGTATGCCTATTAATAAACCCTAGTGTTGGTCAGTTTGTGCCTATTAATAAACCCTATTGTTGGTCACTGTATGCCTATTAATAAACCCTAGTGTTGGTCAGTGTATGCCTATTAATAAACCCTAGTGTTGGTCAGTGTATGCCTATTAATAAACACTAGTGTTGGTCAGTGTATGCCTATTGATAGACACTAGTGTTGGTCAGTGTATGCCTATTAATAAACCCTAGTGTTGGTCAGTGTATGCCTATTAATTAACCCTAGTGTTGGTCAGTGTATGCCTATTAATAAACCCTAGTGTTGGTCAGTGTATGCCTATTAATAGACACTAGTGTTGGTCAGTTTATGCTTATTAATAAACGCTAGTGTTGGTCAGTGTATGCCTATTAATAAACGCTAGTGTTGGTCAGTGTATGCCTATTAATAAACCCTAGTGTTGGTCAGTTTGTGCCTATTAATTAACCCTAGTGTAGGTCAGTGTCTGCCTATTAATAGACACTAGTGTTTGTCAGTGTATGCCTATTAATGAAAACTAGTGTTGGTCAGTGTATGTCTATTAATAAACCCTAGTGTTGGTCAGTGTCTGCCTATTAATAAACCCTAGTGTTGGTCAGTGTATGCCTATTAATAAAAACTAGTGTTGGTCAGTGTATGCCTATTAATAAACCCAAGTATACATCAGTGTCTGCCTATTAATAAACCCTAGTGTTGGTCAGTGTATGCCTATTAATAAACCCTAGTATAGGTCAGTGTCTGCCTATTAATAAACCCTAGTGTTGGTCAGTGTATGCCTATTAATAAACCCTAGTGTTGGTCAGTGTATGCCTATTAATAAACTCTAGTGTAGGTCAGTGTATGCCTATTAATAAACCCTAGTGTTGGTCAGTGTATGCCTATTAATAAACCCTAGTGTTGGTCAGTGTCTGCCTATTAATAGACCCTAGTGTTGATCAGTGTATGCCTAATAATAAACCCAAGTGTTGGTCAATGTATGCCTATTAATAAACCCTAGTGTTGGTCAGTGTCTGTCTATTAATAAACCCTAGTATAGGTCAGTGTCTGCCTATTAATAAACCCTAGTGTTGGTCAGTGTATGCCTATTAATAAACCCTAGTGTTGGTCAGTGTGTGCCTATTAATAAACCCTAGTGTTGGTCAGTGTGTGCCTATTAATAAACCCTAGTGTTGGTCAGTGTCTGCCTATTAATAGAAACTAGTGTATGCATATTAATAAACCCTAGTGTTGGTCAGTCTATGTCTATTAATAAACCCTAGTGTTGATAAGTGTATGCCTATTAATAAACACTAGTATTGGTCAGTGTCTGTCTATTAATAAACCCTGGTGTTGGTCAGTGTCTGCCTATTAATAGACACTAGTGTTGGTCAGTGTATGCCTATTAATAAACGCTAGTGTTTGTCAGTGTATGCCTATAAATAAACCCTAGTGTTGGTCAGTGTATGCCTATTAATAAACCCTAGTGTTGGTCAGTTTGTGCCTATTAATAAACCCTAGTGTTGGTCAGTTTGTGCCTATTAATTAACCCTAGTATAGGTCAGTGTCTGCCTATTGATAGACACTAGTGTTGGTCAGTGTATGCCTATTAATAAAAACTAGTGTTGGTCAGTGTATGTCTATTAATAAACCCTAGTGTTGGTCAGTGTCTGCCTATTAATAAATCCTAGTGTTGGTCAGTGTATGCCTATTAATAAACCCTAGTGTTGGTCAGAGTATGCCTATTAATAAACCCTAGTGTAGGTCAGTGTATGCCTATTAATACACCCTAGTGTTGGTCAGTGTATGCCTATTAATAAACCCTAGTGTTGGTCAGTGTCTGCCAATTAATACACCCTAGTGTTGGTCAGTGTATGCCTATTAATAAACTCTAGTGTTGGTCAATGTATGCCTATTAATAAACCCTAGTGTTGGTCAGTGTCTGTCTATTAATAAACCCTAGTATAGGTCTGTGTGTGCCTATTAATAAACCCTAGTGTTTGTCAGTGTATGCCTATTAATAAACCCTAGTGTTGGTCAGTGTCTGCCTATTAATAGACACTAGTGTTGGTCAGTGTATGCCTATTAATAAACCCTAGTGTTGGTCAGTGTATGCCTATTAATAAACCCTAGTGTTGGTCAGTGTCTGCCTATTAATAGACACTAGTGTTGGTCAGTGTATGCCTATTAATAAACCCTAGTGTTGGTCAGTGTATGCCTATTAATAAACCCTAGTGTTGGTCAGTGTGTGCCTATTAATAAACCCTAGTGTTGGTCAGTGTATGGCTATAAATAAACCATAGCGTTGGTCAGTATATGCCTATTAATAAACCCTAGTGTTGGTCAGTGTATGCCTATTAATAAACACTAGTGTTGGTCAGTGTATGCCTATTAATACACACTAGTGTTGGTCAGTGTATGCCTATAAATACACACTAGTGTTGGTCAGTGTATGCCTATTAATAAACCCTAGTGTTGGTCAGTTTGTGCCTATTAATAAACCCTAGTATAGGTCAGTGTCTGCCTATTAAAAGACACTAGTGTTGGTCAGTGTATGCCTATTAATAAAAACTAGTGTTGGTCAGTGTATGTCTATTAATAAACCCTCGTGTTGGTCAGTGTCTGCCTATTAATAAACCCTAGTGTTGGTCAGTGTATGCCTATTAATAAAAACTAGTGTTGGTCAATGTATGCCTATTAATAAACCCTAGTGTTGGTCAGTGTATGCCTATTAATAAACCCTTGTGTTGGTCAGTTTGTGCCTATTAATAAACCCTATTGTTGGTCAGTGTATGCCTATTAATAAACCCTAGTGTTGGTCAGTGTATGCCTATTAATAAACCCTAGTGTTGGTCAGTGTATGCCTATTAATAAACACTAGTGTTGGTCAGTGTATGCCTATTGATAGACACTAGTGTTGGTCAGTGTATGCCTATTAATAAACCCTAGTGTTGGTCAGTGTATGCCTATTAATTAACCCTAGTATTGGTCAGTGTATGCCTATTAATAAACCCTAGTGTTGGTCAGTGTATGCCTATTAATAGACACTAGTCTTGGTCAGATTATGCTTATTAATATACGCTAGTGTTGGTCAGTGTATGCCTATTAATAAACGCTAGTGTTGGTCAGTGTATGCCTATTAATAAACCCTAGTGTTGGTCAGTTTGTGCCTATTAATTAACCCTAGTGTAGGTCAGTGTCTGCCTATTAATAGACACTAGTGTTTGTCAGTGTATGCCTATTAATAAAAACTAGTGTTGGTCAGTGTATGTCTATTAATAAACCCTAGTGTTGGTTAGTTTCTGCCTATTAATATACCCTAGTGTTGGTCAGTGTATGCCTATTAAGAAAAACTAGTGTTGGTCAGTGTATGCCTATTAATAATCCCTAGTGTTGGTCAGTGTATGCCTATTAATAAACCCTAGTATAGGTTAGTGTCTGCCTATTAATAAACACTAGTGAAGGTCAGTGTATTCCTATTAATAATGCCTGGTGTTGGTCAGTGTATGCCTATTAATAAACCCTAGTGTAGGTCAGTGTATGCCTATTAATAAACGCTAGTGTTGGTCAGTGTATGCCTATTAATAAACGCTAGTGTTGGTCAGTGTATGCCAATTAATAAACCCTAGTGTTGGTCAGTGTCTGTCTATTAATAAACCCTAGTATAGGTCAGTGTGTGCCTATTAATAAACCCTAGTGTTTGTCAGTGTATGCCTATTAATAAACCCTAGTGTTGGTCAGTGTCTGCCTATTAATAGACACTAGTGTTGGTCAGTGTCTGCCTATTAATAAACCCTAGTGTTGGTCAGTGTATGCCTATTAATAAACCCTAGTGTTGGTCAGTGTATGCCTATTAATAAACCCTAGTGTTGGTCAGTGTGTGCCTATTAATAAACCCTAGTATTGGTCAGTGTATGGCTATTAATAAACCCTAGTGTTGGTCAGTGTATGCCTATTAATAAACCCTAGTATTGGTCAGTGTATGCCTATTAATAAACACTAGTGTTGGTCAGTGTATGCCTATTAATAGACACTAGTGTTGGTCAGTGTATGCCTATAATTAAACCCTAGTGTTGGTCAGTGTGTGCCTATTAATAAACTCTAGTGTTGGTCAGTGTATGCCTATTAATAAACCCTAGTGTTGGTCAGTGTATGCCTATTAATAAAGCCTAGTGTTGGTCAGTGTATGCCTATTAATAAACCCTAGTATAGGTCAGTGTCTGCCTATTAATAAACCCTAGTGTTGGTCAGTGTATGCCTATTAATAAACCCTAGTGTTGGTCAGAGTATGCCTATTAATAAACCCTAGTGTAGGTCAGTGTATGCCTATTAATACACCCTAGTGTTGGTCAGTGTATGCCTATTAATAAACCCTAGTGTTGGTCAGTGTCTGCCAATTAATACACCCTAGTGTTGGTCAGTGTATGCCTATTAATAAACTCTAGTGTTGGTCAATGTATGCCTATTAATAAACCCTAGTGTTGGTCAGTGTCTGTCTATTAATAAACCCTAGTATAGGTCAGTGTGTGCCTATTAATAAACCCTAGTGTTTGTCAGTGTATGCCTATTAATAAACCCTAGTGTTGGTCAGTGTCTGCCTATTAATAGACACTAGTGTTGGTCAGTGTCTGCCTATTAATAAACCCTAGTGTTGGTCAGTGTATGCCTATTAATAAACCCTAGTGTTGGTCAGTGTGTGCCTATTAATAAACCCTAGTGTTGGTCAGTGTATGGCTATTAATAAACCCTAGCGTTGGTCAGTATATGCCTATTAATAAACCCTAGTGTTGGTCAGCGTATGCCTATTAATAAACACTAGTGTTGGTCAGTGTATGCCTATTAATACACACTAGTGTTGGTCAGTGTATGCCTATTAATACACACTAGTGTTGGTCAGTGTATGCCTATTAATAAACCCTAGTGTTGGTCAGTGTATGCCTATTAATTAACCCTAGTTTCGGTCAGTGTATGCCTATTAATAAACCCTAGTGTTGGTCAGTGTATGCCTATTAATAAACCCTAGTGTTGGTCAGTTTGTGCCTATTAATAAACCCTAGTATAGGTCAGTGTCTGCCTATTAAAAGACACTAGTGTTGGTCAGTGTATGCCTATTAATAAAAACTAGTGTTGGTCAGTGTATGTCTATTAATAAACCCTCGTGTTGGTCACTGTCTGCCTATTAATAAACCCTAGTGTTGGTCAGTGTATGCCTATTAATAAAAACTAGTGTTGGTCAATGTATGCCTATTAATAAACCCTAGTGTTGGTCAGTGTATGCCTATTAATAAACCCTAGTGTTGGTCAGTTTGTGCCTATTAATAAACCCTATTGTTGGTCAGTGTATGCCTATTAATAAACCCTAGTGTTGGTCAGTGTATGCCTATTAATAAACCCTAGTGTTGGTCAGTGTATGCCTATTAATAAACACTAGTGTTGGTCAGTGTATGCCTATTGATAGACACTAGTGTTGGTCAGTGTATGCCTATTAATAAACCCTAGTGTTGGTCAGTGTATGCCTATTAATTAACCCTAGTGTTGGTCAGTGTATGCCTATTAATAAACCCTAGTGTTGGTCAGTGTATGCCTATTAATAGACACTAGTGTTGGTCAGTTTATGCTTATTAATAAACGCTAGTGTTGGTCAGTGTATGCCTATTAATAAACGCTAGTGTTGGTCAGTGTATGCCTATTAATAAACCCTAGTGTTGGTCAGTTTGTGCCTATTAATTAACCCTAGTGTAGGTCAGTGTCTGCCTATTAATAGACACTAGTGTTTGTCAGTGTATGCCTATTAATGAAAACTAGTGTTGGTCAGTGTATGTCTATTAATAAACCCTAGTGTTGGTCAGTGTCTGCCTATTAATAAACCCTAGTGTTGGTCAGTGTATGCCTATTAATAAAAACTAGTGTTGGTCAGTGTATGCCTATTAATAAACCCAAGTATACATCAGTGTCTGCCTATTAATAAACCCTAGTGTTGGTCAGTGTATGCCTATTAATAAACCCTAGTATAGGTCAGTGTCTGCCTATTAATAAACCCTAGTGTTGGTCAGTGTATGCCTATTAATAAACCCTAGTGTTGGTCAGTGTATGCCTATTAATAAACTCTAGTGTAGGTCAGTGTATGCCTATTAATAAACCCTAGTGTTGGTCAGTGTATGCCTATTAATAAACCCTAGTGTTGGTCAGTGTCTGCCTATTAATAGACCCTAGTGTTGATCAGTGTATGCCTATTAATAAACCCAAGTGTTGGTCAATGTATGCCTATTAATAAACCCTAGTGTTGGTCAGTGTCTGTCTATTAATAAACCCTAGTATAGGTCAGTGTCTGCCTATTAATAAACCCTAGTGTTGGTCAGTGTATGCCTATTAATAAACCCTAGTGTTGGTCAGTGTGTGCCTATTAATAATCCCTAGTGTTGGTCAGTGTGTGCCTATTAATAAACCCTAGTGTTGGTCAGTGTCTGCCTATTAATAGAAACTAGTGTATGCATATTAATAAACCCTAGTGTTGGTCAGTCTATGTCTATTAATAAACCCTAGTGTTGATAAGTGTATGCCTATTAATAAACACTAGTATTGGTCAGTGTCTGTCTATTAATAAACCCTGGTGTTGGTCAGTGTCTGCCTATTAATAAACCCTAGTGTTGGTCAGTTTGTGCCTATTAATAAACCCTAGTGTTGGTCAGTTTGTGCCTATTAATAAACCCTAGTATAGGTCAGTGTCTGCCTATTGATAGACACTAGTGTTGGTCAGTGTATGCCTATTAATAAAAACTAGTGTTGGTCAGTGTATGTCTATTAATAAACCCTAGTGTTGGTCAGTGTCTGCCTATTAATAAACCCTAGTGTTGGTCAGTGTATGCCTATTAATAAACCCTAGTGTTGGTCAGAGTATGCCTATTAATAAACCCTAGTGTAGGTCAGTGTATGCCTATTAATACACCCTAGTGTTGGTCAGTGTATGCCTATTAATAAACCCTAGTGTTGGTCAGTGTCTGCCAATTAATACACCCTAGTGTTGGTCAGTGTATGCCTATTAATAAACTCTAGTGTTGGTCAATGTATGCCTATTAATAGACCCTAGTGTTGGTCAGTGTCTGTCTATTAATAAACCCTAGTATAGGTCAGTGTGTGCCTATTAATAAACCCTAGTGTTTGTCAGTGTATGCCTATTAATAAACCCTAGTGTTGGTCAGTGTCTGCCTATTAATAGACACTAGTGTTGGTCAGTGTATGCCTATTAATAAACCCTAGTGTTGGTCAGTGTATGCCTATTAATAAACCCTAGTGTTGGTCAGTGTCTGCCTATTAATAGACACTAGTGTTGGTCAGTGTATGCCTATTAATAAACCCTAGTGTTGGTCAGTGTATGCCTATTAATAAACCCTAGTGTTGGTCAGTGTGTGCCTATTAATAAACCCTAGTGTTGGTCAGTGTATGGCTATAAATAAACCATAGCGTTGGTCAGTATATGCCTATTAATAAACCCTAGTGTTGGTCAGTGTATGCCTATTAATAAACACTAGTGTTGGTCAGTGTATGCCTATTAATACACACTAGTGTTGGTCAGTGTTTGCCTATTAATACACACTAGTGTTGGTCAGTGTATGCCTATTAATAAACCCTAGTGTTGGTCAGTTTGTGCCTATTAATAAACCCTAGTATAGGTCAGTGTCTGCCTATTAAAAGACACTAGTGTTGGTCAGTGTATGCCTATTAATAAAAACTAGTGTTGGTCAGTGTATGTCTATTAATAAACCCTCGTGTTGGTCAGTGTCTGCCTATTAATAAACCCTAGTGTTGGTCAGTGTATGCCTATTAATAAAAACTAGTGTTGGTCAATGTATGCCTATTAATAAACCCTAGTGTTGGTCAGTGTATGCCTATTAATAAACCCTTGTGTTGGTCAGTTTGTGCCTATTAATAAACCCTATTGTTGGTCAGTGTATGCCTATTAATAAACCCTAGTGTTGGTCAGTGTATGCCTATTAATAAACCCTAGTGTTGGTCAGTGTATGCCTATTAATAAACACTAGTGTTGGTCAGTGTATGCCTATTGATAGACACTAGTGTTGGTCAGTGTATGCCTATTAATAAACCCTAGTGTTGGTCAGTGTATGCCTATTAATTAACCCTAGTGTTGGTCAGTGTATGCCTATTAATAAACCCTAGTGTTGGTCAGTGTATGCCTATTAATAGACACTAGTCTTGGTCAGTTTATGCTTATTAATAAACGCTAGTGTTGGTCAGTGTATGCCTATTAATAAACGCTAGTGTTGGTCAGTGTATGCCTATTAATAAACCCTAGTGTTGGTCAGTTTGTGCCTATTAATTAACCCTAGTGTAGGTCAGTGTCTGCCTATTAATAGACACTAGTGTTTGTCAGTGTATGCCTATTAATAAAAACTAGTGTTGGTCAGTGTATGTCTATTAATAAACCCTAGTGTTGGTCAGTGTCTGCCTATTAATAGACACTAGTGTTGGTCAGTGTCTGCCTATTAATAAACCCTAGTGTTGGTCAGTGTATGCCTATTAATAAACCCTAGTGTTGGTCAGTGTATGCCTATTAATAAACCCTAGTGTTGGTCAGTGTGTGCCTATTAATAAACCCTAGTGTTGGTCAGTGTATGGCTATTAATAAACCCTAGCGTTGGTCAGTATATGCCTATTAATAAACCCTAGTGTTGGTCAGTGTATGCCTATTAATAAACACTAGTGTTGGTCAGTGTATGCCTATTAATACACACTAGTGTTGGTCAGTGTATGCCTATTAATACACACTAGTGTTGGTCAGTGTATGCCTATTAATAAACCCTAGTGTTGGTCAGTGTATGCCTATTAATTAACCCTAGTTTCGGTCAGTGTATGCCTATTAATAAACCCTAGTGTTGGTCAGTGTATGCCTATTAATAAACCCTAGTGTTGGTCAGTTTGTGCCTATTAATAAACCCTAGTATAGGTCAGTGTCTGCCTATTAAAAGACACTAGTGTTGGTCAGTGTATGCCTATTAATAAAAACTAGTGTTGGTCAGTGTATGTCTATTAATAAACCCTCGTGTTGGTCAGTGTCTGCCTATTAATAAACCCTAGTGTTGGTCAGTGTATGCCTATTAATAAAAACTAGTGTTGGTCAATGTATGCCTATTAATAAACCCTAGTGTTGGTCAGTGTATGCCTATTAATAAACCCTAGTGTTGGTCAGTTTGTGCCTATTAATAAACCCTATTGTTGGTCAGTGTATGCCTATTAATAAACCCTAGTGTTGGTCAGTGTATGCCTATTAATAAACCCTAGTGTTGGTCAGTGTATGCCTATTAATAAACACTAGTGTTGGTCAGTGTATGCCTATTGATAGACACTAGTGATGGTCAGTGTATGCCTATTAATAAACCCTAGTGTTGGTCAGTGTATGCCTATTAATTAACCCTAGTGTTGGTCAGTGTATGCCTATTAATAAACCCTAGTGTTGGTCAGTGTATGCCTATTAATAGACACTAGTGTTGGTCAGTTTATGCTTATTAATAAACGCTAGTGTTGGTCAGTGTATGCCTATTAATAAACGCTAGTGTTGGTCAGTGTATGCCTATTAATAAACCCTAGTGTTGGTCAGTTTGTGCCTATTAATTAACCCTAGTGTAGGTCAGTGTCTGCCTATTAATAGACACTAGTGTTTGTCAGTGTATGCCTATTAATAAAAACTAGTGTTGGTCAGTGTATGTCTATTAATAAACCCTAGTGTTGGTCAGTGTCTGCCTATTAATAAACCCTAGTGTTGGTCAGTGTATGCCTATTAATAAAAACTAGTGTTGGTCAGTGTATGCCTATTAATAAACCCAAGTATACATCAGTGTCTGCCTATTAATAAACCCTAGTGTTGGTCAGTGTATGCCTATTAATAAACCCTAGTATAGGTCAGTGTCTGCCTATTAATAAACCCTAGTGTTGGTCAGTGTATGCCTATTAATAAACCCTAGTGTTGGTCAGTGTATGCCTATTAATAAACTCTAGTGTAGGTCAGTGTATGCCTATTAATAAACCCTAGTATTGGTCAGTGTATGCCTATTAATAAACCCTAGTGTTGGTCAGTGTCTGCCTATTAATAGACCCTAGTGTTGATCAGTGTATGCCTATTAATAAACCCTAGTGTTGGTCAATGTATGCCTATTAATAAACCCTAGTGTTGGTCAGTGTCTGTCTATTAATAAACCCTAGTATAGGTCAGTGTCTGCCTATTAATAAACCCTAGTGTTGGTCAGTGTATGCCTATTAATAAACCCTAGTGTTGGTCAGTGTGTGCCTATTAATAAACCCTAGTGTTGGTCAGTGTGTGCCTATTAATAAACCCTAGTGTTGGTCAGTGTCTGCCTATTAATAGAAACTAGTGTATGCATATTAATAAACCCTAGTGTTGGTCAGTCTATGTCTATTAATAAACCATAGTGTTGATCAGTGTATGCCTATTAATAAACACTAGTATTGGTCAGTGTCTGTCTATTAATAAACCCTAGTGTTGGTCAGTGTCTGCCTATTAATAGACACTAGTGTTGGTCAGTGTATGCCTATTAATAAACGCTAGTGTTTGTCAGTGTATGCCTATAAATAAACCCTAGTGTTGGTCAGTGTATGCCTATTAATAAACCCTAGTGTTGGTCAGTTTGTGCCTATTAATAAACCCTAGTGTTGGTCAGTTTGTGCCTATTAATAAACCCTAGTATAGGTCAGTGTCTGCCAATTGATAGACACTAGTGTTGGTCAGTGTATGCCTATTAATAAAAACTAGTGTTGGTCAGTGTATGTCTATTAATAAACCCTAGTGTTGGTCAGTGTCTGCCTATTAATATACCCTAGTGTTGGTCAGTGTATGCCTATTAAGAAAAACTAGTGTTGGTCAGTGTATGCCTATTAATAATCCCTAGTATAGGTCAGTGTCTGCCTATTAAAAAACCCTAGTGTTGGTCAGTGTATGCCTATTAATAAACCCTAGTATAGGTTAGTGTCTGCCTATTAATAAACCCTAGTGAAGGTCAGTGTATGCCTATTAATAATGCCTAGTGTTGGTCAGTGTATGCCTATTAATAAACCCTAGTGTAGGTCAGTGTATGCCTATTAATAAACGCTAGTGTTGGTCAGTGTATGCCTATTAATAAACGCTAGTGTTGGTCAGTGTATGCCAATTAATAAACCCTAGTGTAGGTCAGTGTATGCCTATTAATAAACGCTAGTGTTGGTCAGTGTATGCCTATTAATAAACGCTAGTGTTGGTCAGTGTATGCCAATTAATAAACCCTAGTGCTGGTCAGTTTGTGCCTATTAATAAACTCTAGTATAGGTCAGTGTTTGCCTATTAATAGACACTAGTGTTGGTCAGTGTATGCCTATTAATAAAAACTAGTGTTGGTCAGTGTATGTTTATTAATAAACCCTAGTGTTGGTCAGTATCTGCCTATTAATAAACCCTAGTGTTGGTCAGTGTATGCCTATTAATAAAAACTAGTGTAGGTCAGTGTATGTCTATTAATAAACCCTAGTGTTGGTCAGTGTATGCCTATTAATAGACCCTAGTGTTGATCAGTGTATGCCTACTAATAAACCCTAGTGTTGGTCAATGTATGCCTATTAATAAACCCTAGTGTTGGTCAGTGTCTGTCTATTAATAAACCCTAGTATAGGTCAGTGTCTGCCCATTAATAAACCCTAGTGTTGGTCAGTGTATGCCTATTAATAAACCCTAGTGTTGGTCAGTGTCTGCCTATTAATAGACACTAGTGTTGGTCAGTGTCTGCCTATTAATAAACCCTAGTGTTGGTCAGTGTATGCCTATTAATAAACCCTTGTGTTGGTCAGTGTATGCCTATTAATAAACCCTAGTGTTGGTCAGTGTGTGCCTATTAATAAACCCTAGTGTTGGTCAGTGTATGCCTATTAATAAACCCTAGTGTTGGTCAGTGTATGCCTATTAATAAACCCTAGTGTTGGTCAGTGTATGCCTATTAATAAAAACAAGTGTTGGTCAGTGTATGCCTATTAATAATCGCTAGTGTTGGTCAGTGTATGCCTATTAATAAACCCTAGTGTTGGTCAGTGTCTGTCTATTAATAAACCCTAGTGTTGGTCAGTGTCTGCCTATTAATAGACACTAGTGTTGGTCAGTTTATGCCTGTTAATAAACGCTAGTGTTTGTCAGTGTATGCCTATTAATAATCCCTAGTGTTGGTCAGTGTGTGCCTATTAATAAACCCTAGTGTTGGTCAGTGTATGCCTATTAATAAACCCTAGTGTTGGTCAGTGTATGCCTATTAATAAACCCCAGTGTTGGTCAGTGTATGCCTATTAATAGACCCTAGTGTTGATCAGTGTATGCCTATTAATAAACCCTAGTGTTGGTCAATGTATGCCTATTAATAAACCCTAGTGTTGGTCAGTGTCTGTCTATTAATAAACCCTAGTATAGGTCAGTGTCTGCCTATTAATAAACCCTAGTGTTGGTCAGTGTATGCCTATTAATAAACCCTAGTGTTGGTCAGTGTCTGCCTATTAATAGACGCTAGTGTTGGTCAGTGTCTGCCGATTAATAAACCCTAGTGTTGGTCAGTGTATGCCTATTAATAAACCCTAGTGTTGGTCAGTGTATGCCTATTAATAAACCCTAGTGTTGGTCAGTTTGTGCCTATTAATAAACCCTAGTATAGGTCAGTGTCTGCCTATTGATAGACACTAGTGTTGGTCAGTGTATGTCTATTAATAAACCCTAGTGTTTGTCAGTGTATGCCTATTAATAAACCATAGTGTTGGTCAGTGTATGCCTATTAATAAACCCAACTATTGGTCAGTGTTTGTCTATTAATAAACCCTAGTATAGGTCAGTGTATGCCTATTAATAAAAACTAGTGTTGGTCAGTGTATGCCTATTAATAATCCCTAGTATAGGTCAGTTTCTGCCTATTAATAAATCCTAGTGTTGGTCAGCGTATGCCTATTAATAAACCCTAGTATAGGTCAGTGTCTGCCTATTAATAAACCCTAGTGATGGTCAGTGTATGCCTATTAATAAACCCTAGTGTTGGTCAGTGTATGCCTATTAATAAACCCTAGTGTAGGTCAGTGTATGCCTATTAATAAACGCTAGTGTTGGTCAGTGTATGCCTATTAATAAACGCTAGTATTGGTCAGTGTATGCCTATTAATAGACCCTAGTGTTGGTCAGTTTGTGCCTATTAATTAACCCTAGTGTACGTCAGTGTCTGCCTATTAATAGACACTAGTGTTTGTCAGTGTATGCCTATTAATAAAAACTAGTGTTGGTCAGTGTATGTCTATTAATAAACCCTAGTGTTGGTCAGTGTCTGCCTATTAATAAACCCTAGTGTTGGTCAGTGTATGCCTATTAATAAAAACTAGTGTTGGTCAGTGTATGCCTATTAATAAACCCAAGTATACATCAGTGTCTGCCTATTAATAAACCCTAGTGTTGGTCAGTGTATGCCTATTAATAAACCCTAGTATAGGTCAGTGTCTGCCTATTAATAAACCCTAGTGTTGGTCAGTGTATGCCTATTAATAAACCCTAGTGTTGGTCAGTGTATGCCTATTAATAAACTCTAGTGTAGGTCAGTGTATGCCTATTAATAAACCCTAGTATTGGTCAGTGTATGCCTATTAATAAACCCTAGTGTTGGTCAGTGTCTGCCTATTAATAGACCCTAGTGTTGATCAGTGTATGCCTATTAATAAACCCTAGTGTTGGTCAGTGTATGCCTATTAATAAACCCTAGTGTTGGTCAGTTTGTGCCTATTAATAAACCCTATTGTTGGTCAGTGTATGCCTATTAATAAACCCTAGTGTTGGTCAGTGTATGCCTATTAATAAACCCTAGTGTTGGTCAGTGTATGCCTATTAATAAACACTAGTGTTGGTCAGTGTATGCCTATTGATAGACACTAGTGATGGTCAGTGTATGCCTATTAATAAACCCTAGTGTTGGTCAGTGTATGCCTATTAATTAACCCTAGTGTTGGTCAGTGTATGCCTATTAATAAACCCTAGTGTTGGTCAGTGTATGCCTATTAATAGACACTAGTGTTGGTCAGTTTATGCTTATTAATAAACGCTAGTGTTGGTCAGTGTATGCCTATTAATAAACGCTAGTGTTGGTCAGTGTATGCCTATTAATAAACCCTAGTGTTGGTCAGTTTGTGCCTATTAATTAACCCTAGTGTAGGTCAGTGTCTGCCTATTAATAGACACTAGTGTTTGTCAGTGTATGCCTATTAATAAAAACTAGTGTTGGTCAGTGTATGTCTATTAATAAACCCTAGTGTTGGTCAGTGTCTGCCTATTAATAAACCCTAGTGTTGGTCAGTGTATGCCTATTAATAAAAACTAGTGTTGGTCAGTGTATGCCTATTAATAAACCCAAGTATACATCAGTGTCTGCCTATTAATAAACCCTAGTGTTGGTCAGTGTATGCCTATTAATAAACCCTAGTATAGGTCAGTGTCTGCCTATTAATAAACCCTAGTGTTGGTCAGTGTATGCCTATTAATAAACCCTAGTGTTGGTCAGTGTATGCCTATTAATAAACTCTAGTGTAGGTCAGTGTATGCCTATTAATAAACCCTAGTATTGGTCAGTGTATGCCTATTAATAAACCCTAGTGTTGGTCAGTGTCTGCCTATTAATAGACCCTAGTGTTGATCAGTGTATGCCTATTAATAAACCCTAGTGTTGGTCAATGTATGCCTATTAATAAACCCTAGTGTTGGTCAGTGTCTGTCTATTAATAAACCCTAGTATAGGTCAGTGTCTGCCTATTAATAAACCCTAGTGTTGGTCAGTGTATGCCTATTAATAAACCCTAGTGTTGGTCAGTGTGTGCCTATTAATAAACCCTAGTGTTGGTCAGTGTGTGCCTATTAATAAACCCTAGTGTTGGTCAGTGTCTGCCTATTAATAGAAACTAGTGTATGCATATTAATAAACCCTAGTGTTGGTCAGTCTATGTCTATTAATAAACCATAGTGTTGATCAGTGTATGCCTATTAATAAACACTAGTATTGGTCAGTGTCTGTCTATTAATAAACCCTAGTGTTGGTCAGTGTCTGCCTATTAATAAACCCTAGTGTTGGTCAGTGTATGCCTATTAATAAAAACAAGTGTTGGTCAGTGTATGCCTATTAATAATCGCTAGTGTTGGTCAGTGTATGCCTATTAATAAACCCTAGTGTTGGTCAGTGTCTGTCTATTAATAAACCCTAGTGTTGGTCAGTGTCTGCCTATTAATAGACACTAGTGTTGGTCAGTTTATGCCTGTTAATAAACGCTAGTGTTTGTCAGTGTATGCCTATTAATAATCCCTAGTGTTGGTCAGTGTGTGCCTATTAATAAACCCTAGTGTTGGTCAGTGTATGCCTATTAATAAACCCTAGTGTTGGTCAGTGTATGCCTATTAATAAACCCCAGTGTTGGTCAGTGTATGCCTATTAATAGACCCTAGTGTTGATCAGTGTATGCCTATTAATAAACCCTAGTGTTGGTCAATGTATGCCTATTAATAAACCCTAGTGTTGGTCAGTGTCTGTCTATTAATAAACCCTAGTATAGGTCAGTGTCTGCCTATTAATAAACCCTAGTGTTGGTCAGTGTATGCCTATTAATAAACCCTAGTGTTGGTCAGTGTCTGCCTATTAATAGACGCTAGTGTTGGTCAGTGTCTGCCGATTAATAAACCCTAGTGTTGGTCAGTGTATGCCTATTAATAAACCCTAGTGTTGGTCAGTGTATGCCTATTAATAAACCCTAGTGTTGGTCAGTTTGTGCCTATTAATAAACCCTAGTATAGGTCAGTGTCTGCCTATTGATAGACACTAGTGTTGGTCAGTGTATGTCTATTAATAAACCCTAGTGTTTGTCAGTGTATGCCTATTAATAAACCATAGTGTTGGTCAGTGTATGCCTATTAATAAACCCAACTATTGGTCAGTGTTTGTCTATTAATAAACCCTAGTATAGGTCAGTGTATGCCTATTAATAAAAACTAGTGTTGGTCAGTGTATGCCTATTAATAATCCCTAGTATAGGTCAGTTTCTGCCTATTAATAAATCCTAGTGTTGGTCAGCGTATGCCTATTAATAAACCCTAGTATAGGTCAGTGTCTGCCTATTAATAAACCCTAGTGATGGTCAGTGTATGCCTATTAATAAACCCTAGTGTTGGTCAGTGTATGCCTATTAATAAACCCTAGTGTAGGTCAGTGTATGCCTATTAATAAACGCTAGTGTTGGTCAGTGTATGCCTATTAATAAACGCTAGTATTGGTCAGTGTATGCCTATTAATAGACCCTAGTGTTGGTCAGTTTGTGCCTATTAATTAACCCTAGTGTACGTCAGTGTCTGCCTATTAATAGACACTAGTGTTTGTCAGTGTATGCCTATTAATAAAAACTAGTGTTGGTCAGTGTATGTCTATTAATAAACCCTAGTGTTGGTCAGTGTCTGCCTATTAATAAACCCTAGTGTTGGTCAGTGTATGCCTATTAATAAAAACTAGTGTTGGTCAGTGTATGCCTATTAATAAACCCAAGTATACATCAGTGTCTGCCTATTAATAAACCCTAGTGTTGGTCAGTGTATGCCTATTAATAAACCCTAGTATAGGTCAGTGTCTGCCTATTAATAAACCCTAGTGTTGGTCAGTGTATGCCTATTAATAAACCCTAGTGTTGGTCAGTGTATGCCTATTAATAAACTCTAGTGTAGGTCAGTGTATGCCTATTAATAAACCCTAGTATTGGTCAGTGTATGCCTATTAATAAACCCTAGTGTTGGTCAGTGTCTGCCTATTAATAGACCCTAGTGTTGATCAGTGTATGCCTATTAATAAACCCTAGTGTTGGTCAGTGTATGCCTATTAATAAACCCTAGTGTTGGTCAGTTTGTGCCTATTAATAAACCCTATTGTTGGTCAGTGTATGCCTATTAATAAACCCTAGTGTTGGTCAGTGTATGCCTATTAATAAACCCTAGTGTTGGTCAGTGTATGCCTATTAATAAACACTAGTGTTGGTCAGTGTATGCCTATTGATAGACACTAGTGATGGTCAGTGTATGCCTATTAATAAACCCTAGTGTTGGTCAGTGTATGCCTATTAATTAACCCTAGTGTTGGTCAGTGTATGCCTATTAATAAACCCTAGTGTTGGTCAGTGTATGCCTATTAATAGACACTAGTGTTGGTCAGTTTATGCTTATTAATAAACGCTAGTGTTGGTCAGTGTATGCCTATTAATAAACGCTAGTGTTGGTCAGTGTATGCCTATTAATAAACCCTAGTGTTGGTCAGTTTGTGCCTATTAATTAACCCTAGTGTAGGTCAGTGTCTGCCTATTAATAGACACTAGTGTTTGTCAGTGTATGCCTATTAATAAAAACTAGTGTTGGTCAGTGTATGTCTATTAATAAACCCTAGTGTTGGTCAGTGTCTGCCTATTAATAAACCCTAGTGTTGGTCAGTGTATGCCTATTAATAAAAACTAGTGTTGGTCAGTGTATGCCTATTAATAAACCCAAGTATACATCAGTGTCTGCCTATTAATAAACCCTAGTGTTGGTCAGTGTATGCCTATTAATAAACCCTAGTATAGGTCAGTGTCTGCCTATTAATAAACCCTAGTGTTGGTCAGTGTATGCCTATTAATAAACCCTAGTGTTGGTCAGTGTATGCCTATTAATAAACTCTAGTGTAGGTCAGTGTATGCCTATTAATAAACCCTAGTATTGGTCAGTGTATGCCTATTAATAAACCCTAGTGTTGGTCAGTGTCTGCCTATTAATAGACCCTAGTGTTGATCAGTGTATGCCTATTAATAAACCCTAGTGTTGGTCAATGTATGCCTATTAATAAACCCTAGTGTTGGTCAGTGTCTGTCTATTAATAAACCCTAGTATAGGTCAGTGTCTGCCTATTAATAAACCCTAGTGTTGGTCAGTGTATGCCTATTAATAAACCCTAGTGTTGGTCAGTGTGTGCCTATTAATAAACCCTAGTGTTGGTCAGTGTGTGCCTATTAATAAACCCTAGTGTTGGTCAGTGTCTGCCTATTAATAGAAACTAGTGTATGCATATTAATAAACCCTAGTGTTGGTCAGTCTATGTCTATTAATAAACCATAGTGTTGATCAGTGTATACCTATTAATAAACACTAGTATTGGTCAGTGTCTGTCTATTAATAAACCCTAGTGTTGGTCAGTGTCTGCCTATTAATAGACACTAGTGTTGGTCAGTGTATGCCTATTAATAAACGCTAGTGTTTGTCAGTGTATGCCTATAAATAAACCCTAGTGTTGGTCAGTGTATGCCTATTAATAAACCCTAGTGTTGGTCAGTTTGTGCCTATTAATAAACCCTAGTGTTGGTCAGTTTGTGCCTATTAATAAACCCTAGTATAGGTCAGTGTCTGCCAATTGATAGACACTAGTGTTGGTCAGTGTATGCCTATTAATAAAAACTAGTGTTGGTCAGTGTATGTCTATTAATAAACCCTAGTGTTGGTCAGTGTCTGCCTATTAATATACCCTAGTGTTGGTCAGTGTATGCCTATTAAGAAAAACTAGTGTTGGTCAGTGTATGCCTATTAATAATCCCTAGTATAGGTCAGTGTCTGCCTATTAAAAAACCCTAGTGTTGGTCAGTGTATGCCTATTAATAAACCCTAGTATAGGTTAGTGTCTGCCTATTAATAAACCCTAGTGAAGGTCAGTGTATGCCTATTAATAATGCCTAGTGTTGGTCAGTGTATGCCTATTAATAAACCCTAGTGTAGGTCAGTGTATGCCTATTAATAAACGCTAGTGTTGGTCAGTGTATGCCTATTAATAAACGCTAGTGTTGGTCAGTGTATGCCAATTAATAAACCCTAGTGTAGGTCAGTGTATGCCTATTAATAAACGCTAGTGTTGGTCAGTGTATGCCTATTAATAAACGCTAGTGTTGGTCAGTGTATGCCAATTAATAAACCCTAGTGCTGGTCAGTTTGTGCCTATTAATAAACTCTAGTATAGGTCAGTGTTTGCCTATTAATAGACACTAGTGTTGGTCAGTGTATGCCTATTAATAAAAACTAGTGTTGGTCAGTGTATGTTTATTAATAAACCCTAGTGTTGGTCAGTATCTGCCTATTAATAAACCCTAGTGTTGGTCAGTGTATGCCTATTAATAAAAACTAGTGTTGGTCAGTGTATGTCTATTAATAAACCCTAGTGTTGGTCAGTGTATGCCTATTAATAGACCCTAGTGTTGATCAGTGTATGCCTACTAATAAACCCTAGTGTTGGTCAATGTATGCCTATTAATAAACCCTAGTGTTGGTCAGTGTCTGTCTATTAATAAACCCTAGTATAGGTCAGTGTCTGCCCATTAATAAACCCTAGTGTTGGTCAGTGTATGCCTATTAATAAACCCTAGTGTTGGTCAGTGTCTGCCTATTAATAGACACTAGTGTTGGTCAGTGTCTGCCTATTAATAAACCCTAGTGTTGGTCAGTGTATGCCTATTAATAAACCCTTGTGTTGGTCAGTGTATGCCTATTAATAAACCCTAGTGTTGGTCAGTGTGTGCCTATTAATAAACCCTAGTGTTGGTCAGTGTATGCCTATTAATAAACCCTAGTGTTGGTCAGTGTATGCCTATTAATAAACCCTAGTGTTGGTCAGTGTATGCCTATTAATAAAAACAAGTGTTGGTCAGTGTATGCCTATTAATAATCGCTAGTGTTGGTCAGTGTATGCCTATTAATAAACCCTAGTGTTGGTCAGTGTCTGTCTATTAATAAACCCTAGTGTTGGTCAGTGTCTGCCTATTAATAGACACTAGTGTTGGTCAGTTTATGCCTGTTAATAAACGCTAGTGTTTGTCAGTGTATGCCTATTAATAATCCCTAGTGTTGGTCAGTGTGTGCCTATTAATAAACCCTAGTGTTGGTCAGTGTATGCCTATTAATAAACCCTAGTGTTGGTCAGTGTATGCCTATTAATAAACCCCAGTGTTGGTCAGTGTATGCCTATTAATAGACCCTAGTGTTGATCAGTGTATGCCTATTAATAAACCCTAGTGTTGGTCAATGTATGCCTATTAATAAACCCTAGTGTTGGTCAGTGTCTGTCTATTAATAAACCCTAGTATAGGTCAGTGTCTGCCTATTAATAAACCCTAGTGTTGGTCAGTGTATGCCTATTAATAAACCCTAGTGTTGGTCAGTGTCTGCCTATTAATAGACGCTAGTGTTGGTCAGTGTCTGCCGATTAATAAACCCTAGTGTTGGTCAGTGTATGCCTATTAATAAACCCTAGTGTTGGTCAGTGTATGCCTATTAATAAACCCTAGTGTTGGTCAGTTTGTGCCTATTAATAAACCCTAGTATAGGTCAGTGTCTGCCTATTGATAGACACTAGTGTTGGTCAGTGTATGTCTATTAATAAACCCTAGTGTTTGTCAGTGTATGCCTATTAATAAACCATAGTGTTGGTCAGTGTATGCCTATTAATAAAACCAACTATTGGTCAGTGTTTGTCTATTAATAAACCCTAGTATAGGTCAGTGTATGCCTATTAATAAAAACTAGTGTTGGTCAGTGTATGCCTATTAATAATCCCTAGTATAGGTCAGTTTCTGCCTATTAATAAATCCTAGTGTTGGTCAGCGTATGCCTATTAATAAACCCTAGTATAGGTCAGTGTCTGCCTATTAATAAACCCTAGTGATGGTCAGTGTATGCCTATTAATAAACCCTAGTGTTGGTCAGTGTATGCCTATTAATAAACCCTAGTGTAGGTCAGTGTATGCCTATTAATAAACGCTAGTGTTGGTCAGTGTATGCCTATTAATAAACGCTAGTATTGGTCAGTGTATGCCTATTAATAGACCCTAGTGTTGGTCAGTTTGTGCCTATTAATTAACCCTAGTGTACGTCAGTGTCTGCCTATTAATAGACACTAGTGTTTGTCAGTGTATGCCTATTAATAAAAACTAGTGTTGGTCAGTGTATGTCTATTAATAAACCCTAGTGTTGGTCAGTGTCTGCCTATTAATAAACCCTAGTGTTGGTCAGTGTATGCCTATTAATAAAAACTAGTGTTGGTCAGTGTATGCCTATTAATAAACCCAAGTATACATCAGTGTCTGCCTATTAATAAACCCTAGTGTTGGTCAGTGTATGCCTATTAATAAACCCTAGTATAGGTCAGTGTCTGCCTATTAATAAACCCTAGTGTTGGTCAGTGTATGCCTATTAATAAACCCTAGTGTTGGTCAGTGTATGCCTATTAATAAACTCTAGTGTAGGTCAGTGTATGCCTATTAATAAACCCTAGTATTGGTCAGTGTATGCCTATTAATAAACCCTAGTGTTGGTCAGTGTCTGCCTATTAATAGACCCTAGTGTTGATCAGTGTATGCCTATTAATAAACCCTAGTGTTGGTCAATGTATGCCTATTAATAAACCCTAGTGTTGGTCAGTGTCTGTCTATTAATAAACCCTAGTATAGGTCAGTGTCTGCCTATTAATAAACCCTAGTGTTGGTCAGTGTATGCCTATTAATAAACCCTAGTGTTGGTCAGTGTGTGCCTATTAATAAACCATAGTGTTGGTCAGTGTCTGCCTATTAATAAACCCTAGTGTTGGTCAGTGTCTGCCTATTAATAGAAACTAGTGTATGCATATTAATAAACCCTAGTGTTGGTCAGTCTATGTCTATTAATAAACCCTAGTGTTGATCAGTGTATGCCTATTAATAAACACTAGTATTGGTCAGTGTCTGTCTATTAATAAACCCTAGTGTTGGTCAGTGTCTGCCTATTAATAGACACTAGTGTTGGTCAGTGTATGCCTATTAATAAACGCTAGTGTTTGTCAGTGTATGCCTATAAATAAACCCTAGTGTTGGTCAGTGTATGCCTATTAATAAACCCTAGTGTTGGTCAGTTTGTGCCTATTAATAAACCCTAGTGTTGGTCAGTTTGTGCCTATTAATAAACCCTAGTATAGGTCAGTGTCTGCCTATTGATAGACACTAGTGTTGGTCAGTGTATGCCTATTAATAAAAACTAGTGTTGGTCAGTGTATGTCTATTAATAAACCCTAGTGTTGGTCAGTGTCTGCCTATTAATATACCCTAGTGTTGGTCAGTGTATGCCTATTAAGAAAAACTAGTGTTGGTCAGTGTATGCCTATTAATAATCCCTAGTATAGGTCAGTGTCTGCCTATTAAAAAACCCTAGTGTTGGTCAGTGTATGCCTATTAATAAACCCTAGTATAGGTTAGTGTCTGCCTATTAATAAACCCTAGTGAAGGTCAGTGTATGCCTATTAATAATGCCTAGTGTTGGTCAGTGTATGCCTATTAATAAACCCTAGTGTAGGTCAGTGTATGCCTATTAATAAACGCTAGTGTTGGTCAGTGTATGCCTATTAATAAACGCTAGTGTTGGTCAGTGTATGCCAATTAATAAACCCTAGTGTAGGTCAGTGTATGCCTATTAATAAACGCTAGTGTTGGTCAGTGTATGCCTATTAATAAACGCTAGTGTTGGTCAGTGTATGCCAATTAATAAACCCTAGTGCTGGTCAGTTTGTGCCTATTAATAAACTCTAGTATAGGTCAGTGTTTGCCTATTAATAGACACTAGTGTTGGTCAGTGTATGCCTATTAATAAAAACTAGTGTTGGTCAGTGTATGTTTATTAATAAACCCTAGTGTTGGTCAGTATCTGCCTATTAATAAACCCTAGTGTTGGTCAGTGTATGCCTATTAATAAAAACTAGTGTTGGTCAGTGTATGTCTATTAATAAACCCTAGTGTTGGTCAGTGTATGCCTATTAATAGACCCTAGTGTTGATCAGTGTATGCCTACTAATAAACCCTAGTGTTGGTCAATGTATGCCTATTAATAAACCCTAGTGTTGGTCAGTGTCTGTCTATTAATAAACCCTAGTATAGGTCAGTGTCTGCCCATTAATAAACCCTAGTGTTGGTCAGTGTATGCCTATTAATAAACCCTAGTGTTGGTCAGTGTCTGCCTATTAATAGACACTAGTGTTGGTCAGTGTCTGCCTATTAATAAACCCTAGTGTTGGTCAGTGTATGCCTATTAATAAACCCTTGTGTTGGTCAGTGTATGCCTATTAATAAACCCTAGTGTTGGTCAGTGTGTGCCTATTAATAAACCCTAGTGTTGGTCAGTGTATGCCTATTAATAAACCCTAGTGTTGGTCAGTGTATGCCTATTAATAAACCCTAGTGTTGGTCAGTGTATGCCTATTAATAAAAACAAGTGTTGGTCAGTGTATGCCTATTAATAATCGCTAGTGTTGGTCAGTGTATGCCTATTAATAAACCCTAGTGTTGGTCAGTGTCTGTCTATTAATAAACCCTAGTGTTGGTCAGTGTCTGCCTATTAATAGACACTAGTGTTGGTCAGTTTATGCCTGTTAATAAACGCTAGTGTTTGTCAGTGTATGCCTATTAATAAACCCTAGTGTTGGTCAGTGTATGCCTATTAATAAACCCCAGTGTTGGTCAGTGTATGCCTATTAATAGACCCTAGTGTTGATCAGTCTATGCCTATTAATAAACCCTAGTGTTGGTCAATGTATGCCTATTAATAAACCCTAGTGTTGGTCAGTGTCTGTCTATTAATAAACCCTAGTATAGGTCAGTGTCTGCCTATTAATAAACCCTAGTGTTGGTCAGTGTATGCCTATTAATAAACCCTAGTGTTGGTCAGTGTCTGCCTATTAATAGACGCTAGTGTTGGTCAGTGTCTGCCGATTAATAAACCCTAGTGTTGGTCAGTGTATGCCTATTAATAAACCCTAGTGTTGGTCAGTGTATGCCTATTAATAAACCCTAGTGTTGGTCAGTTTGTGCCTATTAATAAACCCTAGTATAGGTCAGTGTCTGCCTATTGATAGACACTAGTGTTGGTCAGTGTATGTCTATTAATAAACCCTAGTGTTTGTCAGTGTATGCCTATTAATAAACCATAGTGTTGGTCAGTGTATGCCTATTAATAAACCCAACTATTGGTCAGTGTTTGTCTATTAATAAACCCTAGTATAGGTCAGTGTATGCCTATTAATAAAAACTAGTGTTGGTCAGTGTATGCCTATTAATAATCCCTAGTATAGGTCAGTTTCTGCCTATTAATAAATCCTAGTGTTGGTCAGCGTATGCCTATTAATAAACCCTAGTATAGGTCAGTGTCTGCCTATTAATAAACCCTAGTGATGGTCAGTGTATGCCTATTAATAAACCCTAGTGTTGGTCAGTGTATGCCTATTAATAAACCCTAGTGTAGGTCAGTGTATGCCTATTAATAAACGCTAGTGTTGGTCAGTGTATGCCTATTAATAAACGCTAGTATTGGTCAGTGTATGCCAATTAATAAACCCTAGTGTTGGTCAGTTTGTGCCTATTAATAAACCCTAGTATAGGTCAGTGTCTGCCTATTAATTGACACTAGTGTTGGTCAGTGTATGCCTATTAATAAACCCTAGTGTTGGTCAGTTTGTGCCTATTAATAAACCCTAGTGTTGGTCAGTTTGTGCCTATTAATAAACCCTAGTATAGGTCAGTGTCTGCCTATTGATAGACACTAGTGTTGGTCAGTGTATGCCTATTAATAAAAACTAGTGTTGGTCAGTGTATGTCTATTAATAAACCCTAGTGTTGGTCAGTGTCTGCCTATTAATATACCCTAGTGTTGGTCAGTGTATGCCTATTAAGAAAAACTAGTGTTGGTCAGTGTATGCCTATTAATAATCCCTAGTATAGGTCAGTGTCTGCCTATTAATAAACCCTAGTGTTGGTCAGTGTATGCCTATTAATAAACCCTAGTATAGGTTAGTGTCTGCCTATTAATAAACCCTAGTGAAGGTCAGTGTATGCCTATTAATAATGCCTAGTGTTGGTCCGTGTATGCCTATTAATAAACCCTAGTGTAGGTCAGTGTATGCCTATTAATAAACGCTAGTGTTGGTCAGTGTATGCCTATTAATAAACGCTAGTGTTGGTCAGTGTATGCCAATTAATAAACCCTAGTGTAGGTCAGTGTATGCCTATTAATAAACGCTAGTGTTGGTCAGTGTATGCCTATTAATAAACGCTAGTGTTGGTCAGTGTATGCCAATTAATAAACCCTAGTAATGGCCAGTTTATGCCTATTAATAAACCCTAGTGTTGGTCAGTGTATGTCTATTAATAAACCCTAGTGTTGGTCAGTGTATGCCTAATAATAGACCTTAGTGTTGGTCAGTGTGTGTCTACTAATAAACCCTAGTGTTGGTCAGTGTTTGCCAATTAATAAACCCTAGTGTTGCTCAGTGTCTGCCTATTAATAAACGCTAGTGTTGGTCAGTGTCTGCCTATTAATAAACCCTAGTTTTGGTCAGTGTGTGCCTATTAATAAACGCTAGTGTTGGTCAGTGTATGTCTATTAATAAACCATAGTGTTGTTCAGTGTCTGCTTATTAATAAACGCTAGTGTTGGTCAGTGTCTGCCTATTAATAAACCCTAGTGATGGTCAGTGTATGCCTATTAATAAACCCTAGTGTTGGTCAGTGTATGCCTATTAATAAACCCTAGTGTAGGTCAGTGTATGCCTATTAATAAACGCTAGTGTTGGTCAGTGTATGCCTATTAATAAACGCTAGTATTGGTCAGTGTATGCCTATTAATAAACCCTAGTGTTGGTCAGTTTGTGCCTATTAATTAACCCTAGTGTAGGTCAGTGTCTGCCTATTAATAGACACTAGTGTTTGTCAGTGTATGCCTATTAATAAAAACTAGTGTTGGTCAGTGTATGTCTATTAATAAACCCTAGTGTTGGTCAGTGTCTGCCTATTAATAAACCCTAGTGTTGGTCAGTGTATGCCTATTAATAAAAACTAGTGTTGGTCAGTGTATGCCTATTAATAAACCCAAGTATACATCAGTGTCTGCCTATTAATAAACCCTAGTGTTGGTCAGTGTATGCCTATTAATAAACCCTAGTATAGGTCAGTGTCTGCCTATTAATAAACCCTAGTGTTGGTCAGTGTATGCCTATTAATAAACCCTAGTGTTGGTCAGTGTATGCCTATTAATAAACTCTAGTGTAGGTCAGTGTATGCCTATTAATAAACCCTAGTATTGGTCAGTGTATGCCTATTAATAAACCCTAGTGTTGGTCAGTGTCTGCCTATTAATAGACCCTAGTGTTGATCAGTGTATGCCTATTAATAAACCCTAGTGTTGGTCAATGTATGCCTATTAATAAACCCTAGTGTTGGTCAGTGTCTGTCTATTAATAAATACTAGTATAGGTCAGTGTCTGCCTATTAATAAACCCTAGTGTTGGTCAGTGTATGCCTATTAATAAACCCTAGTGTTGGTCAGTGTGTGCCTATTAATAAACCATAGTGTTGGTCAGTGTGTGCCTATTAATAAACCCTAGTGTTGGTCAGTGTCTGCCTATTAATAGAAACTAGTGTATGCATATTAATAAACCCTAGTGTTGGTCAGTCTATGTCTATTAATAAACGCTAGTGTTGGTCAGTGTATGTCTATTAATAAACCATAGTGTTGTTCAGTGTCTGCTTATTAATAAACGCTAGTGTTGGTCAGTGTCTGCCTATTAATAAACCCTAGTGATGGTCAGTGTATGCCTATTAATAAACCCTAGTGTTGGTCAGTGTATGCCTATTAATAATCCCTAGTGTTGGTCAGTGTGTGCCTATTAATAAACCCTAGTGTTGGTCAGTGTATGCCTATTAATAAACCCTAGTGTTGGTCAGTGTATGCCTATTAATAAACCCCAGTGTTGGTCAGTGTATGCCTATTAATAGACCCTAGTGTTGATCAGTCTATGCCTATTAATAAACCCTAGTGTTGGTCAATGTATGCCTATTAATAAACCCTAGTGTTGGTCAGTGTCTGTCTATTAATAAACCCTAGTATAGGTCAGTGTCTGCCTATTAATAAACCCTAGTGTTGGTCAGTGTATGCCTATTAATAAACCCTAGTGTTGGTCAGTGTCTGCCTATTAATAGACGCTAGTGTTGGTCAGTGTCTGCCGATTAATAAACCCTAGTGTTGGTCAGTGTATGCCTATTAATAAACCCTAGTGTTGGTCAGTGTATGCCTATTAATAAACCCTAGTGTTGGTCAGTTTGTGCCTATTAATAAACCCTAGTATAGGTCAGTGTCTGCCTATTGATAGACACTAGTGTTGGTCAGTGTATGTCTATTAATAAACCCTAGTGTTTGTCAGTGTATGCCTATTAATAAACCATAGTGTTGGTCAGTGTATGCCTATTAATAAACCCAACTATTGGTCAGTGTTTGTCTATTAATAAACCCTAGTATAGGTCAGTGTATGCCTATTAATAAAAACTAGTGTTGGTCAGTGTATGCCTATTAATAATCCCTAGTATAGGTCAGTTTCTGCCTATTAATAAATCCTAGTGTTGGTCAGCGTATGCCTATTAATAAACCCTAGTATAGGTCAGTGTCTGCCTATTAATAAACCCTAGTGATGGTCAGTGTATGCCTATTAATAAACCCTAGTGTTGGTCAGTGTATGCCTATTAATAAACCCTAGTGTAGGTCAGTGTATGCCTATTAATAAACGCTAGTGTTGGTCAGTGTATGCCTATTAATAAACGCTAGTATTGGTCAGTGTATGCCAATTAATAAACCCTAGTGTTGGTCAGTTTGTGCCTATTAATAAACCCTAGTATAGGTCAGTGTCTGCCTATTAATTGACACTAGTGTTGGTCAGTGTATGCCTATTAATAAACCCTAGTGTTGGTCAGTTTGTGCCTATTAATAAACCCTAGTGTTGGTCAGTTTGTGCCTATTAATAAACCCTAGTATAGGTCAGTGTCTGCCTATTGATAGACACTAGTGTTGGTCAGTGTATGCCTATTAATAAAAACTAGTGTTGGTCAGTGTATGTCTATTAATAAACCCTAGTGTTGGTCAGTGTCTGCCTATTAATATACCCTAGTGTTGGTCAGTGTATGCCTATTAAGAAAAACTAGTGTTGGTCAGTGTATGCCTATTAATAATCCCTAGTATAGGTCAGTGTCTGCCTATTAATAAACCCTAGTGTTGGTCAGTGTATGCCTATTAATAAACCCTAGTATAGGTTAGTGTCTGCCTATTAATAAACCCTAGTGAAGGTCAGTGTATGCCTATTAATAATGCCTAGTGTTGGTCCGTGTATGCCTATTAATAAACCCTAGTGTAGGTCAGTGTATGCCTATTAATAAACGCTAGTGTTGGTCAGTGTATGCCTATTAATAAACGCTAGTGTTGGTCAGTGTATGCCAATTAATAAACCCTAGTGTAGGTCAGTGTATGCCTATTAATAAACGCTAGTGTTGGTCAGTGTATGCCTATTAATAAACGCTAGTGTTGGTCAGTGTATGCCAATTAATAAACCCTAGTAATGGCCAGTTTATGCCTATTAATAAACCCTAGTGTTGGTCAGTGTATGTCTATTAATAAACCCTAGTGTTGGTCAGTGTATGCCTAATAATAGACCTTAGTGTTGGTCAGTGTGTGTCTACTAATAAACCCTAGTGTTGGTCAGTGTTTGCCAATTAATAAACCCTAGTGTTGCTCAGTGTCTGCCTATTAATAAACGCTAGTGTTGGTCAGTGTCTGCCTATTAATAAACCCTAGTTTTGGTCAGTGTGTGCCTATTAATAAACGCTAGTGTTGGTCAGTGTATGTCTATTAATAAACCATAGTGTTGTTCAGTGTCTGCTTATTAATAAACGCTAGTGTTGGTCAGTGTCTGCCTATTAATAAACCCTAGTGATGGTCAGTGTATGCCTATTAATAAACCCTAGTGTTGGTCAGTGTATGCCTATTAATAAACCCTAGTGTAGGTCAGTGTATGCCTATTAATAAACGCTAGTGTTGGTCAGTGTATGCCTATTAATAAACGCTAGTATTGGTCAGTGTATGCCTATTAATAAACCCTAGTGTTGGTCAGTTTGTGCCTATTAATTAACCCTAGTGTAGGTCAGTGTCTGCCTATTAATAGACACTAGTGTTTGTCAGTGTATGCCTATTAATAAAAACTAGTGTTGGTCAGTGTACTAGTATGTCTATTAATAAACCCTAGTGTTGGTCAGTGTCTGCCTATTAATAAACCCTAGTGTTGGTCAGTGTATGCCTATTAATAAAAACTAGTGTTGGTCAGTGTATGCCTATTAATAAACCCAAGTATACATCAGTGTCTGCCTATTAATAAACCCTAGTGTTGGTCAGTGTATGCCTATTAATAAACCCTAGTATAGGTCAGTGTCTGCCTATTAATAAACCCTAGTGTTGGTCAGTGTATGCCTATTAATAAACCCTAGTGTTGGTCAGTGTATGCCTATTAATAAACTCTAGTGTAGGTCAGTGTATGCCTATTAATAAACCCTAGTATTGGTCAGTGTATGCCTATTAATAAACCCTAGTGTTGGTCAGTGTCTGCCTATTAATAGACCCTAGTGTTGATCAGTGTATGCCTATTAATAAACCCTAGTGTTGGTCAATGTATGCCTATTAATAAACCCTAGTGTTGGTCAGTGTCTGTCTATTAATAAACCCTAGTATAGGTCAGTGTCTGCCTATTAATAAACCCTAGTGTTGGTCAGTGTATGCCTATTAATAAACCCTAGTGTTGGTCAGTGTGTGCCTATTAATAAACCATAGTGTTGGTCAGTGTGTGCCTATTAATAAACCCTAGTGTTGGTCAGTGTCTGCCTATTAATAGAAACTAGTGTATGCATATTAATAAACCCTAGTGTTGGTCAGTCTATGTCTATTAATAAACCCTAGTGTTGATCAGTGTATGCCTATTAATAAACACTAGTATTGGTCAGTGTCTGTCTATTAATAAACCCTAGTGTTGGTCAGTGTCTGCCTATTAATAGACACTAGTGTTGGTCAGTGTATGCCTATTAATAAACGCTAGTGTTTGTCAGTGTATGCCTATAAATAAACCCTAGTGTTGGTCAGTGTATGCCTATTAATAAACCCTAGTGTTGGTCAGTTTGTGCCTATTAATAAACCCTAGTGTTGGTCAGTTTGTGCCTATTAATAAACCCTAGTATAGGTCAGTGTCTGCCTATTGATAGACACTAGTGTTGGTCAGTGTATGCCTATTAATAAAAACTAGTGTTGGTCAGTGTATGTCTATTAATAAACCCTAGTGTTGGTCAGTGTCTGCCTATTAATATACCCTAGTGTTGGTCAGTGTATGCCTATTAAGAAAAACTAGTGTTGGTCAGTGTATGCCTATTAATAATCCCTAGTATAGGTCAGTGTCTGCCTATTAAAAAACCCTAGTGTTGGTCAGTGTATGCCTATTAATAAACCCTAGTATAGGTTAGTGTCTGCCTATTAATAAACCCTAGTGAAGGTCAGTGTATGCCTATTAATAATGCCTAGTGTTGGTCAGTGTATGCCTATTAATAAACCCTAGTGTAGGTCAGTGTATGCCTATTAATAAACGCTAGTGTTGGTCAGTGTATGCCTATTAATAAACGCTAGTGTTGGTCAGTGTATGCCAATTAATAAACCCTAGTGTAGGTCAGTGTATGCCTATTAATAAACGCTAGTGTTGGTCAGTGTATGCCTATTAATAAACGCTAGTGTTGGTCAGTGTATGCCAATTAATAAACCCTAGTGCTGGTCAGTTTGTGCCTATTAATAAACTCTAGTATAGGTCAGTGTTTGCCTATTAATAGACACTAGTGTTGGTCAGTGTATGCCTATTAATAAAAACTAGTGTTGGTCAGTGTATGTTTATTAATAAACCCTAGTGTTGGTCAGTATCTGCCTATTAATAAACCCTAGTGTTGGTCAGTGTATGCCTATTAATAAAAACTAGTGTTGGTCAGTGTATGTCTATTAATAAACCCTAGTGTTGGTCAGTGTATGCCTATTAATAGACCCTAGTGTTGATCAGTGTATGCCTACTAATAAACCCTAGTGTTGGTCAATGTATGCCTATTAATAAACCCTAGTGTTGGTCAGTGTCTGCCTATTAATAGACCCTAGTGTTGATCAGTGTATGCCTATTAATAAACCCTAGTGTTGGTCAATGTATGCCTATTAATAAACCCTAGTGTTGGTCAGTGTCTGTCTATTAATAAATACTAGTATAGGTCAGTGTCTGCCTATTAATAAACCCTAGTGTTGGTCAGTGTATGCCTATTAATAAACCCTAGTGTTGGTCAGTGTGTGCCTATTAATAAACCATAGTGTTGGTCAGTGTGTGCCTATTAATAAACCCTAGTGTTGGTCAGTGTCTGCCTATTAATAGAAACTAGTGTATGCATATTAATAAACCCTAGTGTTGGTCAGTCTATGTCTATTAATAAACGCTAGTGTTGGTCAGTGTATGTCTATTAATAAACCATAGTGTTGTTCAGTGTCTGCTTATTAATAAACGCTAGTGTTGGTCAGTGTCTGCCTATTAATAAACCCTAGTGATGGTCAGTGTATGCCTATTAATAAACCCTAGTGTTGGTCAGTGTATGCCTATTAATAATCCCTAGTGTTGGTCAGTGTGTGCCTATTAATAAACCCTAGTGTTGGTCAGTGTATGCCTATTAATAAACCCTAGTGTTGGTCAGTGTATGCCTATTAATAAACCCCAGTGTTGGTCAGTGTATGCCTATTAATAGACCCTAGTGTTGATCAGTCTATGCCTATTAATAAACCCTAGTGTTGGTCAATGTATGCCTATTAATAAACCCTAGTGTTGGTCAGTGTCTGTCTATTAATAAACCCTAGTATAGGTCAGTGTCTGCCTATTAATAAACCCTAGTGTTGGTCAGTGTATGCCTATTAATAAACCCTAGTGTTGGTCAGTGTCTGCCTATTAATAGACGCTAGTGTTGGTCAGTGTCTGCCGATTAATAAACCCTAGTGTTGGTCAGTGTATGCCTATTAATAAACCCTAGTGTTGGTCAGTGTATGCCTATTAATAAACCCTAGTGTTGGTCAGTTTGTGCCTATTAATAAACCCTAGTATAGGTCAGTGTCTGCCTATTGATAGACACTAGTGTTGGTCAGTGTATGTCTATTAATAAACCCTAGTGTTTGTCAGTGTATGCCTATTAATAAACCATAGTGTTGGTCAGTGTATGCCTATTAATAAACCCAACTATTGGTCAGTGTTTGTCTATTAATAAACCCTAGTATAGGTCAGTGTATGCCTATTAATAAAAACTAGTGTTGGTCAGTGTATGCCTATTAATAATCCCTAGTATAGGTCAGTTTCTGCCTATTAATAAATCCTAGTGTTGGTCAGCGTATGCCTATTAATAAACCCTAGTATAGGTCAGTGTCTGCCTATTAATAAACCCTAGTGATGGTCAGTGTATGCCTATTAATAAACCCTAGTGTTGGTCAGTGTATGCCTATTAATAAACCCTAGTGTAGGTCAGTGTATGCCTATTAATAAACGCTAGTGTTGGTCAGTGTATGCCTATTAATAAACGCTAGTATTGGTCAGTGTATGCCAATTAATAAACCCTAGTGTTGGTCAGTTTGTGCCTATTAATAAACCCTAGTATAGGTCAGTGTCTGCCTATTAATTGACACTAGTGTTGGTCAGTGTATGCCTATTAATAAACCCTAGTGTTGGTCAGTTTGTGCCTATTAATAAACCCTAGTGTTGGTCAGTTTGTGCCTATTAATAAACCCTAGTATAGGTCAGTGTCTGCCTATTGATAGACACTAGTGTTGGTCAGTGTATGCCTATTAATAAAAACTAGTGTTGGTCAGTGTATGTCTATTAATAAACCCTAGTGTTGGTCAGTGTCTGCCTATTAATATACCCTAGTGTTGGTCAGTGTATGCCTATTAAGAAAAACTAGTGTTGGTCAGTGTATGCCTATTAATAATCCCTAGTATAGGTCAGTGTCTGCCTATTAATAAACCCTAGTGTTGGTCAGTGTATGCCTATTAATAAACCCTAGTATAGGTTAGTGTCTGCCTATTAATAAACCCTAGTGAAGGTCAGTGTATGCCTATTAATAATGCCTAGTGTTGGTCCGTGTATGCCTATTAATAAACCCTAGTGTAGGTCAGTGTATGCCTATTAATAAACGCTAGTGTTGGTCAGTGTATGCCTATTAATAAACGCTAGTGTTGGTCAGTGTATGCCAATTAATAAACCCTAGTGTAGGTCAGTGTATGCCTATTAATAAACGCTAGTGTTGGTCAGTGTATGCCTATTAATAAACGCTAGTGTTGGTCAGTGTATGCCAATTAATAAACCCTAGTAATGGCCAGTTTATGCCTATTAATAAACCCTAGTGTTGGTCAGTGTATGTCTATTAATAAACCCTAGTGTTGGTCAGTGTATGCCTAATAATAGACCTTAGTGTTGGTCAGTGTGTGTCTACTAATAAACCCTAGTGTTGGTCAGTGTTTGCCAATTAATAAACCCTAGTGTTGCTCAGTGTCTGCCTATTAATAAACGCTAGTGTTGGTCAGTGTCTGCCTATTAATAAACCCTAGTTTTGGTCAGTGTGTGCCTATTAATAAACGCTAGTGTTGGTCAGTGTATGTCTATTAATAAACCATAGTGTTGTTCAGTGTCTGCTTATTAATAAACGCTAGTGTTGGTCAGTGTCTGCCTATTAATAAACCCTAGTGATGGTCAGTGTATGCCTATTAATAAACCCTAGTGTTGGTCAGTGTATGCCTATTAATAAACCCTAGTGTAGGTCAGTGTATGCCTATTAATAAACGCTAGTGTTGGTCAGTGTATGCCTATTAATAAACGCTAGTATTGGTCAGTGTATGCCTATTAATAAACCCTAGTGTTGGTCAGTTTGTGCCTATTAATTAACCCTAGTGTAGGTCAGTGTCTGCCTATTAATAGACACTAGTGTTTGTCAGTGTATGCCTATTAATAAAAACTAGTGTTGGTCAGTGTACTAGTATGTCTATTAATAAACCCTAGTGTTGGTCAGTGTCTGCCTATTAATAAACCCTAGTGTTGGTCAGTGTATGCCTATTAATAAAAACTAGTGTTGGTCAGTGTATGCCTATTAATAAACCCAAGTATACATCAGTGTCTGCCTATTAATAAACCCTAGTGTTGGTCAGTGTATGCCTATTAATAAACCCTAGTATAGGTCAGTGTCTGCCTATTAATAAACCCTAGTGTTGGTCAGTGTATGCCTATTAATAAACCCTAGTGTTGGTCAGTGTATGCCTATTAATAAACTCTAGTGTAGGTCAGTGTATGCCTATTAATAAACCCTAGTATTGGTCAGTGTATGCCTATTAATAAACCCTAGTGTTGGTCAGTGTCTGCCTATTAATAGACCCTAGTGTTGATCAGTGTATGCCTATTAATAAACCCTAGTGTTGGTCAATGTATGCCTATTAATAAACCCTAGTGTTGGTCAGTGTCTGTCTATTAATAAACCCTAGTATAGGTCAGTGTCTGCCTATTAATAAACCCTAGTGTTGGTCAGTGTATGCCTATTAATAAACCCTAGTGTTGGTCAGTGTGTGCCTATTAATAAACCATAGTGTTGGTCAGTGTGTGCCTATTAATAAACCCTAGTGTTGGTCAGTGTCTGCCTATTAATAGAAACTAGTGTATGCATATTAATAAACCCTAGTGTTGGTCAGTCTATGTCTATTAATAAACCCTAGTGTTGATCAGTGTATGCCTATTAATAAACACTAGTATTGGTCAGTGTCTGTCTATTAATAAACCCTAGTGTTGGTCAGTGTCTGCCTATTAATAGACACTAGTGTTGGTCAGTGTATGCCTATTAATAAACGCTAGTGTTTGTCAGTGTATGCCTATAAATAAACCCTAGTGTTGGTCAGTGTATGCCTATTAATAAACCCTAGTGTTGGTCAGTTTGTGCCTATTAATAAACCCTAGTGTTGGTCAGTTTGTGCCTATTAATAAACCCTAGTATAGGTCAGTGTCTGCCTATTGATAGACACTAGTGTTGGTCAGTGTATGCCTATTAATAAAAACTAGTGTTGGTCAGTGTATGTCTATTAATAAACCCTAGTGTTGGTCAGTGTCTGCCTATTAATATACCCTAGTGTTGGTCAGTGTATGCCTATTAAGAAAAACTAGTGTTGGTCAGTGTATGCCTATTAATAATCCCTAGTATAGGTCAGTGTCTGCCTATTAAAAAACCCTAGTGTTGGTCAGTGTATGCCTATTAATAAACCCTAGTATAGGTTAGTGTCTGCCTATTAATAAACCCTAGTGAAGGTCAGTGTATGCCTATTAATAATGCCTAGTGTTGGTCAGTGTATGCCTATTAATAAACCCTAGTGTAGGTCAGTGTATGCCTATTAATAAACGCTAGTGTTGGTCAGTGTATGCCTATTAATAAACGCTAGTGTTGGTCAGTGTATGCCAATTAATAAACCCTAGTGTAGGTCAGTGTATGCCTATTAATAAACGCTAGTGTTGGTCAGTGTATGCCTATTAATAAACGCTAGTGTTGGTCAGTGTATGCCAATTAATAAACCCTAGTGCTGGTCAGTTTGTGCCTATTAATAAACTCTAGTATAGGTCAGTGTTTGCCTATTAATAGACACTAGTGTTGGTCAGTGTATGCCTATTAATAAAAACTAGTGTTGGTCAGTGTATGTTTATTAATAAACCCTAGTGTTGGTCAGTATCTGCCTATTAATAAACCCTAGTGTTGGTCAGTGTATGCCTATTAATAAAAACTAGTGTTGGTCAGTGTATGTCTATTAATAAACCCTAGTGTTGGTCAGTGTATGCCTATTAATAGACCCTAGTGTTGATCAGTGTATGCCTACTAATAAACCCTAGTGTTGGTCAATGTATGCCTATTAATAAACCCTAGTGTTGGTCAGTGTCTGTCTATTAATAAACCCTAGTATAGGTCAGTGTCTGCCCATTAATAAACCCTAGTGTTGGTCAGTGTATGCCTATTAATAAACCCTAGTGTTGGTCAGTGTCTGCCTATTAATAGACACTAGTGTTGGTCAGTGTCTGCCTATTAATAAACCCTAGTGTTGGTCAGTGTATGCCTATTAATAAACCCTTGTGTTGGTCAGTGTATGCCTATTAATAAACCCTAGTGTTGGTCAGTGTGTGCCTATTAATAAACCCTAGTGTTGGTCAGTGTATGCCTATTAATAAACCCTAGTGTTGGTCAGTGTATGCCTATTAATAAACCCTAGTGTTGGTCAGTGTATGCCTATTAATAAAAACAAGTGTTGGTCAGTGTATGCCTATTAATAATCGCTAGTGTTGGTCAGTGTATGCCTATTAATAAACCCTAGTGTTGGTCAGTGTCTGTCTATTAATAAACCCTAGTGTTGGTCAGTGTCTGCCTATTAATAGACACTAGTGTTGGTCAGTTTATGCCTGTTAATAAACGCTAGTGTTTGTCAGTGTATGCCTATTAATAATCCCTAGTGTTGGTCAGTGTGTGCCTATTAATAAACCCTAGTGTTGGTCAGTGTATGCCTATTAATAAACCCTAGTGTTGGTCAGTGTATGCCTATTAATAAACCCCAGTGTTGGTCAGTGTATGCCTATTAATAGACCCTAGTGTTGATCAGTCTATGCCTATTAATAAACCCTAGTGTTGGTCAATGTATGCCTATTAATAAACCCTAGTGTTGGTCAGTGTCTGTCTATTAATAAACCCTAGTATAGGTCAGTGTCTGCCTATTAATAAACCCTAGTGTTGGTCAGTGTATGCCTATTAATAAACCCTAGTGTTGGTCAGTGTCTGCCTATTAATAGACGCTAGTGTTGGTCAGTGTCTGCCGATTAATAAACCCTAGTGTTGGTCAGTGTATGCCTATTAATAAACCCTAGTGTTGGTCAGTGTATGCCTATTAATAAACCCTAGTGTTGGTCAGTTTGTGCCTATTAATAAACCCTAGTATAGGTCAGTGTCTGCCTATTGATAGACACTAGTGTTGGTCAGTGTATGTCTATTAATAAACCCTAGTGTTTGTCAGTGTATGCCTATTAATAAACCATAGTGTTGGTCAGTGTATGCCTATTAATAAACCCAACTATTGGTCAGTGTTTGTCTATTAATAAACCCTAGTATAGGTCAGTGTATGCCTATTAATAAAAACTAGTGTTGGTCAGTGTATGCCTATTAATAATCCCTAGTATAGGTCAGTTTCTGCCTATTAATAAATCCTAGTGTTGGTCAGCGTATGCCTATTAATAAACCCTAGTATAGGTCAGTGTCTGCCTATTAATAAACCCTAGTGATGGTCAGTGTATGCCTATTAATAAACCCTAGTGTTGGTCAGTGTATGCCTATTAATAAACCCTAGTGTAGGTCAGTGTATGCCTATTAATAAACGCTAGTGTTGGTCAGTGTATGCCTATTAATAAACGCTAGTATTGGTCAGTGTATGCCAATTAATAAACCCTAGTGTTGGTCAGTTTGTGCCTATTAATAAACCCTAGTATAGGTCAGTGTCTGCCTATTAATTGACACTAGTGTTGGTCAGTGTATGCCTATTAATAAACCCTAGTGTTGGTCAGTTTGTGCCTATTAATAAACCCTAGTGTTGGTCAGTTTGTGCCTATTAATAAACCCTAGTATAGGTCAGTGTCTGCCTATTGATAGACACTAGTGTTGGTCAGTGTATGCCTATTAATAAAAACTAGTGTTGGTCAGTGTATGTCTATTAATAAACCCTAGTGTTGGTCAGTGTCTGCCTATTAATATACCCTAGTGTTGGTCAGTGTATGCATATTAAGAAAAACTAGTGTTGGTCAGTGTATGCCTATTAATAATCCCTAGTATAGGTCAGTGTCTGCCTATTAATAAACCCTAGTGTTGGTCAGTGTATGCCTATTAATAAACCCTAGTATAGGTTAGTGTCTGCCTATTAATAAACCCTAGTGAAGGTCAGTGTATGCCTATTAATAATGCCTAGTGTTGGTCCGTGTATGCCTATTAATAAACCCTAGTGTAGGTCAGTGTATGCCTATTAATAAACGCTAGTGTTGGTCAGTGTATGCCTATTAATAAACGCTAGTGTTGGTCAGTGTATGCCAATTAATAAACCCTAGTGTAGGTCAGTGTATGCCTATTAATAAACGCTAGTGTTGGTCAGTGTATGCCTATTAATAAACGCTAGTGTTGGTCAGTGTATGCCAATTAATAAACCCTAGTAATGGCCAGTTTATGCCTATTAATAAACCCTAGTGTTGGTCAGTGTATGTCTATTAATAAACCCTAGTGTTGGTCAGTGTATGCCTAATAATAGACCTTAGTGTTGGTCAGTGTGTGTCTACTAATAAACCCTAGTGTTGGTCAGTGTTTGCCAATTAATAAACCCTAGTGTTGCTCAGTGTCTGCCTATTAATAAACGCTAGTGTTGGTCAGTGTCTGCCTATTAATAAACCCTAGTTTTGGTCAGTGTGTGCCTATTAATAAACGCTAGTGTTGGTCAGTGTATGTCTATTAATAAACCATAGTGTTGTTCAGTGTCTGCTTATTAATAAACGCTAGTGTTGGTCAGTGTCTGCCTATTAATAAACGCTAGTGTTGGTCAGTGTCTGCCTATTAATAGACCCTAGTGTTGGTCAGTTTGTGCCTATTAATAAACGCTAGTGTTGGTCAGTGTATGTCTATTAATAAACGCTAGTGTTGGTCAGTGTATGCCTATTAATAAACCGTAGTGTTGGTCAGTATATGCCTATTAATAAACCCTAGTATAGGTCAGTGTCTGCCTATAAATAAACCCTAGTGTTGGTCAGTGTATGCCTATTAATAAACCCTAGTGTTGGTCAGTGTCTGCCTATTAATAGACACTAGTGTTGGTCAGTGTCTGCCTATTAATAAACCCTAGTGTTGGTCAGTGTGTGCCTATTAATAAACCCTAGTGTTGGTCATTGTCTGCCTATTAATAAACCCTAGTGTTGGTCATTGTCTGCCTATTAATAAACGCTAGTGTTGGTCAGTGTCTGCCTAATAATAAACCCTAGTGTTAGTCAGTGTGTGCCTATTAATAAACGCTAGTGTTGGTCAGTGTATGTCTATTAATAAACCCTAGTGTTGGTCAGTGTCTGCCTATTAATAAACGCTAGTGTTGGTCAGTGTCTGCCTATTAATAAACGCTAGTGTTGGTCAGTGTCTGCCTATTAATAGACGCTAGTGTTGGTCAGTGTCTGCCTATTAATAGACCCTAGTGTTGGTCAGTGTGTGCCTATTAATAAACGCTAGTGTTGGTCAGTGTATGTCTATTAATAAACCCTAGTGTTGGTCAGTGTGTGCCTATTAATAAACGCTAGTGTTGGTCAGTGTGTGCCAATTAATAAACGCTAGTGTTGGTCAGTGTGTGCCTATTAATAAACGCTAGTGTTGGTCAGTGTGTGCCTATTAATAAACGCTAGTGTTGGTCAGTGTATGTCTATTAATAAACCCTAGTGTTGGTCAGTGTATGTCTATTAATAAACCCTAGTGTTGGTCAGTGTATGCCTATTAATAGACCCTAGTGTTGGTCAGTGAGTGCCTATTAATAAACGTTAGTGTTGGTCAGTGTATGTCTATTAATAAACCCTAGTGTTGGTCAGTGTCTGCCTATTAATAAACGCTAGTGTTGGTCAGTGTCTGCCTATTAATAAACGCTAGTGTTGGTCAGTGTCTGCCTATTAATAAACGCTAGTGTTGGTCAGTGTCTGCCTATTAATAAACCCTAGTTTTGGTCAGTGTGTGCCTATTAATAAACGCTAGTGTTGGTCAGTGTATGTCTATTAATAAACGCTAGTGTTGGTCAGTGTATGCCTATTAATAAACCGTAGTGTTGGTCAGTATATGCCTATTAATAAACCCTAGTATAGGTCAGTGTCTGCCTATAAATAAACCCTAGTGTTGGTCAGTGTATGCCTATTAATAAACCCTAGTGTTGGTCAGTGTCTGCCTATTAATAGACACTAGTGTTGGTCAGTGTCTGCCTATTAATAAACCCTAGTGTTGGTCAGTGTGTGCCTATTAATAAACCCTAGTGTTGGTCATTGTCTGCCTATTAATAAACCCTAGTGTTGGTCATTGTCTGCCTATTAATAAACGCTAGTGTTGGTCAGTGTCTGCCTAATAATAAACCCTAGTGTTAGTCAGTGTGTGCCTATTAATAAACGCTAGTGTTGGTCAGTGTATGTCTATTAATAAACCCTAGTGTTGGTCAGTGTCTGCCTATTAATAAACGCTAGTGTTGGTCAGTGTCTGCCTATTAATAAACGCTAGTGTTGGTCAGTGTCTGCCTATTAATAGACGCTAGTGTTGGTCAGTGTCTGCCTATTAATAGACCCTAGTGTTGGTCAGTGTGTGCCTATTAATAAACGCTAGTGTTGGTCAGTGTATGTCTATTAATAAACCCTAGTGTTGGTCAGTGTGTGCCTATTAATAAACGCTAGTGTTGGTCAGTGTGTGCCAATTAATAAACGCTAGTGTTGGTCAGTGTGTGCCTATTAATAAACGCTAGTGTTGGTCAGTGTGTGCCTATTAATAAACGCTAGTGTTGGTCAGTGTATGTCTATTAATAAACCCTAGTGTTGGTCAGTGTATGTCTATTAATAAACCCTAGTGTTGGTCAGTGTATGCCTATTAATAGACCCTAGTGTTGGTCAGTGAGTGCCTATTAATAAACGTTAGTGTTGGTCAGTGTATGTCTATTAATAAACCCTAGTGTTGGTCAGTGTCTGCCTATTAATAAACGCTAGTGTTGGTCAGTGTCTGCCTATTAATAAACGCTAGTGTTGGTCAGTGTCTGCCTATTAATAAACGCTAGTGTTGGTCAGTGTCTGCCTATTAATAAACCCTAGTTTTGGTCAGTGTGTGCCTATTAATAAACGCTAGTGTTGGTCAGTGTATGTCTATTAATAAACCCTAGTGTTGGTCAGTGTCTGCCTATTAATAAACGCTAGTGTTGGTCAGCGTCTGCCTATTAATAAACGCTAGTGTTGGTCAGTGTCTGCCTATTAATAGACCCTAGTGTTGGTCAGTTTGTGCCTATTAATAAACGCTAGTGTTGGTCAGTGTATGTCTATTAATAAACGCTAGTGTTGGTCAGTGTATGCCTATTAATAAACCCTAGTGTTGGTCAGTATATGCCTATTAATAAACCCAAGTATAGGTCAGTGTCTGCCTATTAATAAACCCTAGTGTTGGTCAGTGTATGCCTATTAATAAACCCTAGTGTTGGTCAGTGTCTGCCTATTAATAGACACTAGTGTTGGTCAGTGTCTGCATATTAATAAACCCTAGTGTTGGTCATTGTCTGCCTATTAATAAACCCTAGTGTTGGTCATTGTCTGCCTATTAATAAACGCTAGTGTTGGTCAGTGTCTGCCTATTAATAAACCCTAGTGTTGGTCAGTGTGTGCCTATTAATAAACGCTAGTGTTGGTCAGTGTATGTCTATTAATAAACGCTAGTGTTGGTCAGTGTCTGCCTATTAATAAACGCTAGTGTTGGTCAGTGTCTGCCTATTAATAGACCCTAGTGTTGGTCAGTGTGTGCCTATTAATAAACGCTAGTGTTGGTCAGTGTATGTCTATTAATAAACCCTAGTGTTGGTCAGTGTGTGCCTATTAATAAACCCTAGTGTTGGTCAGTGTGTGCCTATTAATAAACGCTAGTGTTGGTCAGTGTGTGCCAATTAATAAACGCTAGTGTTGGTCAGTGTGTGCCTATTAATAAATGCTAGTGTTGGTCAGTGTGTGCCTATTAATAAACGCTAGTGTTGGTCAGTGTATGTCTATTAATAAACCCTAGTGTTGGTCAGTGTATGTCTATTAATAAACCCTAGTGTTGGTCAGTGTATGCCTATTAATAGACCCTAGTGTTGGTCAGTGAGTGCCTATTAATAAACGTTAGTGTTGGTCAGTGTATGTCTATTAATAAACCCTAGTGTTGGTCAGTGTCTGCCTATTAATAAACGCTAGTGTTGGTCAGTGTCTGCCTATTAATAAACGCTAGTGTTGGTCAGTGTCTGCCTATTAATAAACGCTAGTGTTGGTCAGTGTCTGCCTATTAATAAACGCTAGTGTTGGTCAGTGTCTGCCTATTAATAAACCCTAGTTTTGGTCAGTGTGTGCCTATTAATAAACGCTAGTGTTGGTCAGTGTATGTCTATTAATAAACCCTAGTGTTGGTCAGTGTCTGCCTATTAATAAACGCTAGTGTTGGTCAGTGTCTGCCTATTAATAGACCCTAGTGTTGGTCAGTTTGTGCCTATTAATAAACGCTAGTGTTGGTCAGTGTATGTCTATTAATAAACGCTAGTGTTGGTCAGTGTATGCCTATTAATAAACCCTAGTGTTGGTCAGTATATGCCTATTAATAAACCCTAGTATAGGTCAGTGTCTGCCTATTAATAAACCCTAGTGTTGGTCAGTGTATGCCTATTAATAAACCCTAGTGTTGGTCAGTGTCTGCCTATTAATAGACACTAGTGTTGGTCAGTGTCTGCATATTAATAAACCCTAGTGTTGGTCAGTGTGTGCCTATTAATAAACCCTAGTGTTGGTCATTGTCTGCCTATTAATAAACCCTAGTGTTGGTCATTGTCTGCCTATTAATAAACGCTAGTGTTGGTCAGTGTCTGCCTATTAATAAACCCTAGTGTTGGTCAGTGTGTGCCTATTAATAAACGCTAGTGTTGGTCAGTGTATGTCTATTAATAAACCCTAGTGTTGGTCAGTGTCTGCCTATTAATAAACGCTAGTGTTGGTCAGTGTCTGCCTATTAATAAACCCTAGTGTTGGTCAGTGTGTGCCTATTAATAAACGCTAGTGTTGGTCAGTGTATGTCTATTATAAACCCTAGTGTTGGTCAGTGTCTGCCTATTAATAAACGCTAGTGTTGGTCAGTGTCTGCCTATTAATAGACGCTAGTGTTGGTCAGTGTCTGCCTATTAATAGACCCTAGTGTTGGTCAGTGTGTGCCTATTAATAAACGCTAGTGTTGGTCAGTGTATGTCTATTAATAAACCCTAGTGTTGGTCAGTGTGTGCCTATTAATAAACCCTAGTGTTGGTCAGTGTATGTCTATTAATAAACCCTAGTGTTGGTCAGTGTCTGCCTATTAATAAACGCTAGTGTTGGTCAGTGTCTGCCTATTAATAAACGCTAGTGTTGGTCAGTGTCTGCCTATTAATAAACGCTAGTGTTGGTCAGTGTCTGCCTATTAATAAACGCTAGTGTTGGTCAGTGTCTGCCTATTAATAAACCCTAGTGTTGGTCAGTGTGTGCCTATTAATAAACCCTAGTGTTGGTCAGTGTTTGCCTATTAATAAACCCTACTGTTGGTCAGTGTATGCCTATTAATAAACCCTAGTTTTGGTCAGTGTATGTCTATTAATAAACCCTAGTGTTGGTCAGTGTCTGCCTATTAATAAACGCTAGTGTTGGTCAGTGTCTGCCTATTAATAAATGCTAGTGTTGGTCAGTGTCTGCCTATTAATAAACGCTAGTGTTGGTCAGTGTCTGCCTATTAATAAACCCTAGTATAGGTCAGTGTCTGCCTATTAATAAACCCTAGTGTTGGTCAGTGTATGCCTATTAATAAACCCTAGTGTTGGTCAGTGTATGCCTATTAATAGACCCTAGTGTTGGTCAGTGTCTGCCTATTAATAGACACTAGTGTTGGCCAGTGTCTGCCTATTAATAGACACTAGTGTTGGCCAGTGTATGCTGATGCTGATGAACATGATCATGACCAGTTTATAAAGTCAACATTTATTTAAGCATCATTAGGACGCTGACAATGGCATAAATAATTCACAATCTCAATAGAATAAGAGAAAACAGATAAATAAAGTGTCCAGTCTAACTGCATATTCACATGATAAAATATTCAACCTAGGCTACCTGAATAAATCTACACTGATGCAGGTTTGCATATGGAAATTAAATTAGTAAAATTCTAATTGCAGGATTTACAAGTTTTATGAATTATCTACAGAAAATAGCTAGCAAATAGTTTTCATTGTAACTGGTAGACAACACTAGAAATATCACACAATTCAAATAATCACATTCAGGCTACATTGCTTTTTGTTACTACCATGACCTGGGGTTTTAAAATGACAGTCCTTAAGTCAGAAAAATGTACACTCTTAATTTAAATTCAGACTACCTTTAAATAAATACAGAATAGCTAACTTCTGCCATCATTTAACATAATATTCAAATTATTCAGAGTTACATGCAAGAATACAACCAACCTGATCTGAATTGAGTTGTCTACAACCTCCCAGATCTAGTCCGAATTGAGTCCTCTACAATCGACCAGGTCTAGTCTGAATTGAGTTGTCTACAACCTACCAGATCTAGTCTGAATTGAGTTGTCTACAACCTTCCAGATCTAGTCTGAATTGAGTTGTCTACTACCTACCAGATCTAGTCTGAATTGAGTCCTCTACAACCTATCAGATCTAGTTTGAATTGAGTTGTCAACAACCGACCAGATCTAGTCTGAATTGAGTTGTCTACAAACTACCAGAATTGAGTCGTCTACAACCTACCATATCTAGTCTGAATTGAATTGTCTACAACCTACCAGATCTAGTCTGAATTGAGTTGTCTACAACCTACCATACCTAGTCTGAATTGAATTGTCTACAACCAAACAGATCTAGTCTGAATTGAGTTGTCTACAACCGAACAGATCTAGTCTGAATTGAGTTGTCTACAACCTACCATACCTAGTCTGAATTGAATTGTCTACAACCAAACAGATCTAGTCTGAATTGAGTTGTCTACAACCGAACAGATCTAGTCTGAATTGAGTTGTCTACAACCAAACAAATCTAGTCTGAATTGAGTTGTCTACAACCGAACAGATCTAGTCTGAATTGAGTTGTCTACAACCGAACAGATCTAGTCTGAATTGAATTGTCTACAACCGAACAGATCTAGTCTGAATTGAGTTGTCTACAACCGAACAGATCTAGTCTGAATTGAGTTGTCTACAACCGAACAGATCTAGTCTGAATTGAATTGTCTACAACCGAACAGATCTAGTCTGAATTGAGTTGTCTACAACCGAACAGATCTAGTCTGAATTGAGTTGTCTACAACCGAACAGATCTAGTCTGAATTGAATGGTCTACAACCGAACAGATCTAGTCTGAATTGAGTTGTCTACAACCGAACGGATCTAGTCTGAATTGAGTTGTCTACAACCGAACGGATCTAGTCTGAATTGAGTTGTCTACAACCGAACAGATCTAGTCTGAATTGAGTTGTCTACAACCGAACGGATCAATGACTACAGTTGTAGTGATCACAATACTTCCATTAGTAACCCAACATGTTTTTCCATGGTTATAATAAAAAGATGTGCTTATAACAGAATAGAGAAAATACAGAATATTACTGAAGATGAACTATGGCAACCAATCAAAAGTTGATTCAATTAATGACATCAGCAGTCAGCATCAACATGAACATTTTATATAAAACTTTACCACTTTCCAAACATGGGGGTACAATTACATTTTATAAAATATTTAGAATTCTCAGAACAAAAGCAGTTAAAACACATTTGTGCTCATGTTTCAAACAAAGTCATGCTAGGAAACCAGTAAAGAAAGAAACTGTTTGAAACTATCTTGGGATTATTGTTTCATTCTGAAAACAATTACATTGTTTCATTGTAGAAAGTTAGACACAATTAGTGCTTAAATGGATAGTACCGGTACCTTTAATTAATCTGCAGAAACACTAACAAACTTAGGGATATTTGGTGACTTTGGAACATAAGAGACTTTAAACCTTAAACAAGGAGTGGAATGAAATTGATATGTAGCACCAAAATGGAATGAATCGCACACCCTGGCTGGCAATTTTGCTCTTGGATTTTCTGGATTTGTTATTTGAACCAGTAAACAAGGGTGTGAATTACGTAATCTACATTTGCATAATATTGAAGAAAAGCAGAACGTGCAGTAAAATTTGTTAATTTGACGGTGAAAGAAATTGAGTTCAATAACTTACTCGCGGCTTTGTAGTAGATCCTCACATACAATGAATAAAACAATTTCTAGACATTGTTTGTTAATCAAATGAAGGTTCAACAGCTAAGTGCAGCATGTGACCCTTTAACTAATTTTTTAACTGTAATTTGTGTTTTAATTTCAAAGAACTGAACATGTCAAAGGTGAAAACTTTTTCTCATAGCATCAGTGAATGTATTCCTAAGTGGGATGTTCCAATTTAAAAAGAGTTCACTGATTGGTCCACATAGTATCAATGAGAACTTTTAACAAGTGTGACGAATATTGTCAGTACGTTTACTACCACAAATCTATAAAATTTTAATTAAAGCAGCAATCACCAAAAAAAAACAATTTTAAAAACTCCTGAGATTCAAAAATACAACAGATCACTTCGCAGCAGATGAATTCAACTGATACTGAACAGCGCCCTCTATGTTGAGTACTCGCATCACTCTAAAGAATCACATTAAAACAAATATTTTTTTTAATTAATTAAGTTAATTTTTCAAGATTTTTTTTTTGTATTTTCAGCATTTATATTGTAATGAAATTTTTTTTGTACAAAAAGAACACTTATGTGTTCAGTCTCAGCATTTTTCGGGGGAATTTGTGAGGTTTGTTAAATCAACATAGTATATTCAGAACGACTTTATCAGTAAAAATATTTCATGACACCCCCCCCCCCCCTTAAGTTTACATATTTGGTGTCGCAAGACAGTTCCATAGTCGCTGCCACAGTTTTTTTTCACAAGACTTGGATCGTTGTAAAGTTCGGAGTAATTCACTAAATTGTACCATGCCACCAGGAACCATGGAGAATGCACCCCTTGCAGATCGTACAATATTCACAAATTCATCATACTCATTTGGAGCAATATGGAATAAACGCTGGTGTATACACTGTGTATACATCTGAAGGCATTTCTGGACAATAGGACTGAGAATAGGAGATCGTAGATTGGCTGATACTTGAGCATGATTGGTTTGTGTCAAGTAGTGCGCTGATTCTATCGCAATTTCTTGTAGTATAAATGGACTAACGATGATGTTAACAGCACTGACGCAGAATTGTTGTAAGAATGATGTACCTACAAATTAAATAAAATGCAAGTATATCAGATGATATAAAGAATGTATTAATTGTATACAGTACAAAGATATGATTCAATATCAGATAATATCACTCTCTCATGCACAAATTTCAGACTTGTTGATATCATGGAAACATTTTATGTGAAATGAACAATCAATTAAAATCAATCAAAAGCTGCCTGATCACAAAGCAAATGCAAGACAAGCGACTGACAGTGGACACTCATGCAAGAACTTCAAAATCGCACATTAATAGCTGAAGTGTTGCATTATACACCTTGAGAAACTGCTGATTATTTTGCATTAGTATAACTTTATTTAGGGAAGTGGCGGAGGTTTTCTGAGCTTCTGCAACAATGCAAGTATATCCTAACAGCATTATTGTAATCAAGACCTATTTTAACACATTCATGGTAATAGAAAGCTATAATCGTAAACAAAATAACTGAATTTTCCTGTTGGAAACCTATATAGTGTAAACAGTATACAGTGTATTGGTTTCCTTCATTGACTAAAAAGTGTTCCAAGAACATTCAAGCGCAGGATGCTATTCATTGCATTCTCAGAATACTAGTATTATATCACACATAAATCAATAAACAAATTGACAGTAGAAAATTATCAAGTAAATAAGTGCATGTGTTACTAATAGAGCAAATATGGTAAGACAAAATACACAAGTTTTAACTGGCAATTAGTTTTAGCTAGTCTTGTTACCGGTGTTATAACTTAAGAGAAGTTTGATAATTACCTAGTTTCATGGCAACATTTAGCAGCCACTTGATGTCATCACCGTAAGGAGGGCTTCTAGCAAATCGTGTTTGTGGTCGTTCATCATGTACTCGTCTTGCGAGAGTCTCCATGGCTAGCATACCCACACGAAAGGTTGAATGTAGGTAGTATAGAGCTTGTTGATTGGTTGGAGATGCTACCACAGCCACAGGTGTACAGTTTTGGTTCGTCTGAGCAAGTTGGGGTGATGGTAGAGTAAACTGAGCCTGTGATGGATGTGCATAGGATATTGGTGCTGGAATGTGAGGTGGTTGAGTTACTGTTGGTGGTTGTGGTACATAGTGGAAATGTGATGACATAGGAATTGGTAAACATGTTGGTACCTGTGTAGCATAGTGTGATGGTGGAGGTGCTGTGGCTGTGGGTGGTGGTGGTGGTGCAGTTTGATAGGCATACTGTGGAATATATGCAGGTGGCATGGCTTGTGGACTGGTCACTGTCACAACAGCTGATGTTGACATAGGAGGTGTTACAGTCACTGGCATTGGCTGATCATATCCAGGTCTTTGACAGTAAGTATTAATGGGTATAAACTCTGCATACATCGGTGCATACGTGACAGCGGTTGTATAGCTTGGTGATATCCCCCCCATAGCAGCATTCATCATACTTTCATCCATTGGAAGAGACTCGCTCACATGAGTAATAAAATTAGTACTATCTGCAGTTACAGTCACTTGAGAATTTGTCGGAATTGCGACACAATTTGACAAAGAACTTTCATTAGATTTATGACAGGATTTCTCAAATAACCAGGACCACTGACGAGCTACATTAAACAAGACTTCAGGATACACTCCACCGCCTTTAGCTGCTTTCTCCACGGCAGCACAGGCTTTTTCCAGCATTCCCATATCCTGCTCTTTACACTGCAAGATTAAATCACAAAGTACAATTAGACTCAAAACAATCGACAACATTTAAATGATTTTGTTCTGTTACAACTCAGTTGAAAGAGCTAGATGTATCAGATGTTATAATATTATTTTGTAATGTCTACATTTGATGACAGGTGAAAGTGAGACAGGTATGTGGCGATTACAACTCCATGCAAAGGTTCTTGGCAGAAATACCAACAATCATTTTGTAATTCATAATCAAGTGTCAAAGACCAGCTACTATAAATATTAGAAATATATAAAATATACAAAACTAGTGTTTTTACTATATACATAATTGCTTTGCCTTGAATAACTTTACATCAAATTCAAATTTTGGCAACTTTGGCTGTCAATTGAATAGCATTGTTACATGTACTGAGGAAGTAACGATTAGAAAAACACACTAAACTGGTTGTAAAAAATGAAGTTGAACCAATTTACTTAAACTACAGGATCATATCACACACAAATGGAAGTGAAAATACATTTTGACCAAGGTGCATGAGACTCTGGAAAACATAAACACTAATGCCCATGTGTAAACAAAATTAGCATAATTTATTAGTGGACGAGTAAACAACAATATAGACTTTGCAGACTTGACTTGATTATTTTTGGGACTTCAAAATAAATAAAAAACAATCTTTAATTATAAATTAGTTGTAATGTGTTCTTTGTTTATGATAAAATAAATAGGATGCCAAAATTGACTCACTAAGTATTTTGGGTCATCATGGCTGCTCAGTTTAATATGGCCCATCAGTTCAAATTATTCCTGTAGCTATTTAATCTTAAAACCAAAAATGTTAATGATATAGCAGTGTTTATTGAAGACAACTGCATTGCTACAGCCATTGGTGAAATGATGGTGCTTTTTAAGACCTCTGAAGACTCAAGAAAGGTGCACTACTTCTAGGGCTTTGGTCATTACAACCACGCCTCAGGGGGATTCAATTACGGCAGGTATATGCAGGGGGATACTCTAAAAAGGTTTGATATTTATGAGAATCAATGATGGCGATAAAGAGTTGATGAATATACACAACTTAAATTATTTGCACACAAGATTTTTGCTACAAATACTACACCAATTTTTGAAAAATACTTGCCTGCATGAGGGCTCTGTTGACTTCGGTAGGGTTCAGAGCATGTGCATGTGGTAAACAGGACAAAGCCAACTGAGCTGCTGCTCTCACCATATTTGGATCACGCCCTCTAGAGGCACGGTCTGCCAACGATGCTACTTCTGGTGGAGTTAAGTGGCCTTCCCAAGATTCCACCAATAAGAAGATAGCAGCACTACCAATCTCCATAGCTTGGCCTACAATAACAAGTAATAGATCATTTTTATAAAATTTGTTACTCTTGAAATGTGAAATAAATATGTTCACACAACCCATTGGTAAATACATAGAGTATGCTGTGAAACTTACCAGTTATCCATGAAACATGAGATAATTATGTACAGGACAACCAATTTGGAGATATATAATTACTTGTATCTTGCGAAACTTACCAGTTATCCATGAAACATGAGATGAGTACGTCCTCGACAACCAATTTGGAGATACATAATTATGCAGTCCCAATGCATAAAGACCAATCTCAAATGCACAGAGATGCAAAGCACGGTGAGGTCCGGCTTGATTGGAGCTATTAGCTGGCTGTGTAAATAGTGATGTACTACTGCTACCTCCAGCTTTATTGAGTACAGTTTTAGCTAACTCAAAGTAGAAATGAGCTGCTGCTTCACTAGGTTGGTTTGGCACTGTAGGGGATAAGCCTTCATTGCGACGACCACGTCGATACCTACTTGTTACAAAAAATACACCAATAAATCAAACTGACTCTAACAATGACACTTGCTTTAATGTAAAGCTTACATTAATTGTGAAGCCAAATGAAGATTGTGATTGTCAGGACCACTGGAGGAGACATTTAGCGTTTGCTAGCTTTAATACAAATGAAATAACGACAAATAACAATGTGTCCATGAGGAGTCATAAATAAAATGCCACAGTCATGATTGGCACCACAGCGATGTCGTCTCTCTTGAATGCTAGCAGTCACATTTATTTTGGTCAAGTTTTTCAGTCATTTATATTTACCTTGTATGCTATCATTGACGAATTATTAAAAGTAAGGTAATTAATATGCACAGATTTTACCCAAAAACTAATCAGTTCTTCACTTTGTTCTCGGGCATAGATGTACCAAGTTTGACTGAAATGCAATGTTTAGTTCTTGAAATAAAGGTGGTGTGTGCGCACACACGCGCACACACACACACACACACATAGCTGAGAGAGTACATACCGATTAGTTTTAGGACTAGGTGTAGAACTTCTAGATTCTCCCATCTCTGCAGCAATAGCAGGTCCTAAGCGCACAGTCACACCAGAGCTGTAACAAACATGAAATACTGACTTGGTGGTTCTTGTGGGTGGGTAGACAGTAATCTTAGTAACATCTCATCAATGTTCAACTGAACAAATCTGTTATTTATGCTTACTAACCTTTCAAGATCTCTTATCTTCTGCCTCGTAGTCTTTTCTCCAGAGCTACTAGAACTGACAGAGTCACTTGAGTTACCACTGCTGCTACTGTCACTGCCAGGACCAGGGTGCCTCCAAGCATATAATGCTGGGCGACGATTAAACATTATAGCATTATCTCCATGGGGATCAGTAGAGTCAGTTACAGGTACACCTATGTTAAGAGATGTACACAGTTAGTAAATGAATCAGAGGCAGAGGTCTCCCCTTCTAAGTATATGGCACAAACAGCTTCATTTAATAATGGCCTTCATACGCTATATCCTTGTAGAAGTCATGCACAGTGTACATTATAACCCTAATTAATCCAGGCACATACCAACTCAAACTTATTAGCCATCTCAACCCAGGCTGCCATTTATATTGCAATGGCACACATGAATTAACATTTCATACCTGGTTACTATTTATTACTTGGTGGAGAGAGGCAGTATGAGTCTGCCCTCGGATACAAACCATGGTATGGCCAAGACTAACAACTAAAAATTAAACTAAAATTAAAGTAGCAACAGTCATATATTAACACAGAACATTTCCTTCAATTATGAACTTGGCCTTGCCTTTTGAGTTTTTTTTGCTACCATGAGTGCAATTTTAGTGACCCTGAAAAAGACCTGACATCAATGTTCACATCTGTAGCACTCACCTCTACTCTTCTTAGTTTTAAACCACATCCTAGCCTGCCAGAAAGCACCAGTGTGATGGTGAAGATGTCGTTGTTCCCATGGTGGTACTGGTGGTGGTGGAGGTTGCGAGGATTCAGATAAGGCTTCAGCTGCATCTTTCTGCCATTCTGTCACCAAATCATTTTTGTTATCATATTTCTCAACCATGTGACTAGACTCGCCACCTTCATCCCTGGAAGTGCCACTATTACCTGCAGCGCATGCTAAATCCATTACTCCAGTGTCTTCAGGATTCCATCCACTCTTCTTTTCTGATTGGCTACATTCAGCAACACTAACAGCTTCACTTCTCACTGATTGGCCAGCTTCATCTACATCAACAGATTGCCTCATACATTTGGGTGGCTCAGATTGACAAGCTGCTCTGTTAGCTGCTGTTTGCAGGGATGATTTCTCAGCCATCTGGTTGTTACCTGGTGGTTTATGCCTCTGTTGAGGAGTTTTATCCAATAAAGCATCTAAAATCTGAAAGTATAGAGAAGAACAATGTAATAAACCACTCAAGATCCACTACGGGTTAAATAAATGGGACAAACAATGGTCATAGCGTTGTAGTGGTGTCAAAACATTGTAAGGAATTTAACAAGTACTAAGCATTTTTGGGTATTTCACATTTAATATTGTGCTAAACACATTTGATGATGGTCAATTATGTTATAGTAAGGATATCTAAATGCAATGTTCTCCTCTGAAAGTATTCAGTACTTGAACATTGAAGAATAAGGAAATTCTAGTTCAAAAGATGTTCATTCAGTCTCTGCTTTTCAGGTATAATGCAATCTTCTATAAGTTTGTAAAATGTTTTATTGTACTAGATAATCATAGCAAGCTTGCAGTGTCTCGTGTATCGCTAATAACATTTTTTATTTTCAGTTCAATATATTAGGATGGGTGCATTTTGTGACAATACTCACCAGTCTTAGTTTACTTTGGTCATCTTTATATCTTAATAATAACATAATAGCAAGTTCACCTCGCTGTCGTCGTGTACCTTCACACAATAAAGGATGATCAGCTTCACATACGTTGGCTTTTAGACTGAGTGCTGCTACAGCTGCATCAAATCCTAACTTCTCATCACTGGGCAAACGTTCTTTGGTATTGCGACTTGGTGGCCGACTTGCATTTGGTGAGGTACCTGTTATAATAAGTTTTACTTGAAGCATACTTTTGTGGCAACATCAGCATTTCACGATGAGCATAAAACCATGTAACCAGGCAAATCAAATACATACAAGGCATGAAAGTATCATCTAATTATGCAACCAGACTAACTGAATACTTACAAGGCATAGATAGAGCATCAAAGAGGAATGTTGCCAGCATAATAGGAAGTAAAGCATCACCACGACTTTTCAATCTGCCATCTTTGAGTTGTTCAGCACGGTCTCTTACAGCTGAAAGCTCTGCTATAGACAATGGAATTTTCTTCAAAAGACCAACTAATTCTGATTCTTGATGTGCTAGTTTGACCTGAATACAACACAATGGAGACAAGTTGTTTAGTACATGTTCTTTGTGACTTGTAACAGTCGGTCATCATTGAACATATTGCATAACATAATACTTACCTCTAATGCCTTGTTGGATGCTGGCAACCTGCACATCTCCAGTCCCAGCATGGCAACTTGAAATGCAACATGGTATGACTCTGCCTCCTCAGATAACACACTACATAGAAACCCTGCCTTGGCAAGTGTATTACTTGCCAATAAACTGAGAACATTCAGTTGTTTTCTTCTTGCTTTGTTTGATAAACCAGACAACATGGATTGGTCAATTGTTACTTTCGGTTGATTTGAAAGAAGTTCTTCAGCTAATTGAAGAGCTAGTTTACATGCTTGCCTTGTATAACCATGGGCATACAGTGCTTCAGCTTGAGCAAAGAGTATCTGAAAGAAAACAATGTGATTAGGAATTATCAGAAATGTTTAAAAATAAGATTGGCTGAGCAATCTCAAAGCTGGTATTCTGAAAATCAATATTTCTAGATAACACAGCCCAGACTCTTCAGAGTATGAGCTTATAGCTAAGCAAGCTGATTTCTGGTTATCTAACATTTCAACAATGTTCTGTAACAATGTCTTGCAGTAGAAACATCTATTCATTTTGGTAACGACATACATACATTTTGCTGTATTTGCTCATATAACAACTTGTCCAACTTGGTCTGAAGGCTACTTGCTAGTTTGAAAAAAATATCTGCCTGAAAGATATATAGAGGATATCTTGTGAGTGAACCTACAGTATCAGATTTATTGAACAAGTGTAACCTAATTTTCATTTGTTCTGAGTTAAATAAATCTGATATTGTAGGGTCACCAATTTGATATCCTGTTTATCCCATACATCCATCTTGACATATTGGCTTATTTTGGAATTGCCATAATTTTATTATGTATTACACTGCTTTATTATACTGAACTACCATGATATAAATTGGATAAGTGTCATATATTATAATCTTTCAGGATTATTTTTTTATTTTTTTTTATTTAACACCCACATTTTTATTATCAGATTTTTCAGGTTTAGTTCCAGACATTCAAACAATGAACGACACTGTTATCGTTCTTGATTTTCTTTTATGTGCAAATAGCGAGTGCAAGTACTGACATATAGTGAATTTTGTTACAGAACCAATTCCATGTTTGGGATAACATGACAGGGCCTGGTGTCAACCATTAAACCTGTAGCATACTCACCCAAGGTAGGAGTTGACACTTTTTGGTGTTCAACCAAAGGTATTATTTCATGATTCAACAACCACTACATGTAGCAGTGACCTGTTGTCAATTTTATTGGCAACTGGAGTGCTATTTTTCCAAATCAGGGCCAAACTTAGGCGGTTGAGTTTCATTTGATAGTCATATTGAATGTTAGTAATGACTGAGCATAGTAAAATTGTGGTAATTCAACAGATGAGAAGAAAATGTGTTAAAAATCAACCGATTGGTCATGATAAACAAACAGCTTGTAGTGTGAACCAGTAAGTGCAATGTTGCTGTTATATTTGGTGTAAAAACTAGCATATACTTACATCCATGGCAATTTCGGGCTTCATGATACCAGCAAATAAATTAGGAGGTTCATCTCTCTTCCTGTTTCTGTCATTACTAGGCGGTAATTTAGCTTTTGTGTCATAAAAATACACCTGGTATTCATCAGAAGGCGGCGGGGATTCATTTTGAACTTTACTGTCAATAGCTACATCTGACTCAATATCACTGCTCTCGTTTTTCCCAGGTAAACCATCTTTAGCTACAACTGCAGCCACATCAACTTCACAATGTTTGCTTTTGGTTTTTCTTTTACCACTTTTTTTAGATTCCAAAAATTCACCTGCAGAAGTTGTTATATTATTGTCTATATTTGATGCACCCTGTGATGGTTTAGTGTCAGAACTCTCAGAGTCAGCATCCTCCCCAAGGTCATTGGATGCTGAGCTATTGCTAGGCTCTGCAGTTATTTCACACTTACTAAGATTTTCCTGAGATTGAAATGCAGCAGTCTCTTGAAGATTTTCAGCAACCCTATTTTCAGCAACGTCACCTGCAGTTTGTGAACTTTGACCTTCAACAATCTTGTGATGCAGACTAGGATGTCTGTTTATACAGGCAATACCATCAACTGGGTATTCAGACCAGTCTAACAAACATGCCTCAATAGATGGTTTGAATCCAGAAAACAATTCTATATCAGCTTTGCGTATTCCACGGCCTTTACGCACTTTATCTATGACTTGAGTATGCCAGTGTCTTAACTGTTCCCATAGGTCCTGGCATTCTTGAGGTGTTAAGGTTGGATTTAAAGCTGCTAGTCTCCATAGAGTTACTATCTCATCACATAGACTAGCACATGCATGCTGTGATGCTGCAGAAGAACTATTATTATTACGATTACCATGACCACCATGTCCATTATGAGATGCTGACGTTCGAGTATTAAACCACCAAATTATTATCTGTATGAATAAAATCAAGCTATCATTATTTAAACTTTATATGAAACAAACTGTGACAGAAAAATATCCACCGAGTTTTAAATTCACTAGTTTGTAAAGGAAACATTGCATTATGTTGTCAACAGCATTTTCACTAGGTTTTAATTTACTGTAAAATACTTTATTTTAGCTGGAACTAATTTTTGCTGAATATGCTTTTTGGGTGTTTTGGGTGGAATTTAGTTTCTCTAATTTTTGACGAGTTGAGTGTAAAATATAGGAACAACAGTATATTCGCTGGGTTTTATTTTCACTGAAACATTCTTTCAGCGAAAATAGCTAAAATTAATTCCCAGCAAAAACAAGCCATGCATGGCACAGTCCCCGTTAGTTATTAAATTTAAGATATATAGTTTTGTTTATAGTAATATAGCTGGAATATAACCATGTCAGGAATATGATTTTTTAACATTAAAATGATTGACATTTGTATCTGATCCTCAAACAAGTACTTGTCCATATTGAGAGAAATTGCTCTGGAACAGCATTCAAAATCAGCCATTTTGAATACATGTATATATATATATATATAACATGATGTATAACGAATATATATATATATAATCTAGAAGTCCAATCATCAAAACAAAATGGCCGCCAGGCAGTCATTTTGAATCCAATCTGAAAAATATAATGACGAGCATCAGGAACCCATAATGTCTAATGTATTTACCAAGTTTGAACGAAATCCACCCATAAATGCTTGATATTTGATGATTTTTTAGCACAAAAATTAACAACCATTCGGCCATTTTGAATAGGATAGTCAAATCAATATATCTGTCTATCTATGACATGATGTAAAATGAATATTTAAAATTTGAACAAAATCAGTGAAAGCAAGTCAGAGATATGGCACGAGAACCACATTCATTAATACAAAATGGTCGCCAGTCGACCATTTTGAATCCTATCTGAAAAACAAAATTATTTGCATCAAGGTCCCATAATGTCCAATGTATATACCAAGTTTGAACAAAATCCATCTGTAAACAGCTGAGAGATGGTTGATTTTTAGGATTTTTTAGCTCAAAAATGGCTGCCATTCGGCCATCTTGAATCAGATCGTAAAACAAAATGATGTGCATCAAGGTCCTATAATGTCTAATGTATATACCAAGTTTGAACAAAATCCATCTGTAACCAGCCGAGAAATGCTTAATTTTGATGATTTTTAGCACAAAAATGGCCGCCATTCGGCAATCTTGAATCAGATCGTGAAACAAATTGACGTGCATATGTATAATATCATGTATGATGTATGTGTGAAGTTTGATTGTGATTGGTCCAGGCATTTCTAAGATACAGGTCGGGATGCACGCACAGACGCACACACGCACGCACACACACACACACACACACACACGCACGCACGGAGGTAAAAACATAAGTCCCCGTTTTCGGACTGCGTCCGAACGGGGACTAATAAAGTATTCTACAGTAGCACATTTAGCTATCAGTGAAATAAGCGAAAATAAAACCCAGCCAAAAATTAAACTTGTATCACAAATAAACTTAGTTGAAAGCCTGTTCAATTTTTAGTAACTTAGCGAAAATTCAAATCTGAAAGTTACATCTTTTGTGTGTACACTGATTGAAAACTGACATATGCTGAAAACTGACATATTGGCAACATACATATCTAACTGTACAGTATAAAGCCTTCAAACAAAATTTTGCTGACAATACTACTTTAATAACAGGTAATGGGACTGTATAAAAAACTGGCATCAGTATTCACATGTCCCAATGTCGTGTACAATACATGTACGGTCAACATTTTACAAAGAGTTGTTGCAGAATTCAAGAAAAAATACTAGCAATTGGCAAATTGGAATAAGCTAAGTTCTCGGAAGAGTTATGTGAAAAAGTAAAAGAAAACTAAAACCCTTTAGGTGAATTTATCTAAGGGCAATATTTGATGTTTTTTCCTGCATTCAGTACCGTAAAAATCATATTTGAGGCAGCAGCTTCAATAGAAGCCACACCCCTAACTTGAGACATTGTTTCATGTTGAAATTGACAAGTTTTGATCCTAGGAAAAGGTCTGCAATATAAGCCGCACCCCAAACTTTCACAAACCAAACAGCCACCACATATTTCAGAAAAAGATATACCATTTAATTTTAAATTAAGGCATAATTTTTCGAACATTTCAATCTTTCCTGACGCCAAGATTAGTCTAATTCAGGTTTTCCGTAGTCATTGACGTACAATGTTCATTGTGGGTAGCGTGAATGGGTAAAGTGCATTTCGACAATGAGCTGCTATTATCGTCAAACTTCTTCTTCAATGTTCAGCTTGTCTTTCGAAAACAACTAATTTCTTAATTTAAAAAAAAAAATCATGCCGTTTTCCCATCAAAATCAAAGCACTACAACAACGGTAAATCTCTCCAGTTTTTACCATGAAGTCGCCGAACTACCATTAACATATTTAAATGAGCTATGGTAATTTAAACACGTTGGCACCATCCAGCATTTTGATTGGTTAATTAGCGACTATCAGGTCAAAAAACAGTTTCAAGTCACTAAAGTGTTTGAACAAACATGGCGGATATCGTATCGGATCGAGCGTTTACATGTGACCAAAATCATTCGCTTGCGGTGAAGCTAAGTTGAATTTTCACAATATTCCAACGAATTTATTTTTTGTACGTTATTGTAATCACTACTGAGCAATAATCATCAATTGTAACACTTCGAAAACAAGTAGGTTACTCACTTGTATGAAACAAAGCATGACCGGCTGGAGTGCGATACCGTTACCGTGATCATTTGTTACTAAGAATGCATTCGTTTTTGTTTTTACTTCTTTTAGAATATACTTTTCGTTATCAAAAAAATTAAGAAAATAAATATACTGAGTATTTTTTTGTTATCATGTGAAATTTTTTTATTTTTTGATTGACTGTAATTTCCCCGATGTCTAAATTAGAACATGGAAGGTACAGTCGTTCTACCGGAAGTCAAACATGCCAGTAGTCGAACGCAATCGACTGTGTCAGACAACTGTCTCTCAGTTATGAGAGTGCTAATGAATTAGAGTGACGTCTATTCAAGAGATTATAGTTTACGGTACCGTAATCTGCAAATGCGTAAAAATCTATTTGTAGATATTATTTTTTTTGCAGTATGTTATACAGTGTGAAATTTCGTTTGTGTACAAGTTTGTCTGTGTGTAAAAAACCGAAAGTGCGCTTAGAATTGCAACAAAGTTGCAATAGATTGTCATGTATCATCCCTTCTGGCCTTTGTTTTCTGAGAAAAATTTCCCACTGACACCGAAGTGAATGCTCTAATTAAAGCCGCACCAAGACTTAACGCCTCTGAATTCGCCCATTGAAAAAAAGAATTTTAATTAAAGCCGCAGCCTCAAATAGGAATTTTACTGTAAATAAATTACCAGAATGCACTATCGTTCTCCGAATGAGGTTGGTCAAGATGTAATTAGTTTGCCTTCCTTTCATGTTGTTTCAAAATGAAAATTGACCAAATATTACAAATGCGGCTAGAATTTTTGTTTGAGTTTACAAAAGGGTAGAGGGTGAAGACTCTTCTGCTATGGGCTGGGAAGTACAAGTTGTACGACCGTAATACATGATTGGGCTGGCCTTAACACTTGAGAGGTGATCTGTAACTTGATAGGTTATTGTGGACAATAATGATCCTAATGAGCAACACCATACATACCTGTTCACAAGCAATGCATTCTTCTGTTAGGATCTTCAGTAAGGATATGCCATTGCTGTCCTGTCTTTTGTACATCTCTCGTACAATGGACAGCAAGTTCCATACACCTTCGGGTTCACGTCCCCGTAGAGGACGCAATAAACTAGCCCACTCCGCAGCTGATGGAGGTGCAGTGGAAGACAGGTACAGAGAGTTGACATCACTGCAAACAATAAACACTTATTGTTATATTGACATGATATACAATATAGTCCAAGTGTATCTCAATTCAAAGCTGACTATCACCCATTATATTTATGTACACCGAGTGCAGCCAGAAAATATATCAAGTGCAGCCAGGACATACACCGAGTGAAGCCAGGACATACACCGAGTGCAGCCAGGATATACACCGAGTGCAGCCAGGATATACACCATGTGTACTCAGGACATGCACCATGTGCAGCCAGGGCATGCACCATGTGCAGCCAGGGCATGCACCATGTGCAGCCAGGGCATGCACCAAGTGCAGCCAGGACATACACCAAGTGCTGCCAGGACATACACCAAGTGCTGCCAGGACATACACAGAGTGCTGCCAGGACATACACCATGTACAGCCAGGACATACACCGAGTGCAGCCAGGACATACATTAAGTGCAGCCAGGATATACACCGAGTGCAGCCATGACATACACCAAGTGCAGCCAGGACATACACCATGTGTACTCAGGACATGCACCATGTGCAGCCAGGGCATGCACCAAGTGCAGCCAGGACATACACTGAGTGCAGCCAGGACATACACCATGTACAGCCAGGACATACACCGAGTGCAGCCAGAAAATATATCAAGTGCATCCAGAACATACACCGAGTGCAGCCAGGATATACACCATGTGCAGCCAGGATATACACCATGTGCAGTCAGGACATACACCGAGTGCAGCTAGGGCATGCACCGAGTGCAGCCAGGGCATGCACCATGTGCAGCCAGGGCATGCACCATGCGCAGCCAGGGCACGCACCAAGTGCAGCCAGGGCATGCACCAAGTGCAGCCAGGACATAAACCATGTGCAGCCAGGACATAAACCATGTGCAGCCAGGACATACACCATGTGCAGCCAGGACATACACCGAGTGCAGCCAGGACATACATTAAGTGCAGCCAGGACATACACCGAGTGCAGCCAGGACATACACCATGTGCAGCCAGGACATACACCATGTGCAGCCAGGACATACACCATGTGCAGCCAGGACATACACCATGTGCAGCCAGGACATACACCATGTGCAGCCAGGACATACACCGAGTGCAGCCAGGACATACATTAAGTGCAGCCAGGATATACACCATGTGCAGCCAGGACATACACCAAGTGCAGCCAGGACATACACCGAGTGCAGCCAGGACATACACCGAGTGCAGCCAGGACATACACCGAGTGCAGCCAGGACATACACCGAGTGCAGCCAGGACATACACCAAGTGCAGCCAAGACATGCACCATGTGGAGTCAGGACATACACCGAGTGCAGCCAGGACATACACCGTGTGCAGTCAGGACATACACCGAGTGCAGCCAGGACATGCACCATGTGGAGTCAGGACATACACAGAGAGCAGCCAGGACATACATCATGTGCAGTCAGGACATACACCGAGTGCAGTCAGGACATAGACCGAGTGCAGTCAGGATATACATCGGGTGCAACCAGGACATACACCAAGTGCAGCCAGGACATACACCAAGTGCAGCCAGGATATACACCATGTGCAGTCAGGACATACACCAAGTGCAGCCAGGACATGCACCATGTGGAGTCAGGACATACACCGAGTGCAGCCAGGACATACACCGAGTGCAGCCAGGACATACACCGAGTGCAGCCAGGACATACACCAAGTGCAGCCAGGACATACACCAAGTGCAGCCAGGATATACACCATGTGGAGTCAGGACATACACCAAGTGCAGACAGGACATGCACCATGTGGAGTCAGGACATACACCGAGTGCAGCCAGGACATACACCGAGTGCAGCCAGGACATACACCGAGTGCAGCCAGGACATACACCAAGTGCAGCCAGGACATACACCAAGTGCAGCCAGGACATGCACCATGTGCAGACAGGACATGCACCATGTGGAGTCAGGACATACACCGAGTGCAGCCAGGACATACACCGAGTGCAGCCAGGACATACACCGAGTGCAGCCAGGACATACACCAAGTGCAGCCAGGACATACACCGAGTGCAGCCAGGACATACACCGAGTGCAGCCAGGACATACACCAAGTGCAGCCAGGACATACATCAGGCGCAGTCAGGACATACACCAAGTGCAGCCAGGATATACACCATGTGCAGTCAGGACATACACCAAGTGCAGCCAGGACATGCACCAAGTGCAGCCAGGACATACACCGAGTGCAGCCAGGACATACACCGAGTGCAGCCAGGACATACACCGAGTGCAGCCAGGACATACACCGAGTGCAGCCAGGACATACATCAGGTGCAGTCAGGACATACACCAAGTGCAGCCAGGACATACACCGAGTGCAGCCAGGACATACACCAAGTGCAGCCAGGACATACACCAAGTGCAGCCAGGACATACACCAAGTGCAGCCAGGACATACACCGAGTGCAGCCAGGACATACATTAAGTGCAGCCAGGATATACACCGAGTGCAGCCATGACATACACCAAGTGCAGCCAGGACATACACCATGTGCAGCCAGGACATACACCATGTGTACTCAGGACATGCACCATGTGCAGCCAGGGCATGCACCAAGTGCAGCCAGGACATACACCGAGTGCAGCCAGAAAATATATCAAGTGCATCCAGAACATACACCGAGTGCAGCCAGAATATACACCATGTGCAGTCAGGACATACACCGAGTGCAGTCAGGACATACACCGAGTGCAGCCAGGACATACACCGAGTGCAGCCAGGGCATGCACCAAGTGCAGCCAGGGCATGCACCGAGCGCAGTCAGGGCATGCACCAAGTGCAGCCAGGACATACACCGAGTGCAGCCAGGACATACACCGAGTGCAGCCAGGACATACACCGAGTGCAGCCAGGACATACATCAGGTGCAGTCAGGACATACACCAAGTGCAGCCAGGACATACACCGAGTGCAGCCAGGACATACACCAAGTGCAGCCAGGGCATGCACCAAGTGCAGCCAGGACATACACCGAGTGCAGCCAGGACATACACCATGTACAGCCAGGACATACACCGAGTGCAGCCAGAAAATATATCAAGTGCATCCAGAACATACACCGAGTGCAGCCAGAATATACACCATGTGCAGTCAGGACATACACCGAGTGCAGTCAGGACATACACCGAGTGCAGCCAGGACATACACCGAGTGCAGCCAGGATATACACCGAGTGCAGCCATGACATACACTAAGTGCAGCCAGGACATACACCATGTGCAGCCAGGACATACACCATGTGTACTCAGGACATGCACCATGTGCAGCCAGGGCATGCACCGAGTGCAGCCAGGACATACACCGAGTGCAGCCAGGACATACACCATGTACAGCCAGGACATACACCGAGTGCAGCCAGAAAATATATCAAGTGCATCCAGAACATACACCGAGTGCAGCCAGGATATACACCATGTGCAGTCAGAACATACACCGAGTGCAGCAAGGACATACACCGAGTGCAGCCAGGGCATGCACCGTGTGCAGTCAGGACATACACCGAGTGCAGCCAGGACATGCACCATGTGGAGTCAGGACATACACCGAGAGCAGCCAGGACATACACCGAGTGCAGCCAGGACATACACCAAGTGCAGTCAGGACATACACCGAGTGCAGCCAGGACATACACCGAGTGCAGTCAGGATATACATCGGGTGCAACCAGGACATACACCAAGTGCAGCCAGGACATACACCAAGTGCAGCCAGGATATACACCATGTGCAGTCAGGACATACACCAAGTGCAGCCAGGACATGCACCATGTGGAGTCAGGACATACACCGAGTGCAGCCAGGACATACACCGAGTGCAGCCAGGACATACACCGAGTGCAGCCAGGACATACACCATGTGCAGCCAGGACATACACCATGTGCAGCCAGGACATACACCATGTGCAGCCAGGACATACACCATGTGCAGCCAGGACATACACTGAGTGCAGCCAGGACATACATTAAGTGCAGCCAGGACATACACCGAGTGCAGCCAGGACATACACCATGTGCAGCCAGGACATACACCATGTGCAGCCAGGACATACACCATGTGCAGCCAGGACATACACCATGTGCAGCCAGGACATACACCATGTGCAGCCAGGACATACACCGAGTGCAGCCAGGACATACATTAAGTGCAGCCAGGACATACACCGAGTGCAGCCAGGACATACACCGAGTGCAGCCAGGACATACACCAAGTGCAGTCAGGACATACACCGAGTGCAGCCAGGACATACACCGAGTGCAGCCAGAACATACATTAAGTGCAGCCAGGATATACACCATGTGCAGCCAGGACATACACCGAGTGCAGCCAGGACATACACCGAGTGCAGCCAGGACATACACCGAGTGCAGCCAGGACATACACCGAGTGCAGCCAGGACATACACCGAGTGCAACAAGGACATACACCAAGTGCAGCCAGGACATACACCAAGTGCAACAAGGACATACACCATGTGCAGTCAGGACATACAGTACTCATTCCGCCCAACCTCCCGCTTTTATCGCTTTTTTTCCGACCGCTTATCGCTTAATTTCCGACCGCTCGCTGCTTTCCGACCGCTTTTTTTCCGCTCGCTCGCGTTCGCTTTTGTTCGCTCGCTCGCTTTTGTTCGCTCGCTCGCTCCTGCTATGACTGGCTTCAGAAACACCGTCCGCTTGCCAACCGACCGCTGGAGTAACAATGATCGTACATTGTATGTATAAACTTAAGTTTTTATTCGTAATAAATTTAGGTTTTAATGACGATTCAAAATACAACGCCTATTGCTTCTCTGTTTTGGAAAAAAGACGCCTTCAAATCACTTGACACATTGTAACGTTTGCTACGCAAGTCGAACTGTGACCTGTATTTACATATTTACGTCCTTGTGTGTGTAGTTCAAGCAGCTATATAACTGGTCAATCGCGATATTATTGAGTACTAGTATTTGTGTGTTGTGTGTGTGTGTTTCTGTGTGATTTTGACTAAATTTATTCCGAACGGCGCTCAAAATAATTTGACACTTTGTTATTTGCGAACGCAACTCACACTATGACTCTTACTCAATTTGCACAAGTAATACGAATGCTGTAGTTCAGAAAATCTATTGGTTAACTTTTGATCGTGTCTGGGTGCGCAAAACAAAACTGCACATATAATTATCGCATAGCTGAATTTCTACAAATCAATTGGACTTAAACAACTAGTATAATGACTGTGACGATTAATCGCTTGTCTGATTACATGCGATGACGAATTATTGGATTGGCAGCAGCCGGACGAAAAATGAAAGAGGTCTCGGAACAGTTAATTTGTTGAGGAAAACAAAACAAACGCAGCCAGTGATACATTTTGAAAACAAAAATACAAAATAAACGCAATCAGAGGCGCCGACCACGCGCGTTGGAAATAAATAAAACATCTGTTTTAGTATGTTGTGACAGTCTCACCAAACTCTTTTACTCGCGCAATATAATTATGTTATTTCCCAAAGCACTTATATTTAATACATTGACGAAAAACACCGCAAGAAAAATGTAAATCAGGCTTATAATTACTAGTAACGCTACTCGAACGCAATGTTGATCACTGTAAAAGTGGATAAATTCGAACCGTCATCAAATTCAAAATTCAAGCGATCTCGTTGAATGTCAAAAATAAACTCGATGTTTAGAAAGACAAAAACAACAACATATTAGAGTGCAAAAAAAGTTAGCAGCAAAGAACGTGAAGTGCATGTGGGAAAGCGATGAGTGAATTCGAGAAAAATTATGCTGATGTGAGAACAAGCCATATACCCGCGAAGTACTCGCTAAAACATCGAGAAAATGTGCCATTTCAAAGAGCACCCTTACAAATAATGTCTGCGATTGTGTGAACATGATAACGTGCAAACAAGGAACAGAGCTCGTGGTCCACCAAGGAAACTTAGCGATGACGCAGTTTTAGATGTATACGGCTGTTGAAAACAGAGACTCCTTCGATCTCATATAAGCAGGTTCACGTGGATGTATCATTTTCAACTTTTACCAACAACGCTATGATAATAAAGACATTGTGAAATTATTTTGTTTTTATGTAGAAAAATACAGTAATTTTACCAAGTAAAATCATATTTATTAAAATTGTTGTTCATACATGAGTTGTCGAACACACTACATACATGTAGTTTGTAATTTCATCCAGCTCCTTTCAGTCACGATTCAAGACAAACAAAAGGCACAAATATAGATAATATAGCAAATTATTTTTTTCTGTAATATTCGTGTGTAATCAGTAATTATGAAAAAAAATTATGGGTACATATGGAATACATTTCGTTATGAATTATTCTTAATATCAATTTCTAAATTATCTTGTCAAAATCAGTTTTTTTTCAGGGTTTTTCCCCCAAAACGAAAGAATTTCATAATGTCGGGAACGATTTTTCATGCAAACATTGTGAATGGTTCCCCGACACTGATTCCTTTTTAACTTTCAATTTTTCTAAGACGCGGCAAACCCTGCTCATGACCGGAGACGTCGTCGAGATGCAGGTGCGATTCCTCTTAGCAACGCGTTCTATTTATTTCCAAAGCGTGTGGTCGGCGCCTTTGATTGCGTTTATTTTGTTTTTTTTATTCACGTAATCTATCACTGGCAGCGTTTGTTTTGTCGCGTCTCACAACTTAATGTCCAAGCTGACTTTGTTTTGGCTGTAAGTACAGCTCATTAAAGTATTTCGCCCGGAGTTCGCAAAAAACGGAATACCCTGCAAACTATGAATCCTTTATTTTATAACGAGACATTGGGCGCAAAAATAAAAACCATAATTGTAATTCAACAAGTTTATGTAACGTGTTAGTCCGATTGCCAGCCGCCTAGTTAAAAAACGCGATCTCCATTGATGTCGGCTTCGACAACTTCGGACAAGTAAGATGGGCGCTGGCCGACATTACATTTGCAAGTATTGTATTTGTTTGACAAATTTCAATCGATTGGTCGTTTTTTTTCACAGTCTTACTATTCCTGCAGATATTGTTCAATTGTTATAGGTGCCATAGATTTACATAATTACAACTTGACCCGTGTTAAACCCAAACCATGCGTGCATGACAACCGTCACCCTATACACGGTTACTCAATGAATACCATACTCTACAGTAGACATTTTAAGCTCTCCACCAAAAATTGAATGGTTTTATTTCATATTAGTTGTGTCTGTGTCAGTGTCGTATTTGATTTCACATGTTTGGTTCGATCTTGTTTATGGTGGACATTATTGCTACGCGTATGTATTATTACCAATTTTATATGGCCGTGTGATCCACCGTATTTTTTCAACGGTCGTTCTATAAATTTTTGATTGTATTTATTCTTATTTTAACATCATAAAAACAAAAATGACACACTTGTACATGAAACAGTAGGTAATGAACTGTAAATGCGGGCGGTTGCACTGTCAGGCGAGCGAGCGATTGCGCGAGCGGATACTTCCGGATTTGCGCGGTCGAAAAAAAAGTGGAAATTGCGCGGTCGAATTGAACAAAGCGAGCGAAAAAAAAGCGATCGAAATCCGGAAGCGGGCGGGAGGCTGGGCGAAATGAGTACTGTACACCAAGTGCAGCCAGGACATACACCATGTGCAGTCAGGACATACACCGAGTGCAGCCAGGACATACACCGAGTGCAGCCAGGACATACACCATGTGCAGTCAGGACATACACCGAGTGCAGCCAGGACATACACCGAGTGCAGCCAGGACATACACCATGTGCAGTCAGGACATACACCAAGTGCAGTCAGGACATACACCGAGTGCAGCCAGGACATACACCGAGTGCAGCCAGAACATACATTAAGTGCAGCCAGGATATACACCATGTGCAGCCAGGACATACACCAAGTGCAGCCAGGACATACACCGAGTGCAGCCAGGACATACACCGAGTGCAGCCAGGACATACACCGAGTGCAGCCAGGACATACACCGAGTGCAGGCAGGACATACACCATGTGCAGTCAGGACATACACCAAGTGCAGTCAGGACATACACCGAGTGCAGCCAGGACATACACCGAGTGCAGCCAGGACATACACCGAGTGCAGCCAGGACATACACCATGTGCAGTCAGGACATACACCAAGTGCAGTCAGGACATACACCGAGTGCAGCCAGGACATACACCGAGTGCAGCCAGAACATACATTAAGTGCAGCCAGGATATACACCATGTGCAGCCAGGACATACACCGAGTGCAGCCAGGACATACACCGAGTGCAGCCAGGACATACACCGAGTGCAGCCAGGACATACACCGAGTGCAGCCAGGACATACACCGAGTGCAGCCAGGACATACACCGAGTGCAGCCAGGACATACACCGAGTGCAGCCAGGACATACACAGAGTGCAGCCAGGACATACACCGAGTGCAGCCAGGACATACACCAAGTGCAGCCAGGATATACACCATGTGCAGTCAGGACATACACCAAGTGCAGCCAGGATATACACCATGTGCAGTCAGGACATAGAACAAGTGCAGTCAGGATATACACCATGTGCAGTCAGGACATACACCAAGTGCAGCCAGGACATGCACCATGTGGAGTCAGGACATACACCGAGTGCAGCCAGGACATACACCAAGTGCAGCCAGGACATACATCAGGCGCAGTCAGGACATACACCAAGTGCAGCCAGGATATACACCAAGTGCAGCCAGGACATACACCAAGTGCAGCCAGGACATACACCAAGTGCAGCCAGGACATACACCATGTGCAGTCAGGACATACACCATGTGCAGTCAGGACATACACCGAGTGCAGTCAGGACATAGACCGAGTGCAGTCAGGATATACATCGGGTGCAACCAGGACATACACCAAGTGCAGCCAGGACATACACCAAGTGCAGCCAGGATATACACCATGTGCAGTCAGGACATACACCAAGTGCAGCCAGGACATGCACCATGTGCAGCCAGGACATACACCGGGTGCAACCAGGACATACACCATGTGCAGTCAGGACATACACCAAGTGCAGACAGGACATGCACCATGTGGAGTCAGAACATACACCAAGTGCAGCCAGGACATACACCATGTGCAGACAGGACATGCACCATGTGGAGTCAGGACATACACCAAGTGCAGCCAGGACATACACCAAGTGCAGCCAGGACATACACCAAGTGCAGCCAGGACATACACCAAGTGCAGCCAGGACATACACCAAGTGCAGCCAGGACATACACCGAGTGCAGCCAGGACATACACCAAGTGCAGCCAGGACATACATCAGGCGCAGTCAGGACATACACCAAGTGCAGCCAGGATATACACCATGTGCAGTCAGGACATACACCAAGTGCAGCCAGGACATGCACCATGTGGAGTCAGGACATACACCAAGTGCAGCCAGGACATACACCAAGTGCAGCCAGGACATACATCAGGCGCAGTCAGGACATACACCAAGTGCAGCCAGGATATACACCAAGTGCAGCCAGGACATACACCGAGTGCAGCCAGGACATACACCAAGTGCAGCCAGGACATACACCGAGTGCAGCCAGGACATGCATCAGGTGCAGTCAGGACATACACCAAGTGCAGCCAGGACATACACCAAGTGCAGCCAGGACATACACCAAGTGCAGCCAGGACATACACCGAGTGCAGCCAGGACATACACCGAGTGCAGCCAGGACATACACCGAGTGCAGCCAGGACATACACCGAGTGCAGCCAGGACATACACCGAGTGCAGCCAGGACATACACCAAGTGCAGCCAGGACATACACCGAGTGCAGCCAGGACATACACCGAGTGCAGCCAGGACATACACCGAGTGCAGCCAGGACATACACCGAGTGCAGCCAGGACATACACCAAGTGCAGCCAGGACATACACCGAGTGCAGCCAGGACATACACCAAGTGCAGCCAGGACATACACCGAGTGCAGCCAGGACATACACCAAGTGCAGCCAGGACATACACCGAGTGCAGCCAGGACATACACTGAGTGCAGCCATGACATACACCGAGTGCAGCCAGGACATACACTGAGTGCAGCCATGACATACACCAGAGTGCAGCCAGGACATACATCAGGTGCAGTCAGGACATACATCAGGTGCAGCCATGACATACACCAAGTGCAGCCAGGACATACACCAAGTGCAGTCAGGACATACACCGGGTCAGGGTAAACATACCAAAACATTCTATGACACAAGGTATACATTGTAAACGACTTTACCTGAACACAATAGGAGCAGGTCCACTGAATCGAATAAGAGTTTTTTTGATATTTTCATGCAGTGTACTGTCATCAAGACACCATCGTGTTTGTTCTGTAGCTGATGGCCCAGCAGTAGGATCAGGAGCTCCACATACTGTATTAATAGCACTTTCTTGTGAAGAGAGTAATTCATCCAATAAACGCTGAGCAGTAGGTAGAATCTACAAAAGAAATCATACATGTATTTAGGTTTCAATCTAGCACATGCTATGTAGGTTTCGATTTAGCCTGATTGCTCTAATAATCAGATAACAAGTGGTCTGTCAGAGATGAATTTGTTCATGTGGTGTTTTTTTCTCTCTCACCTGTTGCGGTAGTTCACTAATTAAATACTGTGCAAACTTCTGTAGTTGATCACGATGCAGTCTGGATAAGGATTCTGATACAGGAGCTCGAAGACACACCCCTGACGCTTGATGGATTCTAAAGAGACACAGAGCCACCACATGTGCACACCATTTGGCTAGACTACTACAGGTACAACTACATGCTGTTATTTGTCTTCTGTCAAACATAACCGCAACATTAAAAGTCCCTTTCGGTTGGGCTAGATGTTGTGGTGGAACTACTGTAGCACTGAGGTGAAACCCTGTGTGAAAAAAAATTAAAACCCAATGAATAATTAAAGCATTAATGGTATAAAACATGTGCATCTTCCAGTGAGTCAAAAATCTATTTTCCAAATAAGAAATATGCTATGCTCAGTGTGATAGTCTCTACTCATCATGTCCAATAAAAATACAGCCTGATAACATAATAAATTTGATGCACCAGATACACAACCATCATGTACAATAGAAACACAGTCTGATAACATAATAAACTTGCATGCATCAAATATTGTACACATACCTATTTGTAAGACTTCTTTGACTGCTCTGGATTTCAACAAATGTTCACCTTTTTGGAATTCTTCAGCTGAGCCATTAGCCAGGCATGAATACAACCTGTGTGAAAAAAGAATGAGAAGTTGAAATGGAAAAACTGATGGAAATTATGGCAACACTATGGGAGAAGACAGTAGATGCAATGGGAAGATTGGTAGGAACACTCTGGAAGAACGGGTAAGGCAGTAGATGAAATTAGAAGAAACTGATAGAAATGAGACAGTGAATGAAATGGAAAGACAGGTTGAAAATATGGAAATACTATGGGAAGAAATGAGTAATGAACAGGACAGACAATGATGCACATACAGATGATCAGATAACTGTCAACAACACAGGCTAAGAATATTCTAGCATTTCTTACAATTCTTAAGTAAAACTAGTGTTTTCTACTGCATGGAAATAAAAAATACTGTTGTCATTTTCTCCATTCAGTATTATGTACCTTATATCTTCTTCATTCTCTGGGAAGCTCCAAAACGCAATCCTTAGTTGTAGTTGTTCTGGAACTGGAGGATATACACGCTCAACAAACTCAAATGGCAGCTGACATGCTACAACTCTAGCTGCTAGTTCAACCAGGGGCATTACTTGACATTCTACAAAAATATCAAAGGTATCAGGTTTAGTTTCAAACATAATTCTTCTTGTTTTAGTTACTCCAGTAACTCCAGAGGAAAACCATTTTATTTTCAGTAAGACAAGATGGCCGACATTTTACATTTTTACTAACAAGAAAGCTGCATTTGGCAGTCAATTAATCCTCTACCTAAAGCAGACTTCAATGAATTTTTCATACATAGTATTATACAAGCAGCCTCTCGGCTGAGATAGCTCCGCTGTTAGCAATGCACATTTCAATTAAAGAACAGAAGATATCATTAGAAAATGAACAATATGCATAGTATCAATGCAATGGGACTTGCTGTTTTCAACAAGAATTCAAAAATATCATTTTTCACCATAAATGATTGTGGTTTTTAACAGGAAGAAAATATCACTTTTTACCAAAAATGACAAAAATATTCACCAAAATTAAAGAATTAAAGATATCATTACAAAATGAATAAATCTGAGAGAGGTCCACATGTAGTACCTATATATGTAATATCAAAGCAATTGGACTTGCGGTTTTTAACAAGAAGTCGAAAATATCACTTTTTACCAAAAATGACAAAAATATTCACCAAAATTAGAGAATTGATGATATCATTACAAAATGAACAAATTTGAGAGTGGTCCACATGTAGTACCTATATATGTAATATCAAAGCAATTGGACTTGTGGTTTTTAACAAGAAGTCGAAAATATCACTTTTTACTAAAAATGACAAAAATATTCATTAAAATTAGAGAATTAAAGATATCATTACAAAATGAACAAATCTGAGAGAGATCCACATGTAGTACCTATATATGTAATATCAAAGCAATTGGACTTGCAGTTTTTAACAAGAAGTTGAAAATATCACTTTTTACTAAAAATGACAAAAATATTCATTAAAATTAGAAAACTAAAGATATCATTACAAAATGAACAAATCTGAGAGAGATCCACATGTAGTACCTATATATGTAATATCAAAGCAATTGGACTTGCGCTTTTTAACAAGAAATCGAAAATATCACTTTTTACCAAAAATGACAAAAATATTCACCAAAATTAGAGAATTGAAGATATGATCATGAAATGAACAAATCTGAGAGAGGTCTACCCAAGGTACATATACACCAAGTATCAAAGCATTCAGGCTTGTAGTTTTCAAGAAGAAGTCGAAAAAGTAAAACATTGACACGGACGCCGGACGACGACGGACAATCACTCATATGATAAGCTCCGCTCGACTACAAAACTGTCCAATTTAGATTGAAAATTCCCAAGAAATTACATAAATCGTAAATAATCAAAAACAAAAACTATTGTAAATCTGTATTTACAGACTAGAGATTGATGTCTTTCATTTCAATAACGATTTTAGACAGGCACTTTCTATTTTCTGGCTATAACCATGATAATTAGACAAGCAATTTCTAGAACCAACTGTCCCAACCAAAATGTGCCTGTTTGGGACAAAAAAAGCATTACCACACATTTAGTCATCCAATAATATTGAGAAACAAGAATAACTGCTATAGTTGTTATGTTGTTGTTGTTGGGAAAAAAATTTCTCGTTTCATGAAAATTTTAAAATGAGGCGGCAAGGAGTTTTTTCTTTTTAATACTGAGCTAAAATGGGGAATTCTGAGACAAGTGCGAGTACAAGCGCATTTTGGAATGCTTTAGAAGGAAAAAAACGTTCAAGGCACACATTTCAAAATGATGTGTGTGGAAACGAGAAACAGATATTTTTTTCTCAGCCTTATGGGTCATAATATACATCACCGGCAGGCTAGTTAAGTTTCATACATGTGATTTGGCATGTGATAACTGACACAGGGTCAAATAGTCTTTTTCCATTTAAGTGTTAACACTTGTTTGATCAAATTAGTTCAACTTTGTTTTTTTAGTAGTTTTATGTATTTTTCAGTAATTGCTGATGGAAGTAGATGGATGGTTGCAGCAAAACTGTTCAACTAACACCGGATCATCAGCAATGGTTGCAAAGCATTAAGCTTTGAACATGCATTCTCATAATAGATAATACAATAGGGGTGGGATGGACCACTTGATAACTGGTATTTAATAAAATTTAAAACAAATGTACATTCCAGACTGCCTGCAGTAACGATGAATGAACACTTAACAAAAATTGTATTTTTGAAAAAGCTGGATACGATTGCATGGCTTTTATTTTATTTAAAAAAAATAGACTTTATCTACATGCGTATATGCATTTTATTATAATAAAATTAATATTCAGGTTTAATGTTCACAATGAGTTTGAATTAAAGTTAGTGTGAGCAAACTGAAAGATGTACATTACACTGATTCACTGTCACAGACAATGTCAGTAAAAATCATGAATTTTTTTAGCAATAAATATTTGTGTTCTATGACCCATGTGTCAACGACTTTCACACTATTTTGTTTAAATATAAATGCCATAAAATCATCAGCTGAAATTAGTTTAAGTATATTTGTTTAGATATACCCCCCTCCTTAACTTAACATATTGCTATATAGCTATTTATACGATTAAATGAACAAAATTGAAAGGGAATTGTATCTTTACTTGATATTCAGTATTAGTTTGGCATCCCTGTTGAGGATCAACCAAACTTGTTTATAAAAAAATGATGAAAAGCAAAACATATAGTTTTATACACTTGTATTCCCATTGTAATTTAGCATTCACAATAAATCTGATAGTGTATCAAAAATGGATAATATCATGTAAATGATACTGCCTAATAGACTGAACAGTGAGCATTCATTTATATAAAATGCATTCATTGATACATCCACACTATCCATTAGCTGTGATTACTTCAGTTACAATGCAGTAGTCCACCGAACTAGCTTTTATATGGAATACTCAAAATGGAGATTACTTTTTAATAAGAAAAGATAATTCTTCTCCATTCAGATTGTTAAATATCACGTAAGCTATCATAAAATTACCATTCTAATAATCAGTAGAAAACTTACACACTTGGTATGGCAAAAGGCTAAATACAGACGGCCTCAACAACTCTATGGTGGTCCACAAAACATTTTATCATGGCATTTGTCAGTCACTCCAATCTAAATATTCCATTTATTGCCAGCCAGTTAGAGCAGTAAAATGCACTCAACTCAGTAATTATATTCCAAACAATGCAGATCACAGGCATATTTTAGGGTTATATGCATATTCAATATAACAATTAGTCTGATTTTATAGACATTTTAATCTTCAATTTTTATCAAAGGTTGTATATGGTAATTTTGTTGCTATAGACAATATGTCTACCAGTCTACATGTAATGTTTGACCAAGCACGTTTTTTTTTCGAACTAAAACTGAACTGTGTACACTTTGATATTGTCAGACCAAGAGAACCAGACACATGTAAAACCTACTCTATATATTTGACCATGACATAGTTTAGTTTGCTCAATGAATATCACCCAATAGCAATGACATATACAAAAGATGTCCTTGTGGAATCTAGGCCATCTCATCATGTTGCTCCAAGGTAGATTGGGGTCTTCATTTCAACCTTATGGTTTCTGTGTTAGTAACCACATCTATATAAAGACAACCCGTCTATAGAGACCACTTGCAAGTAGTCCCAAGGCATAACCATATGAGCAACCTTTGTATAAAGACCACCTGCCTATATAGACCACTTTTAGGCAGACCCAGGACATAACATATAAACAACCTTTGTATAACGACTACCAGCCAAAAGGGACCACTATCAGGCAGTCCCAAGGCATAACATATGACCAAAAAATATATAAAGACCACCTGTCCATAGTGACCACTTTTAGGCAGTCCCAAGACATAACATACAGTATGAGCAACCAGTGTATAAAAAACACTTGTACTGTATATAGCAACCTCTTTTAGACAATCCCAAGATGCATTTGACAAGCAATTTCAACCTTTAGGTAACATTTTTGTTTTGTTTTTAAAGAGATAAAAATATTAATCATCATTCTGTTTATTGACCGATTTTTAATTTCCACAAGTCAAACTTATTTGATTTTGATAAATCACATCATTTTTTTCTACAAATGTGGCAAAAGTATAAGTTGGCAATTGAATAAAAAAAAATCAACCTCTATATAAAGACCATTGTAATGAAATCCCTTGGGTGGTTGCTATAAACGTGTACCGGTAGTTTATTTTTGAGATGACAAACATGTGACCTGATGCACTGTGAATGCATGCACAAAATTATGTCACAGTAAAGAGATTTTTTTAAAGAGAAGGTCAGCATGACATTATTTGAACCATATCTGATTTGTGTGTTTTTTTTCATTCTGTGCTACTTCACATAGGGGTTAGTGTGCAGGCATGAAATGCACCAATTGGTACACCAAAAGAAGACAACGTATCATACATGTACATATGTATGAACACTAGGTGAATATCACATGACAGTTGTCAGTGAGATGTGAATACAATATCCACATTACCATAGCAGTGTTTCACATACCCCGTCTATTGTCAATAATAAATTTTACAATACCTTGTTATAAAAATTATATTAAAATAATATAAATTAAAATACGAGCTATTTACATGGCCAAATATATTGCTCTGTTGTCCCCAGGAATCTTAGAGGATGGTGGTTTTACCATGCTGGACTTATCATGAATAAAAAAGGGAAATTAGTATTATGCTAATAAAGGCTATTGTTCTAAAATAATCTGTCCTGATCAAGGTAAATAGGTTACAGTGTTATGCAAATAAGAGTAGCATTATGTTTTGATTTTTACTTTATTTCTATATTGATGATATAGAACCACTACAATGTTGTTGGACTTAATAAATCAATATTGTCACAGGACATTAACTAAAAGTAGGTAACAACATTGGTATCATTTAGAAAATAAACAAATTTTTAAAAATATCAAATTCCTATTTGAACTATTTATCTTATCAATTACCCAGTATAGCACTAAAATATCTTACACAAAATAATGTATTTTATAGACACCATGACATGTCACACAAAACTGTCCAATGACAGTAATAGTAATGGAAGGCAACCTTGAAAACAACATATTCAACTATTATCATTTTCTGTCTATTATGATATTTGGGGTGGGTTTACTGGCCTAATTTACTCAAGATGTGAGCAAAAAAAATTCTATACAAGTCATAGGTGACACAGTGATTGATGGAAGAGAAACGGCTTCATGCAATAAAACTTGGGTGAAATATGCAATTATAAATGGCTTCCTTAGAAAGGTCTGCATGCAGCACAGAGATATATTACATACCAACTCGTGACATATTAATTTTTCTCAGTGAACCACTATATTTGAAAATTTTACACAAAACATGTTCCAACAGTGTTTACCAACTATTTCTTTTATAATGATTCCAAAACATTTATACTAAGAAGCTTAATTTACAATACATTGCAATATCTACAATTATCCTACATTGACCTCTCTGTCCTCAGACAGCCTTTGGTTAAATATGTGAACATGCTTTAAAATAGTGTGTATAATCAAGGTCGCCTTTGTCTGCAACCTTGCTGACGTCACAAGGCCACTATGTTTTCAAGGTCAACTTAATTTTTTTATACATTTATGGGGATACATATTTTTTAGCGTGAGCATAATGTTCACAAATATTACCTTCCGGAGGTATGTAGGGTTGGTTTCCTGTTTTTTTCCATCCTCGCCAATTATTGCAGACGCTCTCTGTCTCGCTGATCCAGGAGCACAAAGAGTCTTCTTCGAAGCGATCACTGTCTTCAAATGAAAATTGGTCGCCTTCTTCCCAGTCGAACATGAAATCCATGTCGCCTAGTTGACGAAACTGGACTCAAATGCAAAGTCCACAACTAACAATGTGGTTGTAGTCTCCGAAAGTTTAAATTCTCGTTTCCAACATAGACCGTACGATGACTCCGCCTCAAAATTGTCGGCAGAACTGAAGAGTATTGTTGAACTAGCTAGCGAGGTCCATATGCAGTAATAGCAAATAATAATATTACAAGCTACAAATCGGTATATCTTCAGAATTTAAGATGCATTACGTGGATTAACAGGACTACAAGTTCCGTCATATGAACGACAGGAAGATCATCTTGAGAAAAGTGAATAAACTCTTCAATATTAAAAAGTCCGGCTTCAAAATAAAAACAAAGATGGCCACCTGATCAATGGGTTCGGCAATGGTCGGATCATTTCGGGAAATAAATCGGACGTAATGTACGGGAACACGAACAAATAAAAAACATTTTGTGGAGAAAGTCCCCTATACCGTCAAATAAGACTACCGATAATAACAGCATACGAGAAACGCAGGAAATAGACGAACAACAAGAGGATGTGAACTAAAAAGGAGAGGTCGTCCACGCATAACATGCACCCTAGCTTGATGAAAACTAGTTTTCTTGATGTGAATACTCACCAAATTGTTCTTTTATTAAGAAAGAAGTCCCTACAAAAATATTATATTTTGCAAAATTATACCCATTTTCAGCCAATTCTCACAATGGCCCTTTATGCCATGGTGTTCATCCCAATGTGGCAACAAAATATTAAAATTACGAGTTGACATTGTAAAAACTTAAGGAGTCCAATAGACACCCCCCCCCCGAAAATTCGTAATCTCGCCAAGTACTCCGCGATTTAAACGAGAGTTCAGCCTCTTCGACCAAGGTAGCCATTTTGATAAATAGGTGAGTGAAAACATGCTTCGAAAATCGGCAATCATCAGGTCTGTTGGATAAAATAAAACCTAACTCGCAATAAATTTGAGGTAAAAACATATTTGTGAACAGCATGAAAGAAATATTTGAGCAATATTCTTTCGTAAATATCATAGATTGTACGATGTTTTGATTACTGTACGTTGGGATCTAGGTTGACTTTATCAATGATTATCGTAGGTGTATTCTTTTATTCACTAACAACTGAGTTATCGTCTCTTCCCGCTTACTAAACAATTTCATTGTGAATTGTTTTAGCCATGGCTCCACGTAAAGGTAAAGAAAAGAAGGAAGAACAACAGATCGCACTTGGTCCACAGGCGGTGGAAGGCGAAAATGTGTTCGGCGTCGCTCATATTTTTGCGTCTTTCAACGATACATTTGTACATGTGACAGATTTGTCTGGAAAGTAAGTATCACTACCCTACCAAACATAGTTGTGAGTAGTTGTCACAAACAAGATCACCACAACATCCCTTAATTATTTACCCACTCGCTTCCTTTTTATAAACATCTGGAGTAACTTGAAAATCATGTGTCGTTTGTTGTTGCGTTTTGTTACATTCAGTCCACAGGCGCTCGGAACGTTTCTTGGATAATAAATAAATGACCTATAGTGGGATTGGCATAGTTAGTCAGTCGCGCCGGTACATTCGCCTACCACTCATAATAATAATAATACAAGGTAGGAAAGCGTTGACACCATGACATCGAAATTGTTCGAAAATAACACTATTTTCGAAATTATATTTCGATCCACTTAACACAACTCAAGCATGATATCAGTAGAAACTATCGATCGACTTATATTACCTTTATTCGAACTAAAACTGGTTAATTCCTGTGAAAATCAAAACACCAGAGCAAAAATGCCACTACCCTCTATGCGGAAATTTTGAAGCAGAGACCTGAGCATGCGCAGTTCCCAAACATGTATGCGCATACTGCATAGTCTCAAAATTTAAACATTGTATGTTGTATCATTATATGTTGTATTTTTAAATTGAATTTTCCTGAAAAATAAAAATTGATATAGTTCGCAATATAAAAAAAACATCTGCATCAGTTTTTGATTACTTGGTACGCGCGAACATCTTTTTTTTACTACCAAAAATTGTCAAGATTGTTTATAGCATTCGTAAAAACAAAAGTTTGCAAAAGTTGTTGATGGACTGTGCCGTTAGCACCCAAAGAAATTATCATTGCTATAAAATTTCACAATTTTCACTTAATTAAGAAATTCATGAAAAATTCTCTTATGATATTAAAGTAGCTTACAGTACACAATTCTTTTCAAACCATGTTTTAATTGTGCATGCACATTCAAGGTTTTCTTTCCAAAAAATGTTCAGTAGGAGATTTGAACCTGGTGGTGTTGTCACCTATGCATGCACAGGAATAGTCACGAGCTATGAAACACAAAGACTCGCAGGTAGACACCTGTTTGTAAATGACATGCTATGACTGTCTGCTACATGTGCAGGTCATGACCCCCCTCACTTTAACTGCCAAAAGACAGTTAGATTGTATTGTTTGATTTTTAGGGACAGTCATTTAGGACATAAACAACTAACCTAAATTGTTAGTCTGTCTCTTTTTAAAGAAACTGTTAATGTTTAATCATTTATTTACTCTGATCTCAAACACTATTCAAACACAATGAACAGTATTGTTATTAAGACGTGAAGGGGGCACAATATGACAAATAAAATCAGGCACACACCCTTTTAGCCTATTTTTAAAATCTGTACTTGATATATTGAAAATTAGCTGGTAAAATAAAGAACTGGAATAGTCTAAAGTGACGTGCGTTTATGTCGTTGTCACTAACATATGGCAATTGGATTACTGGTCAACAGATTACAAACAAAACAACAACTGTCAGAATGAATGAATGTTCCAGGCATGCGATTGGTTAAGAACTCCTATCATTGAATCCTAGGTGAATTTTAGCCCTAAAAGCAGGGGTTTTTCTAGAAAAAAACTGCAAGAGGGAGCACTGAAATTCAGCGGAGCCACCAAGTGGGGGAGATGGGGTTCTCCTTACCAGGGTGTGGAGTTTTTGATAATTCAAAGTTAAAATGGAGCATTCTATGGCTTCTTGTGACCAAAATTACTATCAGACAGGTCACAGTTGAAGCCTGTGGCCACATGTGATCCCTGGTCCAGTGTTCTCCACAAGGGGTTTTAGGCGGGCCATCAAGTTTTACGGCCGCCCAGTAACTCAACACCCGCCCACCAACGTACATCCAGCTGAAATTATTAGTAAAAAGCTTGCATTGTTCTTCCCAAGCCTAGACAAAAGAGTAGTTGCCAAACCCTTTATTTTGCTATTGTTTCAACAGTCCAAACATAAACAATGTCCATTGGAAGTCTGCAAGCAGTTATCAAGTGTATTCATGGCAATGTGTCAATCGCTTGAATTCATTGTTGCCCGACATTGTTGCCACTTATTGCTCACGATACGCAACTACAGTGGTTTCAATTTACAGCTGTATTTTTAATAATCGTCTTCCGATCACGAAAGAAAGAAGTAAATACGAACGAAATGTATATGCACAGAAAATAAACAAATATATTAGCAGATTGCATGTAAACTCGAACAAAAATTTAAATTCTAGCCGTATTTACAACGTTCGCTCGATTTTCATTGTGAAAACAGCATGGAGAAGGCAAACTGATGACCTTTTGGCCTACCCCATTCAACGACCGTCTGCTGCCCACCGCTGTTGGCGCTGTAACGATTTAGTATCTAAGTTGCATAGGGGAACAGCGCATTCTGGGTGTTCGTGTACTGAATTCGGAAAGCGGTAATAATTATACATCAAACATGGCTGCTGGATTAGTTTACCACGAGTATTTGTAATTGAATAATATTTTAGTTATCTTTTCCACGTACTTTTTTCAATTTATCTATTTTTTATGTCTAATCTTTCGAGAACATATCAGATTCTTTTATTTTGCCGATTGCTAGCATTTTTTTCTTGAATTCCAAAACAATGTGTGAAAACGCAACGTATCGTGGCCGTACATGCGTAAATGCATCTTACCGTATGTCGGCACGGATGAGTACATGATGCCACAAATAAAAATGTTATGGATTTTGTTTTGACAAATTGTCCATTTTGGCTTCGTGGGCAAATCATCTCGTATATTTTCTACATTATAACTCAATTATGTTTTGTACTTGCTCTTGGTTACTCGAATTGCATTTCATGAACGCAGAATAATTTGCGAACGCATAAATCGCAGATTTCAAACTTTTTGCATTTCGTAAATATTGATAGTGACCAATCTGTTTGTATTTCAAAAAATTGTAACATGTTCCAATTAAATTAAATTAAAAAGAGAATAGTAAATAACTTAGTGTGTATTGCAGTTCATGTCATAAATGCGAGAATGCTGTATGTAAATGATATGCAAATTTATGCTAATTTGGATTGTGGAGAACACTGCTGGTCAATCAGAATTTTATGGTTGCCAGAGAATCTGCTCTCCAGGGTAATGGGGTGAATGCCCATGGCATGAGGGCGCTGCGCCCCGTTCCTTGTTTAAAAACTCTGTCTAAAAGTATCTGGTGATACATTGTTCAATTTAACTACTATTCTATCTTGCAGAGAAACAATTGCCCGTGTGACTGGTGGTATGAAAGTAAAAGCTGACCGTGATGAGGCATCACCTTATGCAGCTATGTTGGCGGCTCAGGATGTAGCTACTAAATGTAAAGAAATTGGTATCACAGCTCTGCACATCAAACTCAGGGCAACTGGTGGAAACAAGTGAGTCTCAACACAAATAGACTATCAGTAAAAACAATGCAGGAACTATACATTGACATACACCCAGACCTGCAAGTTTTTTGTCATCTGGCGTTCAACCTATTAAATGAGAGTGAAAAAATATCAAGTTTTTTCGTTTCACGAAATATACAAATTATCATCTTTTGGGCTTTTTTTTACCCAGTGCAAAATATTTTGATAGAGAAAAACTTACAATATGCAAACATGGCTTTTGTTGTACTATTTCCTTAGTAATTCATGATAAAGCATTATAAAAAAAAAATGTTCATCAGAATTTCCTGATGATTCAAGACGACCACAAATACCCATATAATTTCTTTTATCGTATGTACCCAAATGTAATGTAGAGATGACAAAACTCTGCGCCACCTAAACCAATATTAAATTGTTTTTCAGTGACCATGCTTTGAGATTTTGTGAGCTACCCCCTAAAATAGCCAGATGGTAAAATATGATTTTAATGGTTGTCAACTAGTGTAACAATCATTTATTTTCACTGACATTTAATTTGGCTGTGAAACAATTAGTTCCAATTTTGATGAATATGTTTGGTAAAAAAATATTTTTGACTTCTCCTTGAAAACTGCTTGTCCAATTTCTTTGATATTGTTTATGTAGGTATATCAGGTGGACCTCTGTCAGATTTGTTCATTTCGTGATGATATCTTCATTTCTCTAATTTTGATGAATATTTTTGTAATTTTTTGTTCTCAACTTCTTGAAAACTGCTAATCAGATTGCTGTTTGTAGGGAATCTGTCATATTTGGTAATTTCATGACGATATCTTCAAATCTGTAATTTTAGTGAAATATTTTCTGCAACAAAATCAAGAAAAGTTGGTGTCTTGCAATATTAAAGCAGCTAGCATTAAGTTTAAATTGCTTCTTAGTCATTGTTTTCAGAGCATGCATCACAAACAGCTGAGTTATATCAGCAGACAGGCTGCCTAGTTTTATTAGTTTAGCAAACTTTACTTATCAGTGAAACGGCAAAATTCAAACCCAGTGAATAATTAATCCCTATACACTACCTTTAAGTGTTTCCTCCCTTCTGAGCAAAGTGTGTGTGTCTGTAGGGGAGGTAGAATATTGGAATGTGATTGAACGCCATTCTCAAATTGTAGATGTGTATAATTTTTTTTGCAGAACAAAAACACCAGGACCAGGAGCACAATCAGCTCTCCGTGCTTTGGCACGTTCAGGCATGAAAATTGGACGCATTGGTTAGTATTTATCAGTAGAATCTTAGTTGTGCTGAGTATCAATTATATTTATTGTATTTTATCATTGCTTTGTCAATATAATAATCCCATAATTTGGAGTATTTTTTTTAGTTCTGCTGGGCAAATTCTGCACAAGTGATTGCTCACCTTAAAAAATAGCTATTGTGATACAACTAAAATATGTCAATTATATCTACAGTGGGTTTCTTGTGCAACATTGTAATAGTCCTTGCAACATTGTTGCAGGTTAGGGGATAACAATGTCTGTCATTGTTAACACTGTTCATACTTGAGGACTCTTGGTTGTGTAGTGAAAAGTTCATTAGTGGAATATGGATCAACAAACTGCTGTCATCTCGTGTATGCTGTATCCATGTTGTACTTACAGCAGGTCTCAGAAGTATTAGGGCAGCCAATTTGCTCGCGAATTGGCTAACTGCTTGGGTTTTGACTAAACAGTTGGCTTTCGAATTTTGCTGGCGCCGACTTGTGATCGTGTCCACTCTGGGCGAGTCTATATTGCAGTAGTAGACATAGAATGCTTTTTACGCAGCCTGGTACGTGTCTGGATTCCCCTATGAGTAATTTGAGCCACCCCACCCCTGTTTTAACCTGGAAATAACCAGTCAGCTGGCGTACAAGTGATATGATAAATGCAATCATTTCACCGATATTATATGGGGGTAGCCATCTTGGACACTGCTTGAATCTACAAAATGTAAATAGTCAAGTTGAGAAACATTTTCCTAGAAATCGGGGAGAAAATAACAAACTTTCACATACAAAACATCCATTGGGGTAAAATTAAGGTAGAGATGCAGTTTATTTGTGAATTTCAATCAAAAATAGTTTTTTTCGTTTTTTATGTCGATTTATCTGTGAAAATTTGACCAATGAATTCTTATTGGAACACCGTTAAAATTGCTGTTTATTTTCTGGTTAAAAATAAAAAACACTCACAGGTGGCAATGTTTATGTCCAATTGCCTAATTTGCATGAGTAACCAAATAACAGGACCTTTGATTGACAATATGCAAATCGAGATTGTACTGGTCATAGTTCATTCAATTCATGCGCATGTGCAATTATTATCAAATCAGTTCTCGCTCGCTAGCAAACCAAACATTATATTTCCTCAGCGTTTTTTCCTAATTTTTATCATTACATTATGCGTGGTGTGAAAAGAGGTTGAAAGAAGATTCAGATGATTTCTATGTCGGAAGAGGCAAAAGCTACACTGAAGGCATCAGCCCACCGAACGAAAAACAAAATCGCTGTGAGCGTCCAAACATGGCTTTCCCTGAAGGCGTGAATCAGAGTTTCTGATTGACTGAGAGATTTTATTTTTAAATAATTATTCTCAAAAAATAAACTGAGCATGTGAAGAATAATTTAACATTGTTTACAGTGATAACAGCTCATTGTCGAAACGCAGCTTACCCATTCACACTAGTCACAATAAACATCATACTCTTGAATAGGCGTCAATGACTACGGTAAAACTTAGACTCTATATTAGGCATCAGGAATGATTGAAATGTCCGAAAATGACGCCAAAATACACCTTAAAAGTCCCATTTTATTTTTTAACTAAATCCCATCCCGAATTTACGGCAGAATCTGGTCCCTCAAATAAGGGACACTGAGCTTCGATTCTAACCGGATATATTGCACTGGGTCGGGGAGATACAAACTTTTGTGTATCTTTTGTCCAATGGGTACCTGTACTTCGATCATTCGCAAGTTTTGCTAGGTGGTGCGAGACAGCTTTGTTTGCAACCGGACGAACTCAGTTTAATTCAATGAAGCAAACAACTAACAATGCTAAAATAAATTGCAGAGGTACGCTAAAATTAATTGAAAACAACCAAATAATTTCAATGAAAAATAAATCAGAGAGAGGTAACTTGATACATTACGGTAACAACTCTTTTGACGCGCTGACCGCTTCTCCGCGTCTGATGTTTTTTTCCCTTGTCATAATACTTACTGATTGATGATTTTGGTTTGATTTTTGAGTTTTTTAGCCTGCAACTCGGCCACGACCTTTTCTTTTTCCATGAAAAATGGGTAAGTCTACGTCAATTTGACGGACATTCCATTTTTTTAAACTAACGAAGCACACTGTTTAGCACTCCTATTTTTTTTTCATTTGGCGATTTCTATTCAGAAAAATTCGACCGCTCGAAAATGCACCTTAGTTTTGCACTCTTAAAACATGTCAGATTATTTAAATTATACTAATTATTTAAAACCGGTCGAAATTTTAAAACTTTTACGTTAGGAGCTGGAGCTCTCTTCTTGCAGGCGACCGTCGCCGGTAGTACAACAGCATGTTTTGTACGTACATCCGTGCGCTGATTGTCTGCGACTAGAAAATCCCTGAATAAGGCGTTGCCAAAATCGGAAAAAATAAAAAAATGCCTCCTTAAAAAACGAACAGAATTCAAATATTTCTTTTAACAAATATGTTGCAGTGGGAAAAATGGGATTGGAAACGATGAACAAAACTTCTGTGCCTCGTGTTTCGATTCTAGGATTACGCGATTATTCATTATTGTGCGTTCGCTTCCTGGAGTTGGTTCTCAATACTACATAAAAATCAAGGATAAATAATTTAATATCCCACTTTGTACTCTTCACGGTAAACCATAGGCTCTGAAATACTCGTAGATTTTTTATTGAAAATGCATCGAAGAGAAGCCATGATGTTTTGATCGTGATAAAAGGTCACCTTCCTAGGACCGCCCTCTGTTTAATAATTCATGAGATGACGTCATATTTACTGGGCATTTCCACGTGTTTTTACCGACCCCCATCAAAACACTGGTATGAATGACGTGTTTCTGATTTATAAATTCAAGAGCAGTTGTTCTGGTCCAAAGATTTTACATAAAATGTCTGTCTATACGTTAACTTTCAATTTCAATAGTCTAGAAAGTATGACAAAGCAGTAATTCCCGGTTTAACGCGCAAATATGCAAATTAGCCTTTTTCTCGTCTTCTATTTTTGGTGAATTCTTGGGTTTTAAATTAAAATAGCTGATAGACGCTTTGGCCATTTGCCTCGAAATTTTCACACATTATTGACAAGGTGCTCCCCCTTCAAAATGCGTCTGGACAGTTTATTACGGCGAGTGGAACAAAAATAACAAGTCCGCAATTAACATGGATATATAAATTATGCAAAAAAAGTGAATTTTGAGGTGCGACTTTGATAGCCGTTAGAGAGATGAGTGGACGCATTTGAATTAGTAGTATACCAAGGTATCCAGTGATGTAATTTTACCCACAAACGGACTTGAAGTTTTTAAGCTAATTTTTTTTAAACCACTTTTGTCCAAAAAAAGCATATTTTTGACCCAAAATCAAAAACGCATTCTGGATATTTAAAATAAAGACAAGTTTTACAAAGATTGTATAATAAGCTTTCAGAAAATATATAACATGTTGGATATATAATACCATCTTCATTGTCTAATTACTCAATTAAAAAGCAAGCCAAATAAACTTAGCCGATTGCTAAAAAAGTCATTCGTCATTTTTACGTGGATAAGAAAGAAATAGAACACTTTCCCTAGTATATTTGAAAGCGAAATCGCCACCCAACTGTAAAACAGTCGCTGATTAGCTCCTCAAGTATGACAAGCGTTCCCTACTGTTGTATAGATTCGTCGTAAGTGGGCTGGTCACAAGACAGCGCCAGCGAGATTCGAAAGCCAACTGTTTAGTCAAAACCCAAGCAGTTAGCCAATTCGCTAGCGAGTTTGCAAATTGGCTGCCCCAATACTTTCTAAGACTTGCTGTAACAAGACCAGTGAGTGATCCATTCGCAATTCTGACTGCTAAAATCTGTTTTGTTTGATTTACAGAGGATGTCACTCCAATTCCCTCAGACAGTACAAGAAGGAAGGGTGGTCGTCGTGGTCGCCGTCTCTAGAAATTTTACTCGTAATGCATATAAAATGTAAAATATATAAGTGACAAATTAAAGATCTGTTGTTTTACGGTGATTACTGTCTTTATGTATTGAACTTCCTTATATGCATTGGATGCTTAATTTGCATGTATTAGTAACTGTTTATATATATATATGTATAAAACACATGTTCTTAACCCAGTGAATTTTAACTTGTGTTCAAATGTTTCATCCACATATGAACCATGGCCAATAGAGCTCTGAACTAAAGGATTGTTTTGCCTTGACATCTGAGATAATGTATAAATGAAAGCTGCAGTGGCATTCTAGTAATAATGGAAGCTGACATACAACTGAAATTAATGTCAGTAAAACCCCGAGAAGTGTATGAATGAAAGCTGTACTGGTGTTCTCTTAACAATGTAGACATCAGTCTCAAACTGTTATCTAAATGAAATGTATGCTAAAAATAATGCATGTACGAGATACAAGGTTGCAGTGATGATACTTTGGTTGACAATTTAAAGAACTTGGATACATTTGACAAATGACCAAACCCATTTCAATCTATCATGCAATTCCTTTGCCTGAAAACGCCGCTCTCATAACGACAGTCTACAGAACAAGTCCAATTGTAGTTTCAATAAAATGTTTTTGCCAGATATTTGATCCGAACATAGCATGCAAGTACAAAAAATGTATACGGTTTAATTTGCGGCGGTGCTATTTACAGCACGCCAAATGGTTCTTGTGTTTACATCTGGTGTGGTTTTTGTGGTCCACTTGGCACAGTATATATAGACATTAGCCTTTGCTTTTGAGTTTTCTTCTGATCATGAAACAAGGCACAGGACTACAAATTACCTACCACAATTCTGACTTTTACTGGTGGAAACTAATTTCTATAATACTAAACATTTTCCAAGTTGTTTGTACATTTACAATGTGAATGTCAAATTTAGCTTGGTTTTGTGGAAGGGAATTGATAGAATTGTTAAATTACTGCCAAACACATGGAGTGAATCATTTGAAATCGGGGGTGGGGGTGAATATTTCAACGGGGAAAACAAATTTGCAAATGTACATTTGCCCCAAAAAAATCCAAATGGGGATAGTGAAAAAAAATTGCAAACATGTGTTTTAGAAAAACAAGTTAGCAAATAAAATTAAATTGAAAACAAAGAATAATCCCTTTTGGTGCAAGGTCAAAAGATTTCCACTCCAGATTTACTGTAACAAGGAAGAATGGAACAGCAATATTTTCAGTATGAAATACTGTTTTGCTAATGTAGCCATTTTTTTTAGCAAAACTGTGTCTTGTACTGCAATTTGAAGTGCGAGTCTTTCTAAAGAACACGGTAAATACGATGCAAAGAATTGATTGTATTATATTTATGTAAGGAATTGAGAAATCCCATTTTCTCTGTTCTTGAGAAATTTACGGCAAAGAAGATTCAGGCTTGTGTCGCCTGTGGTATTCTGGGATGGAACCGTAGCAAAAGCACGCACATACACAGTACAATGACAAGACAAACATGACCAAGGCTTATAGAATACTGACATTTTATTGAATTACATTTATTTTATAACGGCGCATACCAGATGTACATTAATTAGCATATCAATAGTGTGTACAAATCACTACATCTCCATTCACACACGTTTTGTCTTTAGAACATTGTTTGGTATTTTATGACAAATCCCAAATGACCAAGGTTATACATGCAAAACAGAATTGCCATATAAATACTGTTAACACTTAAATTTTCACAATTTTAGGATTATATGGTATTTGTGAAAAAAAAATGTCATGGAAATTACTAACATGTCATGACACGAGAGAAAGTTTCACTGCTACAGACTCGTGAAAAGAATGTGGTTTACAGTGTAGATTGATCCACACAATCTTTTGAATTTTTGCATGTAATTGAAATCCTTTACATCTTGAATGGTTACATGGACACTTTTCTCATGCTTATTGTATACATTTTCTAAGTGGAGCCAATCTTATGGAGTTACTACTAATTCATAGACTAATCTAACACTGAATAACATTTTTTTCAAATTGTAAACTGAGAACAGACTTCTCAAAGTAAAGTAAAGTGAGTATTGGTCACCAAATTCGGGAGGAGAATAACTCACTCAAGAGGAGCACTGTAACCAAGATGTTTACTTATCCCAAGTCCTTACAAGATGTTCTGAGCAATGTATCAATCATTGTGCAATTGACTAAATTTGTTTCATACCCTCAAATCATTGTACAAATATTGTAGATATTTGCAATGCATCAACAGTGACACGACCAATCCTTGATGGTCAATGAAGTAAATATAAGAAACCAGATAAAATATTACAAGTAAATGGTATCATACTCAGTAATTTGGTATTCGTAGTTTTCAATTGCTTTACTTTGTGGAAATTCCAATAACATCAAGAGGATGTTTTCCAATCATACATAAGTTATCTAATAGTTTTTCTTATTTTACTATATTTTCATTTATCCATTTATATTTCCATTCATAGTGTATTCAGTGTTGCATGTCATTTAAGAGTTTTCAACTAGGAAGTATTTTTCTGAGTTTTGGTGCATTCATCTCTGCCTAGATTTCTGTAGTGCCTGGTTTGATCAAAAAGAAGCCCAGCAACTATAATAAACTGTACACCTAAGCCTGTATTGGTGGGAGGGGGTACAGGCAGGTATTTAGTATATAAAAATAGAAAAAATAACAGCTGGTATTTTTTTCATAAATTAAATTTGATTTTTTTTCAATTAAAAAAATGTAGGATGGCTAGTACTTTTACCCCACGTCTATACATGGAACATGAAAAGTTATTTCAATTTATTATATCAATTTAGCAATTCCATTATACATTTTTGTTTTAATTCTGATATCAAATGAGTACTGCTCAGCAGCATTCACTACTTTTTTCATATATTGTAGTACATGAACCAAATTCCTTATTAGTCCCCGTTCGGACGCAGTCCGAAAACGGGGACTTATGTTTTGCCCTGTGTGCGTCCGTCCGTCCGTGCGTCCGTGATCACCTGTATCTCGAACATGCATGGACCGATTAAGTTCAAACTTCACTCATACATCACACATTATATGGGACATATGCACATGCATTTTTTTCATGATCCGATTAACGATAGCCGAATAGCGGCCATTTTAAGGCCGAAAATGCATCAAAATCGCACATTTTCACCATTCCGGACCCGGATCTCAGTTATGCATGGACGGATTTTGTTCAAATTTGGTACATACATTAACTATAATAGGACCTTGATGCACGTCATTTTTTTTTTGGATCGGGTTAGAAATGGCCGACTGGCGGCCATTTTGTTTTAAAGAATTCAGTTCTGGATCCGTATCTGAGACATGCTTGGATTGATCGAGTTCAAACTTCACACACACAAGGTACATCATGTCACAAATATGTATGTGCATTTGTTTCATGATCTCATTAACGATAGCCAAATGGGGGCCGCTTTAAGGCCGAAAATGCATTGAAATCGCACATTTTCACCATTCCGGACCCAGATCTCAGTTATGCATGGACGGATTTCATTCAAATTTGGTACATACATTAAACATAATAGGACCTTGATGCACGTCATTTTTTTTTTCGGATCAAGTTCGAAATAGCCGACTGGCGGCCATTTTGTTTTAAAGAATTCAGTTCTGGATCCGTATCCGAGACATGTCTGGATTGATCAAGTTCAAACTTCACACACACAAGGTACATCATGTCACAAATATGTATGTGCATTTGTTTCATGATCTCATTAACGATAGCCAAATGGGGGCCGCTTTAAGGCCGAAAATGCATTGAAATCGCACATTTTCACCATTCCGGACCCGTATCTCAGTTATGCATGGATGGATTTTGTTCAAATTTGGTACATACATTAAACATAATAGGACCTTGATGCACGTCTTTTTTTTTCGGATCAAGTTCGAAATGGCCGACTGGCGGCCATTTTGTTAAAGAATTCAGTTCTGGATCCGTATCCAAAACATGTCTGGATTGATCAAGTTCAAACTTCACACACACATGGTACATCATGTCACAAATAGATATGTGCATTTGTTTCATGATCTGCTTAACAATAGCGGAATGATGGCCATTTTAAGGCCGAAAATGCATCAAAATCACGTATTTTCACAATTCCAGAACCGGATCTCAGTCATGCATGGATGGATTTTGTTCAGATTTAGCACAATGTGTTGTACATATGCAGGTGCATTTCGGTCATGATCTGCTTTGAATGTATATGTCACTCAAATATGAACGGAACGGGGACGTGTCATTGACAATGACTTGTTAATCTACAAGTAATCAGCAAACTATTTTGACTTTCCACTCAATTTATTCAACTTTTCATGCATATTTTATAACCTTCCACCTACTTTGCTGGCACGATGTAATTATTTCAATTCAACGTTTTCAACATTCCATCCAAGTTTTATGTTTTAATCAAACAGTTAAACTATTTTTGAGAAGAATGGCAGACAGACACCAGACGCAGTACCATCCCAACACCCTCAATTTACATAACTGGTTTTATATCATTCTGTAAATTTCACTTTATCTTGTAGTGTTTCTAATATGTAACAATTTTCTCTGTCTAATTTGCCAATGTTGGACTCTCTGCTGAGTTTCAATGATGTTGAAGTGATAAATGGAAAAGAAAGAAAATAATCTACTACAAAGTGGAGAATTAATATGCACTGTATTTTATTTCAAAGAAATTGTTGTGACATGTGGTGTGATTACATCTCATGATGCTAAAAAAATGTTTCTTTTCAAATTAAAATATTTCTAGCAAGATTTTCAAAATAAACAAATCTACAGTATATAAGAAATACAAAAACTATTTCTTTCCTTAGCAACTACCAGTTGCCATATGGTCATTTATCCATGCAACATAGTTAGCGACTTTAGTGTAGACTCCTGGATAGTTAGCACTTCCACAACCATAACCCCATGAAGTGACACCCCATAGTGTCCATACACCATCACGTTCACACACCAATGGTCCACCACTGTCACCTTGGCATGAATCAGTACCACCTCGCATGTATCCGGCACATAACATGTTGTTTGTCACTTTACCAGCATAGCCAGTTGGACGATTGCATTCAGTAGTTGATATAAGAGGGGTTAATGCCTCTCTCAGTTTGGCTGGATAATCACTACCTGCAAAAGAACAAATGAGTTAAGTTAACCAAATGAATGTGAAATTTGGAATTGCTTTTCTATTAGATTAATTATGGAAGATTTAATATAATGTCAAGGGCACCCTCTAACAACAGGAGATGTACATTATCATTAGTCATGTATCATTTGAAGTATGCTATGAAGACTGCCCTCTAACAATTAACATGAATCTGTACCACAAGTTGTGCTGTATTTCTAATGCACAGTACACTTACCTGTACTACCCCATCCTGAAGTCCAACATTCATGTCCAGCAAGAAATTGGATGTCAGTAACAGGAAGACAAGCTGACATTACGTAATCTGTAAAGATCATACCACGTCCATTCTTTGGTTCAACTTTGATCAAAGCGATGTCATTATCTGTTGTTTCAGAGTTATAATTTTCATGTGATGTCAGACACTGTATGTCATATTCTTGCTCTTTGCCCTCTGGCATTTCGTTGTCATGGTCACCAACAACAACTGTAAAACTGTCCTTTCCATACCTATATAAAAACAGAAACTATCACACTCCTGTAATCACTTCAAGTGGAAAATAAAATATTATCACCATACAACATGATTTCACTTTCATCAACTTGTTTGCAGGCAATCATTAGACTGTGATCACTAATTCTCAGTTTGCATATATATTTTCTATAATTTGGGTTTTTAATTTTTGCTAATTTTTATGGTACATAAGGCACAAACTGATAAGAAATATAGTCACATATGAGTAGCAAAGAGCAGTTTTTTTTCAGTGAACAATGTAATTCTGTGATGACGATCATCAAGTTTCTAGGCATCATAATTCAAATTGATGCGGATATCTCAAAGAAAGAAATCTTTAGTCACAACCACATGCAAGTCATCTTTACAAAGTTAGTGTTGATATATAGAAAAGCAAAGTGGTATCTTAGGTGTTGATATAGAAGCTGGCAAATTCATACCTTCATTTTCTCACTCCATGACAGAGGCATTGGCCATCTTGAAATGGACAATAAACCAAAGCAAAACAGGTACCGGTAATACTTTTTTAACCAAACTTTCGATGACATATAAATATTTTGTTATATCAATAAATTCCATTTTACTTCAAATAAAACAGAATGGAGATAAATTTACCTTTCAAAGCAATGAGCAGCAGAAATAATATAATGTTCATTGATAACAGTTGCACCACAATAGTGACCAGATCCTTTAAGTTGGAGTGCAACTTGCCATGGCCATTCTCCAGGCTCTGCCTGTTCCCCACCAACAATACGTAAAGATGGTCCTAGCCTCTGTACTGGTTTGCTACCACATGTACCAGGCTCTACCAAAATTAGAATAATTCAAATATTGAACATTCATAATTCAGTTTTATATAAAGAATACTACGGTATATGCACTATTATTGTATATTTCCATTCACTATACCTACCTATAGTTGGAGGAAGTTCCACTCCACATGTAACCCCAACATCTTCTCTGTGTCCACAATTATGATCTCCCCAGTCTGTTCTACTACACTGTTCCAAATAGCTTTCTGTACCATCGCAGGAAACATCATCCATCCAGATTTGTCCACTACCTTGACCAAAAGGCAAGGCTTCTGCATGGAATTGTACCATTCCACTAAACACAAAAATATTACAGACATTGTTTGAGTTTTTCTTCCCCAAATAGTCATAAATGTCAGCTACTAGGTAATATCATATAGTTTGTTGACATGGTGCCATCTTGAGTAAATTAACTTAAGTCTTAACTTGTACATGTGTGTTCATGTGTGTGTGACAGTATGTTCTAATAGTCAACCATGTGGAAAACACATGTTTATGTATTGTCTTAATTTGTTGTCTAAGTGCGATAAATGTATAATAACATTGGTACAAAATTACAAAAAATATAAATTCATTGATGTGATAATTTGACATTTTTAAACCATACTTATCTTCACCCAATCAATATAAACATATCAATTGAAACTCTTTGACATTGTTTGATCTTATCCCGAGTTCAAAAATACAACTATTTTGCCAAAAACTGGTAGACTGAGGTATTAAAATGCATCCATACAGGTAACCAGGCCCCTCAAGGTTAGTTCTAAATTGTTCACAGACTGAAGTGATGGGAGCCAGGTGGAATGCAATTCACCCATGAAAAAATTCATTCCCAGAAAACAAAAGAGTCTTCAACTTCGTTGTTGCATAACTTTGTCTCAGACTTTGGTGGACTTTGCTAGCAGGGCCTTAGTAGACAGCGCTGCCTTGTTTCATTCCATACCAAGGATCACTAGCTTATGTCAAGGAGTTGTAAACATTTTTTTTGTCAGTTTACTACGATACTCAGATAGTGCAAGTTTATGACTGTGGATATGTGTAAATAATAACAGCACTGTTTCCCGCTGATTTTCTCACAGTCAGTGATCTATATGCTGGTTTACGTTTCCACATTACTCATACTTTTAGAATGCAGATGCGGTGACACTAGATGTATGCAGCGGCGTACATAATTGTTCTGAAATGATCTGCCAGTATGTACTGATTCAGTTGGCTTAGGTCTATATTTAAAGGCTATAGCTTATTTGTTTATTTGAGGAAGTGCATGGATGGTGTGCCATCACTCTGTGTGTTGTAGGGCTTAGTCTCTATCAAAGCACCACCACCACCCCACCCGGCCCGCATCCGCATGTTTCCAAGGAACTCAACCTCGACCTGAAGCTTGTCCTGATCTGTGTATGAGCACTTCAGCATTTGTAGTGCGTCTTTAATTAAGCATGCATTCCATATAATGGCACCTCATAATAAGTTCTCAGAATAGTCAGTTATTTTACAAGTGGAGGTCAAAATCAAAAGAATCCTAGACTATCAGAGTCCATATGCAGATATGGAGGACTTAATGCCTAAGCATTATATGTTCAGCCCTATAAAAACCAGTACATATAGCAGTGGAGATATTGCACCATTGTTGCATTCTGATCTAGCTTGAGAAAATATTTGAAGAAAAGAGAGCATGAATATTTTTACCTGATACCTAGCTGTCTGCATACAACTTGTGCACTGAGTTCATTGAAATCATCATCACATACAGTACCCCACTCTCCATTATAAAATACTTCTAATCTACCTTGCTGAGGACTACTACCGCCAACCAATCGGATTTTAGAAAAATCCACAGGTTCTGAAAATATAGTTCTTAAAATGAAATTACTTTTTGCCAGAAGTTTGTTTTAAGTATTAACAAGATATTGAATGACATTCTGTTTCTGTTTCTAGTACTTTCCGATCAAATTATGCTAAGCAATTGAGCAGTGGCTGAGCTAGAATTTCCAAATGATGGGAGATTGAATCGATTAAATTATGAGCAGCTCTACTGTGAAAGCAACAACAGAAGTTGAATTTCATCTACTCTGACAAGGCTGGTATTGAGTTATTAATTTCATCTACTCTGACAAGACTGGTATTGAGTTATTAATTTCATCTACTCTGACAAGACTGGTATTGAGTTATTAATTTCATCTACTCTGACAAGACTGGTATTGAGTTATTAATTTCATCTACTCTGACAAGACTGGTATTGAGTTATTAATTTCATCTACTCTGACAAGACTGGTATTGAGTTATTAATTTCATCTACTCTGACAAGACTGGTATTGAGTTATTAATTTCATCTACTCTGACAAGACTGGTATTGAGTTATTAATTTCATCTACTCTGACAAGACTGGTATTGAGTTATTAATTTCATCTACTCTGACAAGACTGGTATTGAGTTATTAATTTCATCTACTCTGACAAGACTGGTATTGAGTTATTAATTTCATCTACTCTGACAAGACTGGTATTGAGTTATTAATTTCATCTACTCTGACAAGACTGGTATTGAGTTATTAATTTCATCTACTCTGACAAGACTGGTATTGAGTTATTAATTTCATCTACTCTGACAAGACTGGTATTGAGTTATTAATTTCATCTACTCTGACAAGACTGGTATTGAGTTATTAATTTCATCTACTCTGACAAGACTGGTATTGAGTTATTAATTTCATCTACTCTGACAAGACTGGTATTGAGTTATTAATTTCATCTACTCTGACAAGACTGGTATTGAGTTATTAATTTCATCTACTCTGACAAGACTGGTATTGAGTTATTAATTTCATCTACTCTGACAAGACTGGTATTGAGTTATTAATTTCATCTACTCTGACAAGACTGGTATTGAGTTATTAATTTCATCTACTCTGACAAGACTGGTATTGAGTTATTAATTTCATCAACTCTGACAAGGCTGGTATTGAGTTATTAATTTCATCTACTCTGACAAGGCTGGTATTGAGTTATTAATTTCATCTACTCTGACAAGACTGGTATTGAGTTATTAATTTCATCTACTCTGACAAGGCTGGTATTGAGTTATTAATTTCATCTACTCTGACAAGGCTGGTATTGAGTTATTAATTTCATCTACTCTGACAAGGCTGGTATTGAGTTATTAATTTCATCTACTCTGACAAGACTGGTATTGAGTTATTAATTTCATCTACTCTGACAAGGCTGGTATTGAGTTATTAATTTCATCTACTCTGACAAGGCTGGTATTGAGTTATTAATTTCATCTACTCTGACAAGACTGGTATTGAGTTATTAATTTCATCTACTCTGACAAGGCTGGTATTGAGTTATTAATTTCATCTACTCTGACAAGACTGGTATTGAGTTATTAATTTCATCTACTCTGACAAGACTGGTATTGAGTTATTAATTTCATCTACTCTGACAAGGCTGGTATTGAGTTATTAATTTCATCTACTCTGACAAGACTGGTATTGAGTTATTAATTTCATCTACCCTGACAAGACTGGTATTGAGTTATTAATTTCATCTACTCTGACAAGACTGGTATTGAGTTATTAATTTCATCTACTCTGACAAGACTGGTATTGAGTTATTAATTTCATCTACTCTGACAAGACTGGTATTGAGTTATTAATTTCATCTACTCTGACAAGACTGGTATTGAGTTATTAATGTCATCTACTCTGACAAGACTGGTATTGAGTTATTAATTTCATCTACTCTGACAAGACTGGTATTGAGTTATTAATTTCATCTACTCTGACAAGACTGGTATTGAGTTATTAATTTCAACTACTCTGACAAGACTGGTATTGAGTTATTAATTTCATCTACTCTGACAAGACTGGTATTGAGTTATTAATTTCATCTACTCTGACAAGGCTGGTATTGAGTTATTAATTTCATCTACTCTGACAAGGCTGGTATTGAGTTATTAATTTTGTCTACTCTGACAAGACTGGTATTGAGTTATTAATTTCATCTACTCTGACAAGACTGGTATTGAGTTATTAATTTCATCTACTCTGACAAGGCTGGTATTGAGTTATTAATTTCATCTACTCTGACAAGACTGGTATTGAGTTATTAATTTCATCTACTCTGACAAGGCTGGTATTGAGTTATTAATTTCATCTACTCTGACAAGGCTGGTATTGAGTTATTAATTTCATCTACTCTGACAAGACTGGTATTGAGTTATTAATTTCATCTACTCTGACAAGGCTGCAATCGAGTTATTAATTTCATCTACTCTGACAAGGCTGGTATTGAGTTATTAATTTCATCTACTCTGACAAGGCTGGTATTGAGTTGTTAATTTCATCTACTCTGACAAGACTGGTATTGAGTTATTAATTTCATCTACTCTGACAAGACTGGTATTGAGTTATTAATTTCATCTACTCTGACAAGGCTGGTATTGAGTTATTAATTTCATCTACTCTGACAAGACTGGTATTGAGTTATTAATTTCATCTACTCTGACAAGGCTGGTATTGAGTTATTAATTTCATCTACTCTGACAAGACTGGTATTGAGTTATTAATTTCATCTACTCTGACAAGGCTGGTATTGAGTTATTAATTTCATCTACTCTGACAAGGCTGGTATTGAGTTATTAATTTCATCTACTCTGACAAGGCTGGTATTGAGTTATTAATTTCATCTACTCTGACAAGACTGGTATTGAGTTATTAATTTCATCTACTCTGACAAGGCTGGTATTGAGTTATTAATTTCATCTACTCTGACAAGGCTGGTATTGAGTTATTAATTTCATCTACTCTGACAAGACTGGTATTGAGTTATTAATTTCATCTACTCTGACAAGGCTGGTATTGAGTTATTAATTTCATCTACTCTGACAAGACTGGTATTGAGTTATTAATTTCATCTACTCTGACAAGACTGGTATTGAGTTATTAATTTCATCTACTCTGACAAGGCTGGTATTGAGTTATTAATTTCATCTACTCTGACAAGACTGGTATTGAGTTATTAATTTCATCTACTCTGACAAGGCTGGTATTGAGTTATTAATTTCATCTACTCTGACAAGACTGGTATTGAGTTATTAATTTCATCTACTCTGACAAGGCTGGTATTGAGTTATTAATTTCATCTACTCTGACAAGACTGGTATTGAGTTATTAATTTCATCTACTCTGACAAGGCTGGTATTGAGTTATTAATTTCATCTACTCTGACAAGACTGGTATTGAGTTATTAATTTCATCTACTCTGACAAGGCTGGTATTGAGTTATTAATTTCATCTACTCTGACAAGACTGGTATTGAGTTATTAATTTCATCTACTCTGACAAGACTGGTATTGAGTTATTAATTTCATCTACTTTGACAAGGCTGGTATTGAGTTATTAATTTCATCTACTCTGACAAGACTGGTATTGAGTTATTAATTTCATCTACTCTGACAAGGCTGGTATTGAGTTATTAATTTCATCTACTCTGACAAGGCTGGTATTGAGTTATTAATTTCATCTACTCTGACAAGACTGGTATTGAGTTATTAATTTCATCTACTCTGACAAGACTGGTATTGAGTTATTAATTTCATCTACTCTGACAAGACTGGTATTGAGTTATTAATTTCATCTACTCTGACAAGGCTGGTATTGAGTTATTAATTTCATCTACTCTGACAAGACTGGTATTGAGTTATTAATTTCATCTACTCTGACAAGACTGGTATTGAGTTATTAATTTCATCTACTTTGACAAGGCTGGTATTGAGTTATTAATTTCATCTACTCTGACAAGGCTGGTATTGAGTTATTAATTTCATCTACTCTGACAAGACTGGTATTGAGTTATTAATTTCATCTACTCTGACAAGACTGGTATTGAGTTATTAATTTCATCTACTCTGACAAGGCTGGTATTGAGTTATTAATTTCATCTACTCTGACAAGACTGGTATTGAGTTATTAATTTCATCTACTCTGACAAGACTGGTATTAAGTTATTAATTTCATCTACTCTGACAAGGCTGGTATTGAGTTATTAATTTCATCTACTCTGACAAGGCTGGTATTGAGTTATTAATTTCATCTACTCTGACAAGGCTGGTATTGAGTTATTAATTTTGTCTACTCTGACAAGACTGGTATTGAGTTATTAATTTCATCTACTCTGACAAGACTGGTATTGAGTTATTAATTTCATCTACTCTGACAAGGCTGGTATTGAGTTATTAATTTCATCTACTCTGACAAGACTGGTATTGAGTTATTAATTTCATCTACTCTGACAAGGCTGGTATTGAGTTATTAATTTCATCTACTCTGACAAGGCTGGTATTGAGTTATTAATTTCATCTACTCTGACAAGACTGGTATTGAGTTATTAATTTCATCTACTCTGACAAGGCTGCAATCGAGTTATTAATTTCATCTACTCTGACAAGGCTGGTATTGAGTTATTAATTTCATCTACTCTGACAAGGCTGGTATTGAGTTGTTAATTTCATCTACTCTGACAAGACTGGTATTGAGTTATTAATTTCATCTACTCTGACAAGACTGGTATTGAGTTATTAATTTCATCTACTCTGACAAGGCTGGTATTGAGTTATTAATTTCATCTACTCTGACAAGACTGGTATTGAGTTATTAATTTCATCTACTCTGACAAGGCTGGTATTGAGTTATTAATTTCATCTACTCTGACAAGACTGGTATTGAGTTATTAATTTCATCTACTCTGACAAGGCTGGTATTGAGTTATTAATTTCATCTACTCTGACAAGGCTGGTATTGAGTTATTAATTTCATCTACTCTGACAAGGCTGGTATTGAGTTATTAATTTCATCTACTCTGACAAGACTGGTATTGAGTTATTAATTTCATCTACTCTGACAAGGCTGGTATTGAGTTATTAATTTCATCTACTCTGACAAGGCTGGTATTGAGTTATTAATTTCATCTACTCTGACAAGACTGGTATTGAGTTATTAATTTCATCTACTCTGACAAGGCTGGTATTGAGTTATTAATTTCATCTACTCTGACAAGACTGGTATTGAGTTATTAATTTCATCTACTCTGACAAGACTGGTATTGAGTTATTAATTTCATCTACTCTGACAAGGCTGGTATTGAGTTATTAATTTCATCTACTCTGACAAGACTGGTATTGAGTTATTAATTTCATCTACTCTGACAAGGCTGGTATTGAGTTATTAATTTCATCTACTCTGACAAGACTGGTATTGAGTTATTAATTTCATCTACTCTGACAAGGCTGGTATTGAGTTATTAATTTCATCTACTCTGACAAGACTGGTATTGAGTTATTAATTTCATCTACTCTGACAAGGCTGGTATTGAGTTATTAATTTCATCTACTCTGACAAGACTGGTATTGAGTTATTAATTTCATCTACTCTGACAAGACTGGCATTGAGTTATTAATTTCATCTACTCTGACAAGACTGGTATTGAGTTATTAATTTCATCTACTCTGACAAGACTGGTATTGAGTTATTAATTTCATCTACTCTGACAAGACTGGTATTGAGTTATTAATTTCATCTACTCTGACAAGACTGGTATTGAGTTATTAATTTCATCTACTCTGACAAGACTGGTATTGAGTTATTAATTTCATCTACTCTGACAAGACTGGTATTGAGTTATTAATTTCATCTACTCTGACAAGACTGGTATTGAGTTATTAATTTCATCTACTCTGACAAGACTGGTATTGAGTTATTAATTTCATCTACTCTGACAAGACTGGTATTGAGTTATTAATTTCATCTACTCTGACAAGACTGGTATTGAGTTATTAATTTCATCTACTCTGACAAGACTGGTATTGAGTTATTAATTTCATCTACTCTGACAAGACTGGTATTGAGTTATTAATTTCATCTACTCTGACAAGACTGGTATTGAGTTATTAATTTCATCTACTCTGACAAGACTAGTATTGAGTTATTAATTTCATCTACTCTGACAAGACTGGTATTGAGTTATTAATTTCATCTACTCTGACAAGACTGGTATTGAGTTATTAATTTCATCTACTCTGACAAGACTGGTATTGAGTTATTAATTTCATCTACTCTGACAAGACTGGTATTGAGTTATTAATTTCATCTACTCTGACAAGGCTGGTATTGAGTTATTAATTTCATCTACTCTGACAAGACTGGTATTGAGTTATTAATTTCATCTACTCTGACAAGGCTGGTATTGAGTTATTAATTTCATCTACTCTGACAAGACTGGTATTGAGTTATTAATTTCATCTACTCTGACAAGGCTGGTATTGAGTTATTAATTTCATCTACTCTGACAAGACTGGTATTGAGTTATTAATTTCATCTACTCTGACAAGACTGGTATTGAGTTATTAATTTCATCTACTCTGACAAGACTGGTATTGAGTTATTAATTTCATCTACTCTGACAAGACTGGTATTGAGTTATTAATTTCATCTACTCTGACAAGACTGGTATTGAGTTATTAATTTCATCTACTCTGACAAGACTGGTATTGAGTTATTAATTTCATCTACTCTGACAAGACTGGTATTGAGTTATTAATTTCATCTACTCTGACAAGACTGGTATTGAGTTATTAATTTCATCTACTCTGACAAGACTGGTATTGAGTTATTAATTTCATCTACTCTGACAAGACTGGTATTGAGTTATTAATTTCATCTACTCTGACAAGACTGGTATTGAGTTATTAATTTCATCTACTCTGACAAGACTGGTATTGAGTTATTAATTTCATCTACTCTGACAAGACTGGTATTGAGTTATTAATTTCATCTACTCTGACAAGACTGGTATTGAGTTATTAATTTCATCTACTCTGACAAGACTGGTATTGAGTTATTAATTTCATCTACTCTGACAAGACTGGTATTGAGTTATTAATTTCATCTACTCTGACAAGACTGGTATTGAGTTATTAATTTCATCTACTCTGACAAGACTGGTATTGAGTTATTAATTTCATCTACTCTGACAAGACTGGTATTGAGTTATTAATTTCATCTACTCTGACAAGGCTGGTATTGAGTTATTAATTTCATCTACTCTGACAAGGCTGGTATTGAGTTATTAATTTCATCTACTCTGACAAGACTGGTATTGAGTTATTAATTTCATCTACTCTGACAAGGCTGGTATTGAGTTATTAATTTCATCTACTCTGACAAGGCTGGTATTGAGTTATTAATTTCATCTACTCTGACAAGGCTGGTATTGAGTTATTAATTTCATCTACTCTGACAAGACTGGTATTGAGTTATTAATTTCATCTACTCTGACAAGGCTGGTATTGAGTTATTAATTTCATCTACTCTGACAAGGCTGGTATTGAGTTATTAATTTCATCTACTCTGACAAGACTGGTATTGAGTTATTAATTTCATCTACTCTGACAAGGCTGGTATTGAGTTATTAATTTCATCTACTCTGACAAGACTGGTATTGAGTTATTAATTTCATCTACTCTGACAAGACTGGTATTGAGTTATTAATTTCATCTACTCTGACAAGGCTGGTATTGAGTTATTAATTTCATCTACTCTGACAAGACTGGTATTGAGTTATTAATTTCATCTACCCTGACAAGACTGGTATTGAGTTATTAATTTCATCTACTCTGACAAGACTGGTATTGAGTTATTAATTTCATCTACTCTGACAAGACTGGTATTGAGTTATTAATTTCATCTACTCTGACAAGACTGGTATTGAGTTATTAATTTCATCTACTCTGACAAGACTGGTATTGAGTTATTAATGTCATCTACTCTGACAAGACTGGTATTGAGTTATTAATTTCATCTACTCTGACAAGACTGGTATTGAGTTATTAATTTCATCTACTCTGACAAGACTGGTATTGAGTTATTAATTTCAACTACTCTGACAAGACTGGTATTGAGTTATTAATTTCATCTACTCTGACAAGACTGGTATTGAGTTATTAATTTCATCTACTCTGACAAGGCTGGTATTGAGTTATTAATTTCATCTACTCTGACAAGGCTGGTATTGAGTTATTAATTTTGTCTACTCTGACAAGACTGGTATTGAGTTATTAATTTCATCTACTCTGACAAGACTGGTATTGAGTTATTAATTTCATCTACTCTGACAAGGCTGGTATTGAGTTATTAATTTCATCTACTCTGACAAGACTGGTATTGAGTTATTAATTTCATCTACTCTGACAAGGCTGGTATTGAGTTATTAATTTCATCTACTCTGACAAGGCTGGTATTGAGTTATTAATTTCATCTACTCTGACAAGACTGGTATTGAGTTATTAATTTCATCTACTCTGACAAGGCTGCAATCGAGTTATTAATTTCATCTACTCTGACAAGGCTGGTATTGAGTTATTAATTTCATCTACTCTGACAAGGCTGGTATTGAGTTGTTAATTTCATCTACTCTGACAAGACTGGTATTGAGTTATTAATTTCATCTACTCTGACAAGACTGGTATTGAGTTATTAATTTCATCTACTCTGACAAGGCTGGTATTGAGTTATTAATTTCATCTACTCTGACAAGGCTGGTATTGAGTTATTAATTTCATCTACTCTGACAAGACTGGTATTGAGTTATTAATTTCATCTACTCTGACAAGGCTGGTATTGAGTTATTAATTTCATCTACTCTGACAAGGCTGGTATTGAGTTATTAATTTCATCTACTCTGACAAGACTGGTATTGAGTTATTAATTTCATCTACTCTGACAAGGCTGGTATTGAGTTATTAATTTCATCTACTCTGACAAGACTGGTATTGAGTTATTAATTTCATCTACTCTGACAAGACTGGTATTGAGTTATTAATTTCATCTACTCTGACAAGGCTGGTATTGAGTTATTAATTTCATCTACTCTGACAAGACTGGTATTGAGTTATTAATTTCATCTACTCTGACAAGGCTGGTATTGAGTTATTAATTTCATCTACTCTGACAAGACTGGTATTGAGTTATTAATTTCATCTACTCTGACAAGGCTGGTATTGAGTTATTAATTTCATCTACTCTGACAAGACTGGTATTGAGTTATTAATTTCATCTACTCTGACAAGGCTGGTATTGAGTTATTAATTTCATCTACTCTGACAAGACTGGTATTGAGTTATTAATTTCATCTACTCTGACAAGGCTGGTATTGAGTTATTAATTTCATCTACTCTGACAAGACTGGTATTGAGTTATTAATTTCATCTACTCTGACAAGACTGGTATTGAGTTATTAATTTCATCTACTTTGACAAGGCTGGTATTGAGTTATTAATTTCATCTACTCTGACAAGACTGGTATTGAGTTATTAATTTCATCTACTCTGACAAGGCTGGTATTGAGTTATTAATTTCATCTACTCTGACAAGGCTGGTATTGAGTTATTAATTTCATCTACTCTGACAAGACTGGTATTGAGTTATTAATTTCATCTACTCTGACAAGACTGGTATTGAGTTATTAATTTCATCTACTCTGACAAGGCTGGTATTGAGTTATTAATTTCATCTACTCTGACAAGACTGGTATTGAGTTATTAATTTCATCTACTCTGACAAGACTGGTATTGAGTTATTAATTTCATCTACTTTGACAAGGCTGGTATTGAGTTATTAATTTCATCTACTCTGACAAGGCTGGTATTGAGTTATTAATTTCATCTACTCTGACAAGACTGGTATTGAGTTATTAATTTCATCTACTCTGACAAGACTGGTATTGAGTTATTAATTTCATCTACTCTGACAAGGCTGGTATTGAGTTATTAATTTCATCTACTCTGACAAGACTGGTATTGAGTTATTAATTTCATCTACTCTGACAAGACTGGTATTAAGTTATTAATTTCATCTACTCTGACAAGGCTGGTATTGAGTTATTAATTTCATCTACTCTGACAAGGCTGGTATTGAGTTATTAATTTCATCTACTCTGACAAGGCTGGTATTGAGTTATTAATTTTGTCTACTCTGACAAGACTGGTATTGAGTTATTAATTTCATCTACTCTGACAAGACTGGTATTGAGTTATTAATTTCATCTACTCTGACAAGGCTGGTATTGAGTTATTAATTTCATCTACTCTGACAAGACTGGTATTGAGTTATTAATTTCATCTACTCTGACAAGGCTGGTATTGAGTTATTAATTTCATCTACTCTGACAAGGCTGGTATTGAGTTATTAATTTCATCTACTCTGACAAGACTGGTATTGAGTTATTAATTTCATCTACTCTGACAAGGCTGCAATCGAGTTATTAATTTCATCTACTCTGACAAGACTGGTATTGAGTTATTAATTTCATCTACTCTGACAAGGCTGGTATTGAGTTATTAATTTCATCTACTCTGACAAGACTGGTATTGAGTTATTAATTTCATCTACTCTGACAAGGCTGGTATTGAGTTATTAATTTCATCTACTCTGACAAGGCTGGTATTGAGTTATTAATTTCATCTACTCTGACAAGACTGGTATTGAGTTATTAATTTCATCTACTCTGACAAGGCTGGTATTGAGTTATTAATTTCATCTACTCTGACAAGACTGGTATTGAGTTATTAATTTCATCTACTCTGACAAGACTGGTATTGAGTTATTAATTTCATCTACTCTGACAAGGCTGGTATTGAGTTATTAATTTCATCTACTCTGACAAGACTGGTATTGAGTTATTAATTTCATCTACTCTGACAAGACTGGTATTAAGTTATTAATTTCATCTACTCTGACAAGGCTGGTATTGAGTTATTAATTTCATCTACTCTGACAAGGCTGGTATTGAGTTATTAATTTCATCTACTCTGACAAGACTGGTATTGAGTTATTAATTTCATCCACTCTGACAAGACTGGTATTGAGTTATTAATTTCATCCACTCTGACAAGACTGGTATTGAGTTATTAATTTCATCTACTCTGACAAGGCTGGTATTGAGTTATTAATTTCATCTACTCTGACAAGACTGGTATTGAGTTATTAATTTCATCTACTCTGACAAGGCTGGTATTGAGTTATTAATTTCATCTACTCTGACAAGGCTGGTATTGAGTTATTAATTTCATCTACTCTGACAAGACTGGTATTGAGTTATTAATTTCATCTACTCTGACAAGACTGGTATTGAGTTATTAATTTCATCTACTCTGACAAGGCTGGTATTGAGTTATTAATTTCATCTACTCTGACAAGACTGGTATTGAGTTATTAATTTCATCTACTCTGACAAGGCTGGTATTGAGTTATTAATTTCATCTACTCTGACAAGACTGGTATTGAGTTATTGATTTCATCTACTCTGACAAGACTGGTATTGAGTTATTAATTTCATCTACTCTGACAAGACTGGTATTGAGTTATTAATTTCATCTACTCTGACAAGACTGGTATTGAGTTATTAATTTCATCTCCTCTGACAAGGCTGGTATTGAGTTATTAATTTCATCTACTCTGACAAGACTGGTATTGAGTTATTAATTTCATCTACTCTGACAAGACTGGTATTGAGTTATTAATTTCATCTACTCTGACAAGGCTGGTATTGAGTTATTAATTTCATCTACTCTGACAAGACTGGTATTGAGTTATTAATTTCATCTACTCTGACAAGACTGGTATTGAGTTATTAATTTCATCTACTCTGACAAGGCTGGTATTGAGTTATTAATTTCATCTACTCTGACAAGACTGGTATTGAGTTATTAATTTCATCTACTCTGACAAGGCTGGTATTGAGTTATTAATTTCATCTACTCTGACAAGACTGGTATTGAGTTATTAATTTCATCTACTCTGACAAGGCTGGTATTGAGTTATTAATTTCATCTACTCTGACAAGACTGGTATTGAGTTATTGATTTCATCTACTCTGACAAGACTGGTATTGAGTTATTAATTTCATCTACTCTGACAAGACTGGTATTGAGTTATTAATTTCATCTACTCTGACAAGACTGGTATTGAGTTATTAATTTCATCTACTCTGACAAGGCTGGTATTGAGTTATTAATTTCATCTACTCTGACAAGACTGGTATTGAGTTATTAATTTCATCTACTCTGACAAGACTGGTATTGAGTTATTAATTTCATCTACTCTGACAAGGCTGGTATTGAGTTATTAATTTCATCTACTCTGACAAGACTGGTATTGAGTTATTAATTTCATCTACTCTGACAAGGCTGGTATTGAGTTATTAATTTCATCTACTCTGACAAGACTGGTATTGAGTTATTAATTTCATCTACTCTGACAAGGCTGGTATTGAGTTATTAATTTCATCTACTCTGACAAGACTGGTATTGAGTTATTAATTTCATCTACTCTGACAAGACTGGTATTGCGTTATTAATTTCATCTACTCTGACAAGGCTGGTATTGAGTTATTAATTTCATCTACTCTGACAAGACTGGTATTGAGTTATTAATTTCATCTACTCTGACAAGACTGGTATTGAGTTATTAATTTCATCTACTCTGACAAGACTGGTATTGAGTTATTAATTTCATCTACTCTGACAAGGCTGGTATTGAGTTATTAATTTCATCTACTCTGACAAGACTGGTATTGAGTTATTAATTTCATCTACTCTGACAAGGCTGGTATTGAGTTATTAATTTCATCTACTCTGACAAGACTGGTATTGAGTTATTAATTTCATCTACTCTGACAAGGCTGGTATTGAGTTATTAATTTCATCTACTCTGACAAGACTGGTATTGAGTTATTAATTTCATCTACTCTGACAAGGCTGGTATTGAGTTATTAATTTCATCTACTCTGACAAGACTGGTATTGAGTTATTAATTTCATCTACTCTGACAAGACTGGTATTGCGTTATTAATTTCATCTACTCTGACAAGGCTGGTATTGAGTTATTAATTTCATCTACTCTGACAAGACTGGTATTGAGTTATTAATTTCATCTACTCTGACAAGACTGGTATTGAGTTATTAATTTCATCTACTCTGACAAGACTGGTATTGAGTTATTAATTTCATCTACTCTGACAAGGCTGGTATTGAGTTATTAATTTCATCTACTCTGACAAGACTGGTATTGAGTTATTAATTTCATCTACTCTGACAAGACTGGTATTGAGTTATTAATTTCATCTACTCTGACAAGGCTGGTATTGAGTTATTAATTTCATCTACTCTGACAAGACTGGTATTGAGTTATTAATTTCATCTACTCTGACAAGACTGGTATTGAGTTATTAATTTCATCTACTCTGACAAGACTGGTATTCAGTTATTAATTTCATCTACTCTGACAAGGCTGGTATTGAGTTATTAATTTCATCTACTCTGACAAGACTGGTATTGAGTTATTAATTTCATCTACTCTGACAAGACTGGTATTAAGTTATTAATTTCATCTACTCTGACAAGGCTGGTATTGAGTTATTAATTTCATCTACTCTGACAAGACTGGTATTGAGTTATTAATTTCATCTACTCTGACAAGGCTGGTATTGAGTTATTAATTTCATCTACTCTGACAAGACTGGTATTGAGTTATTAATTTCATCTACTCTGACAAGGCTGCAATCGAGTTATTAATTTCATCTACTCTGACAAGGCTGGTATTGAGTTATTAATTTCATCTACTCTGACAAGGCTGGTATTGAGTTATTAATTTCATCTACTCTGACAAGACTGGTATTGAGTTATTAATTTCATCTACTCTGACAAGGCTGGTATTGAGTTATTAATTTCATCTACTCTGACAAGACTGGTATTGAGTTATTAATTTCATCTACTCTGACAAGGCTGCAATCGAGTTATTAATTTCATCTACTCTGACAAGGCTGGTATTGAGTTATTAATTTCATCTACTCTGACAAGACTGGTATTGAGTTATTAATTTCATCTACTCTGACAAGGCTGGTATCGAGTTATTAATTTCATCTACTCTGACAAGGCTGGTATCGAGTTATTAATTTCATCTACTCTGACAAGGCTGGTATCGAGTTATTAATTTCATCTACTCTGACAAGGCTGGTATCGAGTTATTAATTTCATCTACTCTGACAAGGCTGGTATCGAGTTATTAATTTCATCTACTCTGACAAGGCTGGTATCGAGTTATTAATTTCATCTACTCTGACAAGGCTGGTATCGAGTTATTAATTTCATCTACTCTGACAAGGCTGGTATCGAGTACACTGTGACTTTCAGATTCAATTTTTACCTGAGTTAGTTAGAATCAAAATGCATATCAACTAACTTTGCTGACAATGCATTTTTAGTAAGAAATATTATTGTTAACATAACACATAAACTACTACAATAAAGTTAATCAGTCAGCGTTAACATGTATTATCATAGAAGTATTTTCACAAATATGCCAAATTCCCATTATAATTTGTAGTTAGTGTATTCACCATCAGATAGGACTCCAGAATCACAACAATCAGAAACAAATGGATCGCCAATTTCACTTTTCAACCAACATTCTCCGTAAGTAGGACCAGGTCGTTTGTCAAATGTCCAAGCCATACATCCAGCTGAGTTCTGACATGTCAAACAGCATTCCTCTCGACTTGGAACCCAATTAGCATCTCCTGACAACAGATTACTGCCTTTTCTGTCAATGTCTCTTTCATACACACAATCTGAAATAAGAATACAATGACTCTCATAAACATATTGTAGCAATAGTCAATGATTCATGCTATAAAATAATCTCATCTACAGCTTAATAAGTCAATAGTATAAATTGAGCACATTTCTATATATTTTATCCACCCAAGCTGAATCTAAACCATATAGAGATAAGTATTTAGAAATAAATGTAAGTTGTTTTAAGTACTTTCATGGAGTAGTTGTATGATTGTTGTATGATTCGATCAAAGTCTGTAGTGTAGTAGTAGTGGAGAGTACCAGTCTATGTTTCTCTGTGGTAGTAAACGGTGCCAGTCTATATTACAATTGGGTAGGAGAGGGTACCAGTCTATGTTTCCTTTTGGTAATAGAGGGTACCAGTCTATGTTTCCCTTTGGTAATAGAGGGTACCAGTCTATGTTTCCCTTTGGTAATAGAGGGTACTAGTCTATGTTTCCCTTTGGTAATAGAGGGTACCAGTCTATGTTTCCCTTTGGTAATAGAGGGTACCAGTCCATGTTTCCCTTTGGTAATAGAGGGTACCAGTCTATGTTTCCCTTTGGTAATAGAGGATACCAGTCTATGTTTCCCTTTGGTAATAGAGGGTACTAGTCCATGTTTCCCTTTGGTAATGAAGGGTACCAGTCTATGTTTCCCTTTGGTAATAGAGGGTATCAGTCTATGTTTACCTGTGGTAGTAGAGGGTACTAGTCTATGTTTCCCTGTGGTAGCAAAGGGTACCAGTCAATGTTTCCCTTTGGTAATAGAGGGTACCACTCTATGTTTCCCTTTGGTAATAGAGGGTACTAGTCTATGTTTCCCTTTGGTAATAGAGGGTACCAGTCTATGTTTCCCTTTGGTAATAGAGGGTACCAGTCTATGTTTCCCTTTGGTAATAGAGGGTACCAGTCTATGTTTCCCTTTAGTAATAGAGGGTACCAGTCTATGTTTCCCTTTGGTAATAGAGGGTACCAGTCTATGTTTACCTGTGGTAATAGAGGGTACCAGTCTATGTTTCTCTTTGGTAATAGAGGGTACCAGTCTATGTTTCCCTTTGGTAATAGAGGGTACCAGTCTATGTTTCCCTTTGGTAATAGAGGGTACCTGTCTATGTTTCCCTTTGGTAATAGAGGGTACCAGTCTATGTTTACCTGTGGTAATAGAGGGTACTAGTCAATGTTTCCCTTTGGTAATAGAGGGTACTAGTCTATGTTTCCCTGTAGTAGTAGAGGGTACTAGTCTGTTTCCCTTTGGTAATAGAGGGTACCAGTCTATGTTTCCCTTTGGTAATAGAGGGTACCAGTCTATGTTTCCCTTTGGTAATAGAGGGTACTAGTCTATGTTTACCTGTGGTAGTAGAGGGTACCAGTCTATGTTTACCTGTGGTAATAGAGGGTACCAGTCTATGTTTCCCTTTGGTAATAGAGGGCACCAGTCTATGTTTCCTTTTGGTAATAGAGGGTACCAGTCTATGTTTCCCTTTGGTAATAGAGGGTACCAGTCTATGTTTCCCTTTGGTAATAGAGGGTACCAGTCTATGTTTACCTGTGGTAGTAGAGGGTACTAGTCTGTTTCCCTGTGGTAATAGAGGGTACTAGTCTATGTTTCCCTTTGGTAATAGAGGGTACCAGTCTATGTTTCCCTTTGGTAATAGAGGGTACTAGTCTATGTTTCCCTGTGGTAGTAGAGGATACCAGTCTATGTTTCCCTTTGGTAATAGAGGGTACCAGTCTATGTTTCCCTTTGGTAATAGAGTGTACTAGTCTATGTTTACCTGTGGTAATAGAGGGTACCAGTCTGTTTCCCTTTGGTAATAGAGGGTACCAGTCTATGTTTCCCTTTGGTAATAGAGGGTACCAGTCTGTTTCCCTGTGGTAGTAGAGGGTACCAGTCTATGTTTCCCTTTGGTAATAGAGGGTACCAGTCTATGTTTCCCTTTGGTAATAGAGGGTACCTGTCTATGTTTCCCTTTGGTAATAGAGGGTACCAGTCTATGTTTACCTGTGGTAATAGAGGGTACTAGTCTATGTTTCCCTTTGGTAATAGAGGGTACTAGTCTATGTTTCCCTGTAGTAGTAGAGGGTACTAGTCTGTTTCCCTTTGGTAATAGAGGGTACCAGTCTATGTTTCCCTTTGGTAATAGAGGGTACCAGTCTATGTTTCCCTTTGGTAATAGAGGGTACTAGTCTATGTTTACCTGTGGTAGTAGAGGGTACCAGTCTATGTTTACCTGTGGTAATAGAGGGTACCAGTCTATGTTTCCCTTTGGTAATAGAGGGTACCAGTCTATGTTTCCTTTTGGTAATAGAGGGTACCAGTCTATGTTTCCCTTTGGTAATAGAGGGTACCAGTCTATGTTTCCCTTTGGTAATAGAGGGTACCAGTCTATGTTTACCTGTGGTAGTAGAGGGTACTAGTCTGTTTCCCTGTGGTAATAGAGGGTACTAGTCTATGTTTCCCTTTGGTAATAGAGGGTACCAGTCTATGTTTCCCTTTGGTAATAGAGGGTACTAGTCTATGTTTCCCTGTGGTAGTAGAGGGTACCAGTCTATGTTTCCCTTTGGTAATAGAGGGTACCAGTCTATGTTTCCCTTTGGTAATAGAGTGTACTAGTCTATGTTTACCTGTGGTAATAGAGGGTACCAGTCTGTTTCCCTTTGGTAATAGAGGGTACCAGTCTATGTTTCCCTTTGGTAATAGAGGGTACCAGTCTGTTTCCCTGTGGTAGTAGAGGGTACTAGTCTGTTTCCCTGTGGTAATAGAGGGTACCAGTCTATGTTTACCTGTGGTAATAGAGGGTACCAGTCTATGTTTCCCTGTGGTAATAGAGGGTACCAGTCTGTTTCCCTTTGGTAATAGAGGGTACCAGTCTATGTTTCCCTTTGGTAATAGAGGGTACCAGTCTGTTTCCCTGTGGTAGTAGAGGGTACAAGTCTGTTTCCTTGTGGTAATAGAGGGTACTAGTCTATGTTTACCTGTGGTAATAGAGGGTACCAGTCTATGTTTCTCTGTGGTAGTAGAGGGTACTAGTCTGTTTCCCTGTGGTAATAGAGGGTACTAGTCTATGTTTCCCTTTGGTAATAGAGGGTACCAGTCTATGTTTCCCTTTGGTAATAGAGGGTACCAGTCTATGTTTCCCTTTGGTAATAGAGGGTACTAGTCTATGTTTACCTGTGGTAATAGAGGGTACCAGTCTGTTTCCCTTTGGTAATAGAGGGTACCAGTCTATGTTTCCCTTTGGTAATAGAGGGTACCAGTCTATGTTTCCCTTTGGTAATAGAGGGTACTAGTCTATGTTTACCTGTGGTAGTAGAGGGTACTAGTCTGTTTCCCTGTGGTAATAGAGGGTACCAGTCTATGTTTCCCTTTGGTAATAGAGGGTACTAGTCTATGTTTACCTGTGGTAGTAGAGGGTACCAGTCTGTTTCCCTTTGGTAATAGAGGGTACCAGTCTATGTTTCCCTTTGGTAATAGAGGGTACCAGTCTGTTTCCCTGTGGTAGTAGAGGGTACTAGTCTGTTTCCCTGTGGTAATAGAGGGTACCAGTCTATGTTTACCTGTGGTAATAGAGGGTACCAGTCTATGTTTCCCTGTGGTAATAGAGGGTACCAGTCTGTTTCCCTTTGGTAATAGAGGGTACCAGTCTATGTTTCCCTTTGGTAATAGAGGGTACCAGTCTGTTTCCCTGTGGTAGTAGAGGGTACTAGTCTGTTTCCCTGTGGTAATAGAGGGTACTAGTCTATGTTTACCTGTGGTAATAGAGGGTACCAGTCTATGTTTCTCTGTGGTAGTAGAGGGTACTAGTCTGTTTCCCTGTGGTAATAGAGGGTACTAGTCTATGTTTCCCTTTGGTAATAGAGGGTACCAGTCTATGTTTCCCTTTGGTAATAGAGGGTACCAGTCTATGTTTCCCTTTGGTAATAGAGGGTACTAGTCTATGTTTACCTGTGGTAATAGAGGGTACCAGTCTGTTTCCCTTTGGTAATAGAGGGTACCAGTCTATGTTTCCATTGGTAATAGAGGGTACCAGTCTATGTTTCCCTTTGGTAATAGAGGGTACTAGTCTATGTTTACCTGTGGTAGTAGAGGGTACTAGTCTGTTTCCCTGTGGTAATAGAGGGTACCAGTCTATGTTTCCCTTTGGTAATAGAGGGTACTAGTCTATGTTTACCTGTGGTAGTAGAGGGTACTAGTCTGTTTCCCTTTGGTAATAGAGGGTACCAGTCTATGTTTCCCTTTGGTAATAGAGGGTACCAGTCTATGTTTCCCTTTGGTAATAGAGGGTACTAGTCTATGTTTATCTGTGGTAGTAGAGGGTACCAGTCTATGTTTCCCTTTGGTAATAGAGGGTACCAGTCTATGTTTACCTGTGGTAGTAGAGGGTACTAGTCTATGTTTACCTGTGGTAGTAGAGGGTACTAGTCTGTTTCCCTGTGGTAATAGAGGGTACCAGTCTATGTTTCCCTTTGGTAATAGAGGGTACCAGTCTATGTTTACCTGTGGTAGTAGAGGGTACTAGTCTGTTTCCCTTTGGTAATAGAGGGTACCAGTCCATGTTTCCCTTTGGTAATAGAGGGTACCAGTCTATGTTTCCCTTTGGTAATAGAGGGTACCAGTCTATGTTTCCCTTTGGTAGTAGAGGGTACCAGTCTATGTTTCCCTTTGGTAATAGAGGGTACCAGTCTATGTTTACCTGTGGTAATAGAGGGTACTAGTCTATGTTTCCCTTTGGTAATAGAGGGTACTAGTCTATGTTTCCCTGTAGTAGTAGAGGGTACTAGTCTGTTTCCCTTTGGTAATAGAGGGTACCAGTCTATGTTTCCCTTTGGTAATAGAGGGTACCAGTCTATGTTTCCCTTTGGTAATAGAGGGTACTAGTCTATGTTTACCTGTGGTAGTAGAGGGTACCAGTCTATGTTTACCTGTGGTAATAGAGGGTACCAGTCTATGTTTCCCTTTGGTAATAGAGGGTACCAGTCTATGTTTCCTTTTGGTAATAGAGGGTACCAGTCTATGTTTCCCTTTGGTAATAGAGGGTACCAGTCTATGTTTCCCATTGGTAATAGAGGGTACCAGTCTATGTTTACCTGTGGTAGTAGAGGGTACTAGTCTGTTTCCCTGTGGTAATAGAGAGTACTAGTCTATGTTTCCCTTTGGTAATAGAGGATACCAGTCTATGTTTCCCTTTGGTAATAGAGGGTACTAGTCTATGTTTCCCTGTGGTAGTAGAGGGTACCAGTCTATGTTTCCCTTTGGTAATAGAGGGTACCAGTCTATGTTTCCCATTGGTAATAGAGTGTACTAGTCTATGTTTACCTGTGGTAATAGAGGGTACCAGTCTGTTTCCCTTTGGTAATAGAGGTTACCAGTCTATGTTTCCCTTTGGTAATAGAGGGTACCAGTCTGTTTCCCTGTGGTAGTAGAGGGTACTAGTCTGTTTCCCTGTGGTAATAGAGGGTACCAGTCTATGTTTACCTGTGGTAATAGAGGGTACCAGTCTATGTTTCCCTGTGGTAGTAGAAGGTACTAGTCTGTTTACCTGTGGTAATAGAGGGTACCAGTCTGTTTCCCTTTGGTAATAGAGGGTACCAGTCTATGTTTCCCTTTGGTAATAGAGGGTACCAGTCTGTTTCCCTGTGGTAGTAGAGGGTACTAGTCTGTTTCCCTGTGGTAATAGAGGGTACTAGTCTATGTTTACCTGTGGTAATAGAGGGTACCAGTCTATGTTTCTCTGTGGTAGTAGAGGGTACTAGTCTGTTTCCCTGTGGTAATAGAGGGTACTAGTCTATGTTTCCCTTTGGTAATAGAGGGTACCAGTCTATGTTTCCCTTTGGTAATAGAGGGTACCAGTCTATGTTTCCCTTTGGTAATAGAGGGTACTAGTCTATGTTTACCTGTGGTAATAGAGGGTACCAGTCTGTTTCCCTTTGGTAATAGAGGGTACCAGTCTATGTTTCCCTTTGGTAATAGAGGGTACCAGTCTATGTTTCCTTTTGGTAATAGAGGGTACCAGTCTATGTTTCCCTTTGGTAATAGAGGGTACCAGTCTATGTTTCCCATTGGTAATAGAGGGTACCAGTCTATGTTTACCTGTGGTAGTAGAGGGTACTAGTCTGTTTCCCTGTGGTAATAGAGGGTACTAGTCTATGTTTCCCTTTGGTAATAGAGGGTACCAGTCTATGTTTCCCTTTGGTAATAGAGGGTACTAGTCTATGTTTCCCTGTGGTAGTAGAGGGTACCAGTCTATGTTTCCCTTTGGTAATAGAGGGTACCAGTCTATGTTTCCCTTTGGTAATAGAGTGTACTAGTCTATGTTTACCTGTGGTAATAGAGGGTACCAGTCTGTTTCCCTTTGGTAATAGAGGGTACCAGTCTATGTTTCCCTTTGGTAATAGAGGGTACCAGTCTGTTTCCCTGTGGTAGTAGAGGGTACTAGTCTGTTTCCCTGTGGTAATAGAGGGTACCAGTCTATGTTTACCTGTGGTAATAGAGGGTACCAGTCTATGTTTCCCTGTGGTAGTAGAAGGTACTAGTCTGTTTACCTGTGGTAATAGAGGGTACCAGTCTGTTTCCCTTTGGTAATAGAGGGTACCAGTCTATGTTTCCCTTTGGTAATAGAGGGTACCAGTCTGTTTCCCTGTGGTAGTAGAGGGTATTAGTCTGTTTCCCTGTGGTAATAGAGGGTACTAGTCTATGTTTACCTGTGGTAATAGAGGGTACCAGTCTATGTTTCCCTTTGGTAATAGAGGGTACCAGTCTGTTTCCCTGTGGTAGTAGAGGGTACTAGTCTGTTTCCCTGTGGTAATAGAGGGTACTAGTCTATGTTTACCTGTGGTAATAGAGGGTACCAGTCTATGTTTCTCTGTGGTAGTAGAGGGTACTAGTCTGTTTCCCTGTGGTAATAGAGGGTACTAGTCTATGTTTCCCTTTGGTAATAGAGGGTACCGTTCTATGTTTCCCTTTGGTAATAGAGGGTACCAGTCTATGTTTCCCTTTGGTAATAGAGGGTACTAGTCTATGTTTACCTGTGGTAATAGAGGGTACCAGTCTGTTTCCCTTTGGTAATAGAGGGTACCAGTCTATGTTTCCCTTTGGTAATAGAGGGTACCAGTCTATGTTTCCCTTTGGTAATAGAGGGTACTAGTCTATGTTTACCTGTGGTAGTAGAGGGTACTAGTCTGTTTCCCTGTGGTAATAGAGGGTACCAGTCTATGTTTCCCTTTGGTAATAGAGGGTACTAGTCTATGTTTACCTGTGGTAGTAGAGGGTACTAGTCTGTTTCCCTTTGGTAATAGAGGGTACCAGTCTATGTTTCCATTTGGTAATAGAGGGTACCAGTCTATGTTCCCCTTTGGTAATAGAAGGTACTAGTCCATGTTTCCCTTTGGTAATAGAGGGTACCAGTCTATGTTTCCCTTTGGTAATAGAGGGTACCAGTCTATGTTTACCTGTGGTAGTAGAGGGTACTAGTCTATGTTTACCTGTGGTAGTAGAGGGTACTAGTCTGTTTCCCTGTGGTAATAGAGGGTACCAGTCAATGTTTCCCTTTGGTAATAGAGGGTACCAGTCTATGTTTCCCTTTGGTAATATAGGGTACCAGTCTATGTTTCCCTTTGGTAATAGAGGGTACTAGTCTATGTTTACCTGTGGTAATAGAGGGTACCAGTCTATGTTTCCTTTTGGTAATAGAGGGTACCAGTCTATGTTTCCCTTTGGTAATAGAGGGTACCAGTCTATTTTTCCCTTTGGTAATAGAGGGTACCAGTCTATGTTTACCTGTGGTAGTAGAGGGTACTAGTCTGTTTCCCTGTGGTAATAGAGGGTACTAGTCTATGTTTCCCTGTGGTAGTAGAGGGTACCAGTCTATGTTTCCCTTTGATAATAGAGGGTACCAGTCTATGTTTCCCTTTGGTAATAGAGGGTACTAGTCTATGTTTACCTGTGGTAATAGAGGGTACCAGTCTGTTTCCCTTTGGTAGTAGAGGGTACCAGTCTATGTTTCCCTTTGGTAATAGAGGGTACCAGTCTGTTTCCCTTTGGTAATAGAGGGTACCAGTCTATGTTTCCCTGTGGTAGTAGAGGGTACTAGTCTGTTTCCCTGTGGTAGTAGAGGGTACCAGTCTATGTTTCCCTTTGGTAATAGAGGGTACCAGTCTATGTTTCCCTTTGGTAATAGAGGGTACCAGTCTATGTTTACCTGTGGTAGTAGAGGGTACTAGTCTGTTTCCCTGTGGTAATAGAGGGTACCAGTCTATGTTTCCCTTTGGTAATAGAGGGTACCAGTCTATGTTTACCTGTGGTAATAGAGGGTACCAGTCTGTTTCCCTTTGGTAATAGAGGGTACCAGTCTATGTTTCCCTTTGGTAATAGAGGGTACCAGTCTATGTTTACCTGTGGTAGTAGAGGGTACTAGTCTATGTTTCCCTGTGGTAATAGAGGGTACCAGTCTATGTTTCCCTTTGGTAATAGAGGGTACCAGTCTATGTTTCCCTTTGGTAATAGAGGGTACCAGTCTATGTTTCCCTTTGGTAATAGAGGGTACTAGTCTATGTTTACCTGTGGTAATAGAGGGTACTAGTCTGTTTCCCTTTGGTAATAGAGGGTACCAGTCTATGTTTCCCTTTGGTAATAGAGGGTACCAGTCTATGTTTACCTGTGGTAGTAGAGGGTACTAGTCTATGTTTCCCTTTGGTAATAGAGGGTACCAGTCTATGTTTCTCTTTGGTAATAGAGGGTACCAGTCTATGTTTCCCTTTGGTAATAAAGGGTACTAGTCTATGTTTACCTGTGGTAATAGAGAGTACTAGTCTATGTTTACCTGTGGTAATAGAGGGTACTAGTCTGTTTCCCTTTGGTAATAGAGGGTACCAGTCTATGTTTCCCTTTGGTAATAGAGGGTACCAGTCTATGTTTTCCTGTGGTAGTAGAGGGTACTAGTCTATGTTTCCCTTTGGTAATAGAGGGTACCAGTCTATGTTTCCCTTTGGTAATAGAGGGTACCAGTCTATGTTTCCCTTTGGTAATAAAGGGTACTAGTCTATGTTTACCTGTGGTAATAGAGAGTACCAGTCTGTTTCCCTTTGGTAATAGAGGGTACCAGTTTATGTTTCCCTTGGTAATAGAGGGTACCAGTCTATGTTTTCCTTTGGTAATAGAGGGTACCAGTCTATGTTTACCTGTGGTAGTAGAGGGTACTAGTCTGTTTCCCTTTGGTAATAGAGGGTACCAGTCTATGTTTCCCTTTGGTAATAGAGGGTACCAGTCTATGTTTCCCTTTGGTAATAGAGGGTACCAGTCTATGTTTCCCTTTGGTAATAGAGGGTACCAGTCTATGTTTCCCTGTGGTAGTAGAGGGTACTAGTCTGTTTCCCTTTGGTAATAGAGGGTACCAGTCTATGTTTCCCTTTGGTAATAGAGGGTACCAGTCTATGTTTCCCTTTGGTAATAGAGGGTACCAGTCTATGTTTCCCTTTGGTAATAGAGGGTACCAGTCTATGTTTCCCTTTGGTAATAGAGGGTACCAGTCTATGTTTACCTGTGGTAGTAGAGGGTACTAGTCTGTTTCCCTTTGGTAATAGAGGGTACCAGTCTATGTTTCCCTTTGGTAATAGAGGGTACCAGTCTATGTTTCCCTTTGGTAATAGAGGGTACCAGTCTATGTTTCCATTTGGTAATAGAGGGTACCAGTCTATGTTCCCCTTTGGTAATAGAAGGTACTAGTCCATGTTTCCCTTTGGTAATAGAGGGTACCAGTCTATGTTTCCCTTTGGTAATAGAGGGTACTAGTCCATGTTTCCCTTTGGTAATAGAGGGTACCAGTCTATGTTTCCCTTTGATAATAGAGGGTACTAGTCTGTTTCCCTGTGGTAATAGAGGGTACCAGTCAATGTTTCCCTTTGGTAATAGAGGGTACCAGTCTATGTTTCCCTTTGGTAATATAGGGTACCAGTCTATGTTTCCCTTTGGTAATAGAGGGTACTAGTCTATGTTTACCTGTGGTAATAGAGGGTACCAGTCTATGTTTCCTTTTGGTAATAGAGGGTACCAGTCTATGTTTCCCTTTGGTAATAGAGGGTACCAGTCTATTTTTCCCTTTGGTAATAGAGGGTACCAGTCTATGTTTACCTGTGGTAGTAGAGGGTACTAGTCTGTTTCCCTGTGGTAATAGAGGGTACTAGTCTATGTTTCCCTGTGGTAGTAGAGGGTACCAGTCTATGTTTCCCTTTGATAATAGAGGGTACCAGTCTATGTTTCCCTTTGGTAATAGAGGGTACTAGTCTATGTTTACCTGTGGTAATAGAGGGTACCAGTCTGTTTCCCTTTGGTAGTAGAGGGTACCAGTCTATGTTTCCCTTTGGTAATAGAGGGTACCAGTCTGTTTCCCTTTGGTAATAGAGGGTACCAGTCTATGTTTCCCTGTGGTAGTAGAGGGTACTAGTCTGTTTCCCTGTGGTAGTAGAGGGTACCAGTCTATGTTTCCCTTTGGTAATAGAGGGTACCAGTCTATGTTTCCCTTTGGTAATAGAGGGTACCAGTCTATGTTTACCTGTGGTAGTAGAGGGTACTAGTCTGTTTCCCTGTGGTAATAGAGGGTACCAGTCTATGTTTCCCTTTGGTAATAGAGGGTACCAGTCTATGTTTACCTGTGGTAATAGAGGGTACCAGTCTGTTTCCCTTTGGTAATAGAGGGTACCAGTCTATGTTTCCCTTTGGTAATAGAGGGTACCAGTCTATGTTTACCTGTGGTAGTAGAGGGTACTAGTCTATGTTTCCCTGTGGTAATAGAGGGTACCAGTCTATGTTTCCCTTTGGTAATAGAGGGTACCAGTCTATGTTTCCCTTTGGTAATAGAGGGTACCAGTCTATGTTTCCCTTTGGTAATAGAGGGTACTAGTCTATGTTTACCTGTGGTAATAGAGGGTACTAGTCTGTTTCCCTTTGGTAATAGAGGGTACCAGTCTATGTTTCCCTTTGGTAATAGAGGGTACCAGTCTATGTTTACCTGTGGTAGTAGAGGGTACTAGTCTATGTTTCCCTTTGGTAATAGAGGGTACCAGTCTATGTTTCTCTTTGGTAATAGAGGGTACCAGTCTATGTTTCCCTTTGGTAATAAAGGGTACTAGTCTATGTTTACCTGTGGTAATAGAGAGTACTAGTCTATGTTTACCTGTGGTAATAGAGGGTACTAGTCTGTTTCCCTTTGGTAATAGAGGGTACCAGTCTATGTTTCCCTTTGGTAATAGAGGGTACCAGTCTATGTTTTCCTGTGGTAGTAGAGGGTACTAGTCTATGTTTCCCTTTGGTAATAGAGGGTACCAGTCTATGTTTCCCTTTGGTAATAGAGGGTACCAGTCTATGTTTCCCTTTGGTAATAAAGGGTACTAGTCTATGTTTACCTGTGGTAATAGAGAGTACCAGTCTGTTTCCCTTTGGTAATAGAGGGTACCAGTTTATGTTTCCCTTGGTAATAGAGGGTACCAGTCTATGTTTTCCTTTGGTAATAGAGGGTACCAGTCTATGTTTACCTGTGGTAGTAGAGGGTACTAGTCTGTTTCCCTTTGGTAATAGAGGGTACCAGTCTATGTTTCCCTTTGGTAATAGAGGGTACCAGTCTATGTTTCCCTTTGGTAATAGAGGGTACCAGTCTATGTTTCCCTTTGGTAATAGAGGGTACCAGTCTATGTTTCCCTGTGGTAGTAGAGGGTACTAGTCTGTTTCCCTTTGGTAATAGAGGGTACCAGTCTATGTTTCCCTTTGGTAATAGAGGGTACCAGTCTATGTTTCCCTTTGGTAATAGAGGGTACCAGTCTATGTTTCCCTTTGGTAATAGAGGGTACCAGTCTATGTTTCCCTTTGGTAATAGAGGGTACCAGTCTATGTTTACCTGTGGTAGTAGAGGGTACTAGTCTGTTTCCCTTTGGTAATAGAGGGTACCAGTCTATGTTTCCCTTTGGTAATAGAGGGTACCAGTCTATGTTTCCCTTTGGTAATAGAGGGTACCAGTCTATGTTTCCATTTGGTAATAGAGGGTACCAGTCTATGTTCCCCTTTGGTAATAGAAGGTACTAGTCCATGTTTCCCTTTGGTAATAGAGGGTACCAGTCTATGTTTCCCTTTGGTAATAGAGGGTACTAGTCCATGTTTCCCTTTGGTAATAGAGGGTACCAGTCTATGTTTCCCTTTGATAATAGAGGGTACCAGTCTATGTTTCCCTTTGGTAATAGAGGGTACCAGTCTATGTTTCCCTTTGGTAATGGAGGGTGCCAGTCTATGTTTCCCTTTGGTAATAGAGGGTACCAGTCTATGTTTCCCTTTGGTAATAGAGGGTACCAGTCTATGTTTCCCTGTGGTAATAGAGGGTACCAGTCTATGTTTCCCTTTGGTAATAGAGGGTACCAGTCTATGTTTCCCTTTGGTAATAGAGGGTACCAGTCTATGTTTCCCTGTAGTAGCAAAGGGTACCAGTCAATGTTTCCCTTTGGTAATAGAGGGTACCAGTCTATATACCCCTGGGGTAGTAGAAGGTACCAGTTTATGTATTCCTGGGGTAGTAGAGGGTACCAGTCTATGTATTTCTTGGGTACTAGAGGGTACCAGTCTATGTATTCCTGGACTAGTAGAGGGTACCAGTCTACGTATCCCTTGGGTAGTAGAGGGTCCCAGTCTATGTATTCCTGGGGTATTAAAGGGTACCAGTCTACATACCCCTTGGGTAGTAGAGGGTACCAGTCTATGTATTCCTGGGGTAGTAGAGGGTACCAGTCTATGTATTCCTGGACTAGTAGAGGGTACCAGTCTATGTATCCCTTGGGTAGTAGAGGGTCCCAGTCTATGTATTCCTGGGATATTAAAGGGTACCAGTCTAAATATCCCTTGGGTAGTAGAGGGTACCAGTCTATGTATTCCTGGGGTAGTAGAGGGTACCAGTCTATGTATTTCTGGGGTAGTAGAGGGTACCAGTCTATGTATTCCTGGGATAGTAGAGGGCACCAGTCTATGTATCCCTTTGGTAGTAGAGGGTACTACTCTATGTATCCATTGGGTAGTAGAGGGTACCAGTCTATGTATTCCTGGGGTAGTAGAGGACACCAGTCTATGTATTCCTGGGGTAGTAGAGGGTCACAGTCTACGTATCCCTTGGGTAGTAGAGGGTACCAGTCTATGTATTCATGGGGTATTAAAGGGTACCAGTCTATGTATCCCTTGGGTAGTAAAGGGTACCAGTCTATGTATCCCTTGGGTAGTAAAGGGTACAAGTCTACGTATCCCTTGGGTAGTAGAGGGTACCAGTTTATGTATTCCTGGAGTAGTAGAGGGTACCAGTCTATGTATCCCTTGGGTAGTAAAGGGTACAAGTCTATGTATCCCTTGGGTATTAGAGGATACCAGTCTATGTATTCCTGGAGTAGTAGAGGGTACCAGTCTATGTATCCCTTGGGTAGTAAAGGGTACCAGTCTATGTATCTCTTGGGTAGTAAAGGGTACAAGTCTATGTATCCCTTGGGTATTAGAGGATACCAGTCTATGTATTCCTGGAGTAGTAGAGGGTACCAGTCTACGTATCCCTTGGGTAGTAGAGGGTACCAGTCTACGTATCCCTTGGGTAGTAGAGGGTACCAGTCTATGTATTCCTGGGGTAGTAGAGGGCACCAGTCTATGTATTCCTGGGGTAGTAGAGGGTACCAGTCTATGTATTTCTGGGGTAGTAGAGGGTACCAGTCTATGTACCCCTGGGGTCGTAGAAGGTACCAGTCTATGTATTCCTGGGGTCGTAGAGGGTACCAGTCTATGTATTTCTTGGGTACTAGAGGGTACCAGTCTATGTATTCCTGGAGTAGTAGAGGGCACCAGTCTATGTATTCCTGGGGTAGTAAAGGGTACCAGTCTATGTATCCATTGGGTAGTAGAGGGTACCAGTCTATGTATTCCTGGGGTAGTAGAGGGTACCAGTCTATGTATTCCTGGGGTAGTAGAGGGTACCAGTCTATGTATCCATTGGGTAGTAGAGGGTTCCAGTCTATGTATCCCTTGGGTAGTAAAGGGTACCAGTCTACGTATCCCTCACATAGTAGAGGGTACCAGTCTACGTATCCCTTGGGTAGTAGAGGGTACCAGTCTATGTATTCCTGGGGTAGTAGAGGGCACCAGTCTATGTATTCCTGGGGTAGTAGAGGGTACCAGTCTATGTATTTCTGGGGTAGTAGAGGGTACCAGTCTATGTACCCCTGGGGTCGTAGAAGGTACCAGTCTATGTATTCCTGGGGTCGTAGAGGGTACCAGTCTATGTATTTCTTGGGTACTAGAGGGTACCAGTCTATGTATTCCTGGAGTAGTAGAGGGCACCAGTCTATGTATTCCTGGGGTAGTAAAGGGTACCAGTCTATGTATCCATTGGGTAGTAGAGGGTACCAGTCTATGTATTCCTGGGGTAGTAGAGGGTACCAGTCTATGTATTCCTGGGGTAGTAGAGGGTACCAGTCTATGTATCCATTGGGTAGTAGAGGGTACCAGTCTATGTATCCATTGGGTAGTAGAGGGTACCAGTCTATGTATTCCTGGGGTAGTAGAGGGTACCAGTCTATGTATCCATTGGGTAGTAGAGGGTACCAGTCTATGTATTCCTGGGGTAGTAGAGGGTACCAGTCTATGTATTCCTGGGGTAGTAGAGGGTACCAGTCTATGTATCCATTGGGTAGTAGAGGGTACCAGTCTATGTATTCCTGGGGTAGTAGAGGGTACCAGTCTATGTATTCCTGGGGTAGTAGAGGGTACCAGTCTATGTATCCATTGGGTAGTAGAGGGTACCAGTCTATGTATTCCTGGGGTAGTAGAGGGTACCAGTCTATGTATCCATTGGATAGTAGAGGGTACCAGTCTATGTATTCCTTGGAGTAGTAGATGGTACCAGTCTATGTATTCCTGGGGTAGTAGAGGGTACCAGTCTATGTATTCCTGGGGTAGTAGAGGGCACCAGTCTATGTATTCCTGGGGTAGTAGAGGGTACCAGTCTATGTATCTATTGGGTAGTAGAGGGTACCAGTCTATGTATTCCTGGGGTCGTAGAGGGTACCAGTCTATGTATTCCTGGGGTAGTAGAGGGCACCAGTCTATGTATTCCTGGGGTAGTAGAGGGTACCAGTCTATGTATCCATTGGGTAGTAGAGGGTACCAGTCTATGTATCCATTGGGTAGTAGAGGGTACCAGTCTATGTATTCCTGGGGTAGTAAAGGGTACCAGTCTATGTATCCATTGGGTAGTAGAGGGTACCAGTCTATGTATCCATTGGGTAGTAGAGGGTACCAGTCTATGTATTCCTGGGGTAGTAGAGGGTACCAGTCTATGTATCCATTGGGTAGTAGAGGGTACCAGTCTATGTATTCCTGGGGTAGTAGAGGGTACCAGTCTATGTATCCATTGGGTAGTAGAGGGTACCAGTCTATGTATTCCTGGGGTAGTAAAGGGTACCAGTCTATGTATCCATTGGGTAGTAGAGGGTACCAGTCTATGTATCCATTGGGTAGTAGAGGGTACCAGTCTATGTATTCCTGGGGTAGTAGAGGGTACCAGTCTATGTATCCATTGGGTAGTAGAGGGTACCAGTCTATGTATTCCTGGGGTAGTAAAGGGTACCAGTCTATGTATCCATTGGGTAGTAGAGGGTACCAGTCTATGTATCCATTGGGTAGTAGAGGGTACCAGTCTATGTATTCCTGGGGTAGTAGAGGGTACCAGTCTATGTATCCATTGGGTAGTAGAGGGTACCAGTCTATGTATTCCTGGGGTAGTAGAGGGTACCAGTCTATGTATTCCTGGGGTAGTAGAGGGTACCAGTCTATGTATCCATTGGGTAGTAGAGGGTACCAGTCTATGTATTCCTGGGTAGTAGAGGGTACCAGTCTACGTATCCCTTGGGTAGTAGAGGGTACCAGTCTACGTATCCCTTGGGTAGTAGAGGGTACCAGTCTATGTATTCCTGGGGTAGTAGAGGGTACCAGTCTATGTATCCCTTGGGTAGTAGAGGGTACCAGTCTATGTATTCCTGGGGTAGTAGAGGATAGCATTACCTGGACCTGTTGGTCGCATGGGTGTTGGACAGTTTTCTTCATCAGAATTATCTCCACAATCATTATCTCCATCACACACCCAGGTATCACTGATACACATTGTACCACCATGACATGTAAATTGGTCATCATCACAAATAGTAGCTGAAAATAATACAATGGAGGGGGGGTGATTATTGAGTATCTGATTTCCACTTGTCGTTAGTTATTAGAGATTTTGGGAATATGTAGATTGGTTTCTGACATCACAGTTATGTCAAAATGTCTTTATTTGGTGTTACAAAATTGATTTATTAGATATTACCCTTAATTGTCAGTAAGATCAAATAATATCAATATTTGTAGAGCTTATCATGGAAGGGAAATTATTTTAGAGAAATAAATTTGTTGTTTCTAGAATTCTCTCAACAAAAACAGAAAAAAAAATATTATATTGATCAACTCTACATGGCTTCAGAAATTGAGGTTGTCCCAGACAATTACTTTTATCATGATACAACGCAATTTTAAATTTTCCTTGAAACACTTGCTACCCAGATTTCAAAAATCACTTATTGGTATATGAATATTATCATAGTTTATATATTTTAGCACAAAATAAATATTTTAATTTGTCATTTATTGCATTTCACAACTGGGCTTCTCATTTGCATACTATATTTTTATAGGAAAAGTTAATTTGTCAGATTGATTATATTTTTATATGTGTAAGAGCACACTGAACAGATATACTTAATCTTACCGTCATCAGTCATACATACAACACTGGCAGCCTCATCTGGAGCACAGTTATGTACAGCCCATCCTGTGTTTGGACATTCTGCAATTGAGTTCTCTGAACCTGTGCATTCTACATCGTCCAATAAAAACACTCCATTTCCACTTCCATACATAGAATTACCAATGGCACTTTCAGCTCCTCTAATATTGAAATGAGTGTTATAAACATGATGTTTCCAAACAAATGTGACTAAACAAGGAATATATTAATAATCATTCTTACTAATTTGCTCTAACTTTATATTTTATTCAAAATTGTAAACATTTTTTCAACATTTGTTGGCAATTTCAGCACTAAAAGTGGTTGAAAATGAGGGTGTGGTTTTCTTGCAAAGGTCTGTGGATATTACAGCCAAATATGGTTCTATGACTCGAATGACAATGTTTATTTGATGAAAATTGAAAGGTTTTCTCAACTTGTGCGAGAAATCTCATCCAAGGCTTTTGGCGATGTGGAATTCTGCAACTTATTTTTAAACTAAATTTTGATTTGGGTATATTTATTTAGCAGTGAGTTGGAGATTTTTTTCCATGTGTACTTGCATGTTATGAGTATTAAATTGATACTATAGGTTTTTATGAATAATAATAATATCAACAAATTAGTTGGACAGCAGAAGTCACTTATTCCTATAAGTTGTGGAGCATGATGGGAGCTTTTGTTAACCAGTTTTTTGACAAGAGATACTGGAATTAGGTCATTGTATTTGTTGAAGGATTGTAATAAGTAACACACCTTTGATATCCCAGCTGTTTACAGATAACATGAGCATCATTAATATCCCATAAGTCATCACATATTATGCCCCAGGTACCCATATAAAACACTTCAACACGTCCTTCATTTGAGGATGAACCATCCACTAAACGGATTTCAACTGGTCTTGGTTCTACTGTCCCTGTAACATAAATTAACACAAGATAGTTAATGTATTCACATTGCCTGCCATAGTAAATGCACATTTTAAGAGTGATAACAGTTTTGTGTAACACAATAATAGAACTCAATAATGCATTGATCAAGTAATTTTGCTTTTATTGTGAGATAATATAGTGAATCTCATGAAGTCATGAATGTTTTTATGAAAATTTACAAAATATTTATGAGACATTTACCCAGAATTAGCTTCATTCAAATCCAAAAAATATGGTTTCATTGGTCATCCCTTCAATCATTGACGAATTTACTGTGGACATGCATCCATCAACACATTGTGATTGGTCAAGTTGTTTTTAACCATCTTTAGAATTTATAAGATAAATGAATATTTTATATAAAAGGAATTCATGCCTTCATATTTTGCTGTATCTATGTACAATAGCTTATTACTGTACACAATTTATCGTGAGAATACATGTACCTAAAATACACAAGCAAAATATAAGAGTAAAATAAATCATCTAACAAAAAATACCTTTAAAAAGCAATAGATACTTACCACAATCGCTTTCATCTGTGAAATCTCCACAATCATTATCACCATCACACACCCATGATGCTTCAATACATTGACCATTAGGACAGGCAAATAAACCACCATCACAAGTTACTAAAAAATACAATATTTTATCACATTCACTAAAAATGGTGTTTCATCAGTCAAAACAAATGATACCTTCATGTAAATTTAGAGCCATTTTTAAATGTAGCAGTGATTAAGAATTGAGACAATCAATAGTATTTCAATGAGAAGCTGAGTTACCAATCTGTGATTTATGATTGGTTGCAGGCAGTATATGCACATGTCAGTCATTGGTCTCAGTGAGACGTGGTTGCACAGTAATTCTGACACCTCAATTTATAATCTGCCATCTTACAATTTTATTTCAAATTGCCGCACATCTACTTCAGGAGGTGGTGTTGGTCTCTATATACACGAATCATTGCCTTATACTGTTATTGACTCAGTTATTCTAAGTCATTGTGAGTGTTTATTTGTTGAAACTACATTGGACAACAAACAAGTTATAATAGGTGTAATTTACCGTAAGCCCAATACCTCTGTGCAAGATTTCCTTGATAGTTTTGAGCATTGTCTTGAAACTTTTTGTGCCAATAAAAAATGTATTTTTCTTGGCGATGTCAACATTGATGTTGCTAGCAGCAATAATGCGCATGCTGCCTATGACACAGTTCTCAATGCCAATAATTTTCAACAAATTATACACTCTCCAACTAGAGTAACCGAATCAACATCTACAACAATAGATCACTGTCTTATGAATTTTTTTGATTATTTTATTGAAGCCGGTACCCTAGAGGCGGATCTTAGTGATCATTTTCCAATTTTTGCTGTTTTTAAACATTTACGTCATATATTTAACACAAATCCAACAAATAGTTACAAACATGACTTTTCTTTGTTTAATCCTGAATCATTCAAAGCGGATGTTGCAAAAACGTCATGGATACCAATTTATGAAATATCAGATCCAAATTTGGCCTACGACGCCTTTTACAAACTGTTTAACAACGTTGTCGCTAAACATGTCCCAAGGATTAAAACTCGTTTTTCGTCCAAATCACTCAAAAAGCCCTGGATTACTAAGGGACTGCTGCTTGTCTCTATTAAAAATAAACACAAACTATTTTCTAAAACAAAACGACATTCTGTCAGCTCAATAGTACATAATCAGTATAAAAAGTACCGTAATATTCTCTGTAAACTGTTGAAAGCTGCCAAAAAGTCGTATTTTCGTGACAGATTTTGCACCTCCGCTGGCAATAATAATAAAACATGGCAGGCCATTAATGAAATAATGAATGGAAACATGTGCAAAGCTGGAACCCCTCAAAAATTAAAATCAACCACCAAACCAGATGAATTTGTTACAAACAGTAAGGATATTGCACATTTGTTCAATTCTTACTTTGTTAACATTGGCCCAAAGCTTGCTTCGGAGATTACCTGTAACACCAATTTTAATGACTACCTTGGCAACAGACAATCAGAGTCATTTTTCTTTCGCCCTGTCTGTGCACACGATGTCTTAAATGAAATTGACAAATTTGACATTCGTAAATCCGTTGGTTATGACGGTATTCACCCAAAACTTGTGAAAGTGGCTGCTGAATATATTGCCGAACCAATCGCCTATATTATAAATTGTTCCTTGTCGAAAGGTGTATTCCCTGACAAACTGAAAAAAGCACGGGTGACTCCCATTTTCAAGAAAGGGTGTGCTTATGAAGTTGGAAACTACAGGCCGATCTCCGTTTTACCTGTCTTCAGCAAACTATTCGAATCATTCGCCAATAAACAGTTGTGTGCCTTTATGGACAAATTTAAAATTCTTTCAGAAAATCAGTACGGGTTCCGAAAGCAATATAGCACTAAACTCGCCTTAGCTGATCTCACAGCTGAAATCTCAAAAAGAATAGATGAAGGTTTTGTCACACTTGGTACTTTTATAGATTTGAGAAAAGCTTTCGATACCATTGATCACAGTATTTTGCTAGCTAAACTACAACAATATGGGATTAGAGGGTCAACTTTGAACTGGTTTAAAACTTTTTTGGACGGTCGGCAACAATATGTCAGTACTAAAAACAATGATTCTGACTGTGAAACTATTTCCACAGGGGTACCACAAGGGTCAATCCTAGGCCCTCTTCTTTTTTTAGTTTATATTAATGACATTTCTCGATCATCCCCCCTTTTTTCATTCAGACTATTTGCTGATGACACCAGTCTATTTTATTCCGTAAAAGACCGTTCTGTAAACCTTCACACACTTAATATTGAATTAAATAAAGTTGCTACCTGGTGTAAATCAAATAAATTAACTATAAACATTGACAAAACAAATTTCATGATTTTTCAGACAGCTCAAAGAAAAACAACTATTGAGGGCGTATTATCAATTGATGATTTGTCATTTAGATTGGTATCGTCAGCTGTTTATTTAGGTGTCACGCTTGACTCAACACTTTGTTGGAGACCCCATATCGATAACATTGTTAAAAAAATCAGTAAAACAATTGGGATAATCTCATACTTGAGGCATTATTTACCAAAATCCATTATGATATTACTTTACAACTCGTTGATTCTCCCACACATTGCTTATTGTATAGAAATATGGGGACACACTTTTAGCACATATATTGATCCAATTTTTAAATTACAAAAAAAGTTTGTCAGATTAATTTCTTTCTCTCATTTTCGAGCAAGTACCACACCACTTTTCCTGCAACTTGGCATTCTTGATGTGTATAAATTATGTAAGTACAATACATGTTTATTTGCATACGATTTGAAAAATGGCCGCCATGCACACTCTCTGGATCATTACGCCTTATCAATATCACATCCATACCATACACGATCAGTAACCTCTGAGAAACTTGCCACACCACAAATTAATTTAAGTTCAACTAAGAAAAGTCTGACATTTTCTCTTGTAAAACATTGGAATGAGCTCCCAACTTCGTTAAAAATATTAACTTTACGAAACTCGTTCAAAACGGCATTAAAAAAATATCTTTTAACTAATGTATAAATACATGCATTATTGGTAGTATATGTATTAGTATTGTCTATTTTTGTTTTCTTCATTATTATTGATTATGAGAGTTTGTAGTCTCTTTACTTACTTAATTATGTATTTATTTATTTATTTTTAACTTAACAATATAATTTTTTTGTGTATCACTATTCACAACAACGTATATTTTAACAGTTGAGTATGGTTTTGGGGCCAGGGACTAGATTAGTTCTGCTAGAACTACCTCTCTGGTCCCCACCAGGAATAATATATATATTATTATTATTCATTCAGATAAAGTTCCCTGTACAATTGTCTCTTTTTTCTGGTGGAATAATTCTATTCTATTCTATTCTATTCTATTCTATTCTATTCTATTCTATTCTATTCTATTCTATTCTATTCTATTCTATTCTATTCTATTCTATTCTATTCTATTCTATTCTATTCTATTCTATTCTATTCTATTCTATTCTATTCTATTCTATTCTATTCTATTCTATTCTATTCTATTCTATTCTATTCTATTCTATTCTATTCTATTCTATTCTATTCTATTCTATTCTATTCTAAATTATCAACATGCTAAAGTATGTAAAATTGTTCACAAACAAGCCATGCATGGCACAGTCCCCATTAGTTATCAAATTTAAGATATATAGTTTTGTTTATAGTAATATAGCTGGAATATAAACATGTCAGGAATATGATTATGATGATTGTTTAACATTAAATGATTGACATTTGTATCTGATTGTCAAACGAGTATTAAGAAATATTGCTCTGGAACAGCATTAATTAAAACAAAATCAGCCATTTTGAATACATATATAATGAATATATAAAATTTGAACATAGTCAGTCACACCAGAGATATGGCTCTAGAAGCCCATTCATTAAAACAAAATGGCCACTAGCCAGCCATTCTGAATCCGATCTAAAAAATAGGCCAATAGCCAATTGCTCAACGGCTATTGTACAAAAGATTAGTGCTGTATATGACAAATACTCAAAACATAATGTTAAAAGTGGAATTCTTTTCAAAAATAATAGAAATATTCAATAAAATTAGAATCAAAGAGAGCTTAAAAAGAACTCCAGCGAGTTGAGAGAATAACATAAGATGATATTTGCAATTATCTGAATTCGTAATACATGTATATACCAAGTTTTGTTAAAATATGTTGAATGGTTCTTGAAATAGCACCCAAATACCGGTAGCTTGAATTTCACTAACTGATATGCACCAAAAACTAAATATATCTGGAAACTGCCTCAATGCAACAAGTTTTATTAAAACATATTAAATGGTTCTCAAGATATCACCGAAATAGCCTAAATATTGGTATGTAAATTAGGCAATTTGCATAATTTCCCACCAAAATCAATCATACACATTTAAATATGTTGAGTGGTTATGTTTTCATTACAATCACAATAGACCAATTAAAGAAAACTTAGAACTCCCATGTGCTATGTGAGAATGAGAAACTGTTGACAGAACAAATGGGAAAAATTACATCACTCCCTGTGAGCATATAATTTCAATATGGCATCATTGTATAATCTTCCCAAGTTTTGTCCAATTTCCCGACAACTGTAGTGCATTAAACAGAAGGTAATAAAAAAATCATGAATTTCTGAAATTTTTGATAGATTTGACCACTTTTAGTGACTGGGTGAAGTGTCACCCAAGCTACATGTGTACCAAATATCAAAGAATTTGGACTACTGGTTTTGAAGAACAAGTCAAAAGTACTATTTTTGATGAAAAATGACAAAATATTTGCTAAAATAGAGAATTGAAGATGTCAACACAAAATGAACAAATCTGATAGAGGTCCACCCAACGTATATACCATGCTGGTTTGAGAGCAATCGGACTACCAGTTTCGGAGAAGAAGTCGAAAATAGCATTTTTGACCAAAAATGACAAAAAATATTCGCTAAAAATAGAAAATTGAAGATATGGACATGAAATGAATAAATCTGATAGAGGTTTATCCAAGTTATATACCACATGAGTTTGAGTGTAATCAGACCATCAGTTTCAGAGAAGAAGTCGAAAATAGCATTTTTGACCAAAAATGACCATTTTAAAATATTAGCCAAAATTCGAGAATTGAAAATTTCCTTACCAAATTAACAAAACTGATTGAGAGGACAACCCAAGGCATATGCACTATCAATATCAGCACTGTAGACCATTTAGTGTCAGACAGATAGATAGATAGATAGACGACAGACACAGGACAAAAACCCATCCCATAGGCTCAGCGGACCTATGGTCTGTTGAGCCAAAAATAAAATAATGTGCATCAGGAACCCGTAATGTCTAATGTATGTACCAAGTTTGAACAAAATCCATCCATAAATGCCAGAAATGCTTGATATTTGATGATTTTTTAGCACAAAAATGGACACCATTCGGCCATTTTTAATAGAATCGTCAAATCAATACATCTGTATATTTATGACATGATGTATAATGAATATTTCAAATTTGAACATAATCAGTCACAGCAAGTGACCAGTCGACCATTTTGAATTTTATCTGAAAACAAAATGATGTGCATCAAAGTCCTGAAATGTCCAACGTATATATATACCAAGTTTGATTTTGATGATTTTTAGCACAAAATGGCCACCATTTGGCCATCTTGAATCAGGTCATGAAACAAATTGATGTGCATATGTATAATATCATGTATGATGTATGTGTGAAGTTTGATTGTGATTGGTCAAGGCATTTCTAAGATACAGGTTCGGACACACGGACGCAGCGAGGTCAAAACATAAGCCCCCGTTTTCGGACTGCGTTCAAACAGGGACTAACCAAAGTATGCACATGCTAAAGTATCCACATGCTTATATATCAGATGACACTATTGACCATATTCCACTTCCAAATATTTATAAATTGGATCACTTTGGAAAAAGACTCAATAAGGATAACACATCTAATTCATATGATAAAAAGCTTATTGATCTTTGTTTGTCAACTGATATGAAAATAGTGAATAGAAGAAAAATAGGAGATTTATATGGGAATTTCACTTGCCATGCATACAATGGCTCCAGTCTGGTTGATTATGTAATCGCACAAACAAACCTGTTTCCTAAAATCCAGTACCTGAGAGTGCATTCAATGACCCATTTGTCTGATCACTGTCCATTGTCATTTTCACTGACAGTGAAGGATAAAATCAATAATGTTGATTTAAACACAGGGTTAAAACCATTTCAAGACAAACAACTGAAAAATATAAAACAGCTCTACAAAATCCATCTATCAGCTCAAAAATAACCCAATACTTGCACATGAATTACATGACGGGTGATATTGATGATGCTGTCTTCAGGTTGAATGAGATTATTTACAGTGCAGCTGACCTATCATTAAAAACGGGTCCCAATAATAAAAATATGAAAAAAATTAAGGTCAGAAAATAAAAAGTGATATGATAAGTCATGTTATATTTTAAGACGTGAGGTTATTGGTATGGATGGGTAAGCTTCTAACTAAGTACCCCAGGGAACCCTATGTTAGAAATAGATATTTCCAGTTGAAGAAAGATTATAAAAAATTAGTTAAATGCAAAAAAAGGGATTATAAAGAGGAACTTCTAAATAAAATTATAGAAGTTGAGAAAAATGATCTTGAGGAATTTTGGAATACAATCAAGGAGTTAAAAACTAATAGTGCATTACCCTCCAATAGTGATATCAGTAATAGTATTTGTGTAGAAGAATGGGTGAAACATTTCTCAAATCAAAATGTTAAGTACTGCAATGACAGCTCATTAGATACAGAAATAAATGAGTTGGAAAATAATGCAACTAACAATGAATTAAATAATAATATTAGTACAGGTGAAATTATTAAGGCTATTAAACAGCTTAAAAAGAAAAAATCCGCTGGTAAAGATAAAATCATAAATGAAATGAAATGATTATTTATGGTCAATCAGTTCTGTTAGAGCCAATTAAAAAATTGTTCAATGATATTTTTAATGCAAACAAGTTTCCGGATAGTTGGCGTACTAGTACCATTAAGCCTATTTTGAAATCGGGTGATAGAAATAACCCAAATAATTATAGAGGGATAGGTCTTTCGAGCTGTTTAGCAAAATTATTTACATCTGTACTAAACAAACGTTTGCATAAATATGTGGAGGCAAACAATATTCTGAGCCCTTGTCAAACTGGATTTAGGCCTGGGTACAGAACAACTGATAACATGTTTATTCTTAAAACTGCCATTGACAAATATATCAACAATACTGAGAATAAAAAAAAGGGTGGTAAACTATTTGTTGGTTTTGTAGATCTTAAAAAAGCCTTTGATAGTGTATGGCGTAAAGGGCTTTATTATAAAATGCTGAAAAACAATATCAATGGTAAATTATATAATGTAATTAAAAATATGTATGAAGATGTCAACTATGACATAAAACTAAATAATGGTATTACCGAACAGTTTAAATCATTCAGAGGTGTCAGACAAGGTTGTAACATTAGCCCCATATTGTTCAATCTTTTCTTAAATGATTTCCCAGATAAATTGGATGAGACATGTCAGCCTGTTAAAATTGGAAAGTCATCAATAAGTAGCCTACTTTATGCAGATGACTTAGTATTACTCTCTGAAACAGAGGAAGGGTTACAAAATTGTTTTACTAAGCTACATTCCAATTGCACTGATTGGAATTGGAAGTAAACACTTCCAAAACCAAAGTAATCATCTTTAACAAAAATGGCAGGTTGCTCAATCATAAATACAATTTTTATTATAATAATATAGAAATTGATATTGTGAGTAGTTATAAATATTTAGGTATGGAGTTTAAGCCAAATGAAAAGTTTGATTTGGCAAAAGAAAATTTATATAAAAAGGCAGTCAAAGCATTTTTCTTTATTAAAAAATCTCTTAGTGGGTCTACCAAAATTAATATAAAAACTTGGCTGAATGTCTTCGATCATGTTATTAGACCTATATTAACATATGGCTGTGAGATTTGGGGGATAGAAAAGTATACAGACAAAACAGTCATTGAAAAAATTAACATAAAATTGTGCAAACTACTCCTCCAAGTTAACCAGTCTGCAACAAATTTGGCTGTAAGAGGATAGCTGGGTAGACATCCACTGTCAGTTGTTATTAATAAAATGATGATAAAATACTGGCATAGATCATGCACTGTGAAAGAAAACACTCTAATTCACGAGGCAATGTCTTACAATATCGACAACAAAACAAAGTGGGCAACAACAATCAGTCAAATAACTGGTGTTGATAATATTAATGATTACTGGAAGGAGGATAGTAAAAGTGTAAAGGGAGTTTTAGAAAAAATAGAAGATGATTATTCAACAAGCAGCCTATCGGCTAAGATAGCTCCGCTGTTAGCAATGCACATTTCAATTAAAGAACTGAAGACATCATTAGAAAATGAACAATATGAATAGTATCAAAGCAATCGGACTTACGGTACAGTTTTTAACAAGAAGTCGAAAATATCACTTTTTACCAAAAATTACAAAAATATTTACCAAAATTAGAGAATTGAAAATATCATCACAAAATGAACAAATCTGAGAGAGGTCCACATGTAGTACCTATATATGTAATATCAAAGCAATCCGACTTGCGTTTTTTAACATGAAGTCGAAAATATCACTTTTTACCAAAAATGACAAAAATATTCACCAAAATTAGAGAATTGAAGATATCATCACGAAATGAACAAATCTGAGAGAGGTTCACATGTAGTACCTATATATGTAGTATCAAATCAATTGGACTTGCGGTTTTTAACAAGAAGTCGAAAATATCACTTTTTACCAAAAATGACAAAAATATTCACCAAAATTAGAGAATTGAAGATATCAACATGAAATCAACAAAACTAAGAGAGGTCTACCCAAGGTACATATACACCAAGTATCAAAGCATTCAGGCTTGTAGTTTTCAAGAAGAAGTCGAAAAAGTAAAACATTGACACGGACGACGAACGACGACGACGGACAATCACTCATATGATAAGCTCCGCTCGACAAAGTCGACAGCGGAGCTAAAAAAGTGGAAGAGTGACATTAATTTAGAAAAATCTGATTCAGGAGAGCTCAACAAACTTCGCACCTACAGGAAGTTTAAAACAAACTTCAAAATGGAAAAGTATTTGATGGATGTGAATAATTCAAAATATAGAAAATATATTTTGTAAATTAAGAATTAGTGACCATCAGCTTATGATTGAGAAAGGGAGGTATACTAGACCAAAAACAAAACTGGAACACAGAATCTGCACAAGATGTGACAATAACTCAGTTGAGGATGAGTACCATTACATTATGGACTGCCCACAGCACAATGAAATGAAGCAGATACTTTTTACAGACTTACATAAGGATAATCCTAATTTTACTTCAATGGATCATCCCGATAAATTTATTGACATTATGACAAACTGCCACATTAAGCTTGGTGTGTTTATAATGCAAACAGGTGTGTATTAATAAAACACCTGATTCTGTACTACCTTGTAATTGCCTTTTAATTAATCTGTTATTTTAATTTTTTGATTATCCTTTTTACTTTTTTTTTTATTTCACTTGACTATGTTCATCTTCTATAGAAAGAATAATGTCAATAAAGTTATCTTATCTTATCTTATATTCACATGATAAAATATTCACATGCTGAAATATTACATGCTGATCTATCCACATGCTAAAGTATCTACATTCTAAAGTATCCACAAACTAAAGTATTCACATGCTGAAATATCCATATGCTGACATATTCACATGCTAAAATATCTACATTCTAAAGTATCCACAAACTAAAGTATTCACATGCTGAAATATCCATATGCTGACATATTCACATGCTAAAATATCTACATTCTAAAGTATCCACAAACTAAAGTATCCACAAACTAAAGTATTCACATGCTGAAATATCCATATGCTGACATATTCACATGCTAAAATATCTACATTCTAAAGTATTCACAAACTAAAGTATTCACATGCTGAAATATCCATATGCTGACATATTCACATGCTAAAATATCTACATTCTAAAGTATCCACAAACTAAAGTATTCACATGCTGAAATATCCATATGCTGACATATTCACATGCTAAAATATCTACATTCTAAAGTATCCACATGCTGAAATATCCATATGCTGATATATCCACATGCTAAAGTATCTACATTCTAAAGTATCCACAAACTAAAATATTCACATGCTGAAATATCACATGCTGATCTATCCACATGCTAAAGTATCTACATTCTAAAGTATCCACAAACTAAAGTATTCACATGCTGAAATATCCATATGCTGATATATCCACATGCTAAAGTATCTACATTCTAAAGTATCCACAAACTAAAGTATTCACATGCTGAAATATCCATATGCTGACATATTCACATGCTAAAATATCTACATTCTAAAGTATCCACAAACTAAAGTATTCACATGCTGAAATATCTACATTCTAAAGTATCCACAAACTAAAGTATTCACATGCTGAAATATCCATATGCTGACATATTCACATGCTAAAATATCTACATTCTAAAGTATCCACAAACTAAAGTATTCACAAACTAAAGTATTCACATGCTGAAATATCTACATTCTAAAGTATCCAAAAACTAAAGTATTCACATGCTGAAATATCCATATGCTGACATATTCACATGCTAAAATATCTACATTCTAAAGTATCCACAAACTAAAGTATTCACATGCTGAAATATCCATATGCTGACATATTCACATGCTAAAGTATCTACATTCTAAAGTATCCACAAACTAAAGTATTCACATGCTGAAATATCCATATGCTGACATATTCCCATGCTAAAATATCTACATTCTAAAGTATCCACAAACTAAAGTATTCACATGCTGAAATATCCATATGCTGACATATTCACGTGCTAAAATATCTACATTCTAAAGTATCCACAAACTAAAGTATTCACATGCTGAAATATCCATATGCTGACATATTCACATGCTAAAGTATCTACATTCTAAAGTATCCACAAACTAAAGTATTCACATGCTGAAATATCCATATGCTGACATATTCACATGCTAAAATATCTACATTCTAAAGTATCCACAAACTAAAGTATTCACATGCTGAAATATCCATATGCTGACATATTCACATGCTAAAATATCTACATTCTAAAGTATCCACATGCTGAAATATACATATGCTGACATATTCACATGCTAAAATATCTACATTCTAAAGTATCCAAAAACTAAAGTATTCACATGCTGAAATATCCATATGCTGACATATTCACATGCTAAAATATCTACATTCTAAAGTATCCAAAAACTAAAGTATTCACATGCTGAAATATCCATATGCTGACATATTCACATGCTAAAGTATAGACATGTAAAATTGTTCACAAACTAAAGTATCCATATGCTAAAGTAACCACATGATGATATATTCAAATGCTAAATTATCCACAAACTAAAGTATTCACATGCAGAAGTATTCATATGCTAATGTATTCACAGGTTAAATTATTCACAAGCTAAAGTATTCACATGCTAGTGAGGCCTGTTGTTGTTTCAGATTACTCAATGTGAAACCTACTTGTTTCAAATTAGTCAATGCAAGACATACTATACTTGTTTCAGATTACTCAATGTGAGACTTACTTGTTTCAGATTACTCAATGTGAGACTTACTTGTTTCAGATTACTCAATGTGAGACTTACTTGTTTCAGATTACTCAATGTGAGATTTACTTGATTCAGATATCTCAATGTGAGAATTACTTGTCTCAGATTACACAATGTGAGAATTACTTGTTTCACATTACTCAGTGAGACTTACTTGTTTCAGATTACTCAATGTAAGACTTACTTGTTTCAGATTACTCAATGTGAGACTTACTCGTTTCAGATTACTCAATGTGAGATTTACTTGTTTCAGATTACTCAATGTGAGATTTACTTGTTTCAGATTACTCAATGCAAGACATACTCGTTTCAGATTACTCAATGTGAGACTTACTCATTTCAGATTACTCAATGTGAGACTTACTCGTTTCAGATTACTCAATGTGAGATTTACTTGATTCAGATTACTCAATGTGAGATTTACTTGTTTCAGATTACTCAATGTGAGATTTACTTGATTCAGATATCTCAATGTGAGAATTACTTGTCTCAGATTACACAATGTGAGAATTACTTGTTTCACATTACTCAGTGAGACTTACTTGTTTCAGATTACTCAATGTAAGACTTACTTGTTTCAGATTACTCAATGTGAGACTTACTCGTTTCAGATTACTCAATGTGAGATTTACTTGTTTCAGATTACTCAATGTGAGATTTACTTGTTTCAGATTACTCAATGCAAGACATACTCGTTTCAGATTACTCAATGTGAGACTTACTCATTTCAGATTACTCAATGTGAGACTTACTCGTTTCAGATTACTCAATGTGAGATTTACTTGATTCAGATATCTCAATGTGAGATTTACTTGTTTCAGATTACTCAATGCAAGACATACTTGTTTCAGATTACTCAATGTGAGACTTACTCGTTTCAGATTACTCAATGTGAGATTTACTTGTTTCAGATTACTCAATGTGAGATTTACTTGTTTCAAATTAGTCAATGCAAGACATACTTGTTTCAGATTACTCAATGCAAGACATACTTGTTTCAGATTACTCAGTGAGATTTACTTGTTTCAGATATCTCAATGTGAGACTTACTTGATTCAGATATCTCAATGTGAGAATTACTTGTTTCAGATTACTCAATGCAAGACATACTTGTTTCAGATATCTCAATGTGAGATTTACTTGTTTCAGATTACTCAATGAGAGACATACTTGTTTCAGATTACTCAGTGAGATTTACTTGATTCAGATATCTCAATGTGAGACTTACTTGTTTCAGATTACTCAGTGAGACTTACTTGTTTCAGATTACTCAGTGAGACTTACTTGTTTCAGATATCTCAATGTGAGATTTACTTGTTTCAGATTACTCAATGCAAGACATACTTGTTTCAGATTACTCAGTGAGATTTACTTGTTTCAGATTACTCAGTGAGATTTAATTGATTCAGATATCTCAATGTGAGAATTACTTGTTTCAGATTACTCAATGTAAGACTTACTTGATTCAAATTACTCAGTGAGATTTAATTGATTCAGATATCTCAATGTGAGAATTACTTGTTTCAGATTACTCGGTGAGATTTACTTGATTCAGATATCTCAATGTGAGAATAACTTTGTTTCAGATTAATCAGTGAGATTTACTTGATTCAGATATCTCAATGTGAGAATTACTTGTCTCAGATTACACAATGTGAGAATTACTTGTTTTAGATTACTCAGTGAGACTTACTTGTTTCAGATTACTCAATGTAAGACTTACTTGTTTCAGATTACTCAGTGAGACTTACTTGTTTCAGACTTTCTTTCATAATGATCATAAGGATCACCATCCACATTTTGTAAACCTTGGACACTATATTGATTTTTACTGCTCAAATCACAATCACGAGTTTCTTTATTATAATCAAATGAACGGCAAATAAAGGAGGTCTCTGATATACATTTATCAGCACATTGGCTAGGTTCAAGTCCCATATAACCAGCATCAATCTGTAACAAGGCTTTGTTGGGAATAACACGGAACTCATCCAGGGAATTCACTATAAAATAAAATAAATATGACATGATTTAATCGCACAACATATTAAAAGTTTTCATTTAATTCGAGACAACAACTCATGCTTATACATATAACTGTTTATGAACGCAACTGTTCTTATTTAATCAGTGATAAAAAGCCATGACACAAGCCCTGTTACACAATAAAAAGTTAACAAAACTGAAATAAATTATTTTGAATCTAAACTGAAAACGAATGATGTCAATGTGCGACATGTAAATGTGTAAATTTTGAAATCAAACAATGCATGGTTCTGGAATGGCATTTGTAATTACAAAATGGCTGTTAGTCAGCAAATTTTGAACTAGATCTGAAAAACAAAATAACATTCATGAAGGTGTTATGTATATACCAACTCTGGGTTCAGAATGGCAGAAATGCTCAATTTTGATGCATTTTTAACATTGCAATGAGTGCCAATGATATGTGTAAAACAATGATAAACACAAATGTATGGAGTTTAAATGTGATTGTACAATGTATGTCACATATATGACTCTGAAATAGCAGTTTTGTTAAAACAAAATGGTCATCAGTCAAAATAATCAATTTATGTACCGAGAACTGGTTTCAAAATTTGATTCAGTCACTGTGATGATACGTACCACAATGTGCTTCATCTGATCCATCAATGCAGTCTTCATCATCATCACAAACCCAAGATTCAGGAACACATCTATTATAAAAAGAATACATGAAGTAATTGTCCCAAACCTTAGTACATCAGCTTTTGTCACCACCCAATTTTGTCCCAAATCTTAGTACATCAGCTCATGTCACCACCCAATTTAGCCCAAACCTTAGTATGTCAGCTTATGTCATCACCAAATTTTGTCCCAAACCTTAGTATGTCAGCTCATGTCACCACCCAATTTTGTCCCAAACCTTAGTACATCCAAATTTTGGACTAATCTTAGACGTTGTATTTATTAGTGTTCGTGTTTGTTATGTATTTAATATGGGACTTTTTGGCCTGAAATAAAGGATTAATAATAATTAATTAATAATAATAACATCAGCTCATGTCACCACCCAATTTTGTCCCAAACCTTAGTACATCAGCTTTTGTCACCACCCAATTTTGTCCCAAATCTTAGTACGTCAGCTTATGTCACCACCCAATTTTGTCCTAAACCTTAGTACATCAGCTTTTGTCACCACCCAATTTTGTCCCAAATCTTAGTACATCAGCTCATGTCACCACCCAATTTTGTCCCAAAACTTAGTACGTCAGCTTATGTCACCACACAATTTTGTCCCAAACCTTAGTACATCAGCTTTTGTCACCACCCAATTTTGTCCCAAACCTTAGTACATCAGCTTATGTCACCACCCAATTTTGTCCTGAACCTTAGTACATCAGCTTATGTCACCACCCAATTTTGTCCCAAACCTTAGTACATCAGCTCATGTCACCACCCAATTTTGTCCCAAACCTTAGTACATCAGCTCATGTGACCACCCAATTTTGTCCCATACCTTAGTACGTCAGTTTATGTCACCACCCAATTTTGTTCCAAACCTTAGTACGTCAGCTTATGTCACCACCCAATTTTCTCCCAAACCTTAGTACATCAGCTCATGTCACCACCCAATTTTGTCCCAAACCTTAGTACATCAGCTTATGTCACCACCCAATTTTGTCCCAAACCTTAGTACGTCAGCTCATGTCACCACCCAATTTTGTCCCAAACCTTAGTACGTCAGCTCATGTCACCACCCAATTTTGTCCCAAACCTTAGTATGTCAGCTCATGTCACCACCCAATTTTGTCCCAAACCTTAGTACATCAGCTCATGTCACCACCCAATTTTGTCCCAAACCTTAGTACATCAGCTTATGTCACCACCCAATTTTGTCCCAAACCTTAGTACATCAGCTCATGTCACCACCCAATTTTGTCCCAAACCTTAGTATGTCAGCTCATGTCACCACCCAATTTTGTCCCAAACCTTAGTACATCAGCTCATGTCACCACCCAATTTTGTCCCAAACCTTAGTACATCAGCTCATGTCACCACCCAATTTTGTCCCAAACCTTAGTACATCAGCTTATGTCACCACCCAATTTTGTCCCAAACCTTAGTACATCAGCTCATGTCACCACCCAATTTTGTCCCAAACCTTAGTATGTCAGCTCATGTCACCACCCAATTTTGTCCCAAACCTTAGTACATCAGCTCATGTCACCACCCAATTTTGTCCCAAACCTTAGTACATCAGCTCATGTCACCACCCAATTTTGTCCCAAACCTTAGTACGTCAGCTCATGTCACCACCCAATTTTGTCCCAAACCTTAGTATGTCAGCTCATGTCACCACCCAATTTTGTCCCAAACCTTAGTACATCCAAATTTTGGACTAATCTTAGACGTTGTATTTATTAGTGTTCGTGTTTGTTATGTATTTAATATGGGACTTTTTTGGCCTGAAATAAAGGATTAATAATAGTTAATTAATAATAATAACATCAGCTCATGTCACCACCCAATTTTGTCCCAAACCTTAGTACATCAGCTTTTGTCACCACCCAATTTTGTCCCAAATCTTAGTACGTCAGCTTATGTCACCACCCAATTTTGTCCTAAACCTTAGTACATCAGCTTTTGTCACCACCCAATTTTGTCCCAAACCTTAGTACATCAGCTCATGTCACCACCCAATTTTGTCCCAAAATTTAGTACGTCAGTTTATGTCACCACACAATTTTGTCCCAAATCTTAGTACATGTACATCAGCTTTTGTCACCACCCAATTTTGTCCCAAACCTTAGTACGTCAGCTTATGTCACCACCCAATTTTGTCCTGAACCTTAGTACATCAGCTTATGTCACCACCCAATTTTGTCCCAAACCTTAGTACATCAGCTTATGTCACCACCCAATTTTGTCCCAAACCTTAGTACATCAGCTCATGTGACCACCCAATTTTGTCCCATACCTTAGTACGTCAGTTTATGTCACCACCCAATTTTGTTCCAAACCTTAGTACGTCAGCTTATGTCACCACCCAATTTTCTCCCAAACCTTAGTACATCAGCTCATGTCACCACCCAATTTTGTCCCAAACCTTAGTACATCAGCTTATGTCACCACCCAATTTTGTCCCAAACCTTAGTACGTCAGCTCATGTCACCACCCAATTTTGTCCCAAACCTTAGTACGTCAGCTCATGTCACCACCCAATTTTGTCCCAAACCTTAGTACATCAGCTCATGTCACCACCCAATTTTGTCCCAAACCTTAGTACATCAGCTCATGTCACCACCCAATTTTGTCCCAAACCTTAGTACGTCAGCTCATGTCACCACCCAATTTTGTCCCAAACCTTAGTATGTCAGCTCATGTCACCACCCAATTTTGTCCCAAACCTTAGTACATCAGCTCATGTCACCACCCAATTTTGTCCCAAACCTTAGTACATCAGCTCATGTCACCACCCAATTTTGTCCCAAACCTTAGTACATCAGCTCATGTCACCACCCAATTTTGTCCCAAACCTTAGTACGTCAGCTCATGTCACCACCCAATTTTGTCCCAAACCTTAGTACGTCAGCTCATGTCACCACCCAATTTTGTCCCAAACCTTAGTATGTCAGCTCATGTCACCACCCAATTTTGTCCCAAACCTTAGTACATCAGCTCATGTCACCACCCAATTTTGTCCCAAACCTTAGTACATTAGCTCATGTCACCACCCAATTTTGTCCCAAACCTTAGTACGTCAGCTCATGTCACCACCCAATTTTGTCCCAAACCTTAGTACGTCAGCTCATGTCACCACCCAATTTTGTCCCAAACCTTAGTATGTCAGCTCATGTCACCACCCAATTTTGTCCCAAACCTTAGTACATCAGCTCATGTCACCACCCAATTTTGTCCCAAACCTTAGTACATCAGCTTATGTCACCACCCAATTTTGTCCCAAACCTTAGTACATCAGCTCATGTCACCACCCAATTTTGTCCCAAACCTTAGTATGTCAGCTCATGTCACCACCCAATTTTGTCCCAAACCTTAGTACATCAGCTCATGTCACCACCCAATTTTGTCCCAAACCTTAGTACATCAGCTCATGTCACCACCCAATTTTGTCCCAAACCTTAGTACGTCAGCTCATGTCACCACCCAATTTTGTCCCAAACCTTAGTACATCAGCTTATGTCACCACCCAATTTTGTTCCAAACCTTAGTACGTCAGCTTATGTCACCACCCAATTTTGTCCCAAACCTTAGTACATCAGCTCATATCACCACCCAATTTTGTCCCAAACCTTAGTACATCAGCTCATGTCATCCCCCAATTTTATCCCAAACCTTAGTACATCAGCTTATGTCACCACCCAATTTTGTTCCAAACCTTAGTACGTCAGCTTATGTCACCACCCAATTTTGTCCCAAACCTTAGTACATCAGCTCATATCACCACCCAAATTTGTCCCAAACCTTAGTACATCAGCTCATGTCATCCCCCAATTTTATCCCAAACCTTAGTACGTCAGCTTATGTCACCACCCAATTTTGTCCCAAACCTTAGTACATCAGCTCATGTCACCACCCAATTTTGTCCCAAACCTTAGTACGTCAGCTCATGTCACCACCCAATTTTGTCCCAAACCTTAGTATGTCAGCTCATGTCACCACCCAATTTTGTCCCAAACCTTAGTACATCAGCTCATGTCACCACCCAATTTTGTCCCAAACCTTAGTACATCAGCTCATGTCACCACCCAATTTTGTCTCAAACCTTAGTACATCAGCTCATGTCACCACCCAATTTTGTCCCAAACCTTAGTACGTCAGCTCATGTCACCACCCAATTTTGTCCCAAACCTTAGTACGTCAGCTCATGTCACCACCCAATTTTGTCCCAAACCTTAGTATGTCAGCTCATGTCACCACCCAATTTTGTCCCAAACCTTAGTACATCAGCTCATGTCACCACCCAATTTTGTCCCAAACCTTAGTACATTAGCTCATGTCACCACCCAATTTTGTCCCAAACCTTAGTACGTCAGCTCATGTCACCACCCAATTTTGTCCCAAACCATAGTACGTCAGCTCATGTCACCACCCAATTTTGTCCCAAACCTTAGTATGTCAGCTCATGTCACCACCCAATTTTGTCCCAAACCTTAGTACATCAGCTCATGTCACCACCCAATTTTGTCCCAAACCTTAGTACATCAGCTTATGTCACCACCCAATTTTGTCCCAAACCTTAGTACATCAGCTCATGTCACCACCCAATTTTGTCCCAAACCTTAGTATGTCAGCTCATGTCACCACCCAATTTTGTCCCAAACCTTAGTACATCAGCTCATGTCACCACCCAATTTTGTCCCAAACCTTAGTACATCAGCTCATGTCACCACCCAATTTTGTCCCAAACCTTAGTACGTCAGCTCATGTCACCACCCAATTTTGTCCCAAACCTTAGTACATCAGCTTATGTCACCACCCAATTTTGTTCCAAACCTTAGTACGTCAGCTTATGTCACCACCCAATTTTGTCCCAAACCTTAGTACATCAGCTCATATCACCACCCAATTTTGTCCCAAACCTTAGTACATCAGCTCATGTCATCCCCCAATTTTATCCCAAACCTTAGTACATCAGCTTATGTCACCACCCAATTTTGTTCCAAACCTTAGTACGTCAGCTTATGTCACCACCCAATTTTGTCCCAAACCTTAGTACATCAGCTCATATCACCACCCAAATTTGTCCCAAACCTTAGTACATCAGCTCATGTCATCCCCCAATTTTATCCCAAACCTTAGTACGTCAGCTTATGTCACCACCCAATTTTGTCCGAAACCTTAGTACATCAGCTCATGTCACCACCCAATTTTGTCCCAAAGCTTAGTACGTCAGCTTATGTCACCACCCAATTTTGTCCCAAACCATAGTACATCAGCTCATATCACCACCCAATTTTGTCCCAAACCTTAGTACGTCAGCTTATGTCACCACTCAATTTTGTCCCAAACCTTAGTACATCAGCTCATGTCACCACCCAATTTTGTCCCAAACCTTAGTACGTCAGCTTATGTCACCACCCAATTTTGTCCCAAACCATAGTACATCAGCTCATATCACCACCCAATTTTGTCCCAAACCTTAGTACGTCAGCTTATGTCACCACTCAATTTTGTCCCAAACCATAGTACATCAGCTCATGTCACCACCCAATTTTGTCCCAAACCTTAGTACGTCAGCTTATGTCACCACCCAATTTTGTCCCAAACCTTAGTACATCAGCTCATGTCACCACCCAATTTTGTCCCAAACCTTAGTACATCAGCTCATATCACCACCCAATTTTGTCATAAACCTTAGTACATCAGCTCATATCACCACCCAATTTTGTCCCAAACCTTAGTATGTCAGCTTATGTCACCACCCAATTTTGTCCTAAACCTTAGTACATCAGCTTATGTTACCACACAATTTTGTCCCAAAGCTTAGTACGTCTGCTTATGTCACCACCCAATTTTGTCCCAAACCATAGTACATCAGCTCATATCACCACCCAATTTTGTCCCAAACCTTAGTACGTCAGCTCATGTCACCACCCAATTTTGTCCCAAACCTTAGTATGTCAGCTCATGTCACCACCCAATTTTGTCCCAAACCTTAGTACATCAGCTCATATCACCACCCAATTTTGTCCCAAACCTTAGTACATCAGCTCATGTCACCACCAAATTTTGTCCCAAATCTTAGTACGTCAGCTCATGTCACCACCCAATTTTGTCCCAAACCTTAGTACATCAGCTTATGTCACCACCCAATTTTGTTCCAAACCTTAGTACGTCAGCTTATGTCACCACCCAATTTTGTCCCAAACCTTAGTACATCAGCTCATATCACCACCCAATTTTGTCCCAAACCTTAGTACATCAGCTCATGTCATCCCCCAATTTTGTCCCAAAGCTTAGTACGTCAGCTTATGTCACCACCCAATTTTGTCCCAAACCATAGTACATCAGCTCATATCACCACCCAATTTTGTCCCAAACCTTAGTACGTCAGCTTATGTCACCACTCAATTTTGTCCCAAACCTTAGTACATCAGCTCATGTCACCACCCAATTTTGTCCCAAACCTTAGTACGTCAGCTTATGTCACCACCTAATTTTGTCCCAAACCTTAGTACATCAGCTCATGTCACCACCCAATTTTGTCCCAAACCTTAGTACATCAGCTCATATCACCACTCAATTTTGTCCCAAACCATAGTACATCAGCTCATATCACCACCCAATTTTGTCCCAAACCATAGTACGTTAGCTTATGTCACCACCCAATTTTGTCCAAAACCTTAGTACATCAGCTTATGTTACCACCCAATTTTGTCCCAAACCTTAGTACATCAGCTCATGTCACCACCCAATTTTGTCCCAAACCTTAGTACATTAGCTCATGTCACCACCCAATTTTGTCCAAAACCTTAGTACATCAGCTTATGTTACCACCCAATTTTGTCCCAAAGCTTAGTACGTCAGCTTATGTCACCACCCAATTTTGTCCCAAACCATAGTACATCAGCTCATATCACCACCCAATTTTGTCCCAAACCTTAGTACATCAGCTTATGTTACCACCCAATTTTGTCCCAAAGCTTAGTACGTCAGCTTATGTCACCACCCAATTTTGTTCCAAACCATAGTACATCAGCTCATATCACCACCCAATTTTGTCCCAAACCTTAGTACATTAGCTCATGTCACCACCCAATTTTGTCCAAAACCTTAGTACATCAGCTTATGTTACCACCCAATTTTGTCCCAAAGCTTAGTACGTCAGCTTATGTCACCACCCAATTTTGTCCCAAACCATAGTACATCAGCTCATATCACCACCCAATTTTGTCTCAAACCTTAGTACGTCAGCTTATGTCACCACCCAATTTTATCCCAAACTTTAGTACATCAGCTCATGTCACCACCCAATTTTGTCCCAAACCTTAGTACATCAGCTCATGTCACCACCCAATTTTGTCCCAAACCTTAGTACATCAGCTCATGTCACCACCCAATTTTGTCCCAAACCTTAATACATCAGCTCATGTCACCACCCAATTTTGTCCCAAACCTTAGTACGTCAGCTCATGTCACCACCCAATTTTGTCCCAAACCTTAGTATGTCAGCTCATGTCACCACCCAATTTTGTACATCGAAACCTAATATGAAGTATTTTTAGAATGTGTGATACTTACCCACTGCTATCTGCACACTTGAACTGTGAAGATGTACAGCTGACAACATCTGAAAAGAATATAATTACACACAACACATAATATTGCATAAAATCTAACAAACTTTAAACAGTACAAGTTGTTCAATTGTACCGGATTATGCCGTAAATTCACCCTGGGCCGTTAAATGGCAGTTTAGATTTTTTTTTAAATAAAATGGGACCATAAAATCGCCAAGGGCAATTTTTCAGCATTTTTTAAAGGTGTTATTTTAATCTTTCCTGATACCTAAAAGTTTCACTGTAGTCATTGACGCCAATTCAAGAGTTTTGTTTGGACATGAGCTGTTATCACTGCAAACAATGTTAAATTATTCTTCAAATGCTCAGTTTATCTTTTGAAAACAACTAAAATCATGCCGTTTTCCCATCAAAATGCAAGCCAAAAGATTGTACTACAACATTGGCAAGTCTCTTCCGTGTTGCGTTCAATAACATTAACATATTTAAATGAGCTATGGTAATTTGGACATGTTGGCATAATCCATCATTTTGATTGGGTAATTAGCGATTTGACCTGTCAGGTCAAAGAACACCGTCCCAGGTCAAAACATGGCGGATATTCATTTCTACAGCATCGCATTTCATAACAATTCAACAAATTATTTTTTGCATGTTATTATAATCACTACTAGGTAATAATCAACAATTGTGAAACGCAGCATGACCATATTGTGCTACCAAGATTATCATTCGCTACTAAGCAATGCAGTTGCGTTAATTTTTATTTGAAGCTTTTTTTACGAAATATATTTTCATTACTAATAAAATGAAAAAAGAGGAGTATCTTAACGCCTTGGAGCGGGGAAAAAATGGTTGGTGAAAAGAATTCAGGGATATCACGGATAAAAAAATGAAATGGGAAATTATACAAATACAAAATTAGACAATTCAGTCAAAAATATTCCAAGGCTAAACTTAGGAGAGAAAGCAAATTAAACTTAGACAAAATATCATGATCTAGAATTGTCACTTGATTCCTCAAATGACAGTAAGGTCAGTGAGGAAATCGTAACCAAAATGACTAATATTAAACAACAATTAGATGAAATTGAAAATTATAAAATGAACGGATTAATGTTATTAGCACAAGCTCAGTGGCATGAATATGGGGAAAAAAGTAACATGTTCTTTTTGCAATTGGAAAAAAGAAATCACACGAAAAAGCATATAAGAAAACTTCGCAAGAATGACGACAGCACGATTACTGACCTAGGAGAAATTCTTAATGAAGCCAAAATGTATTATACTGACCTTTACAGAAGATCCCTGCATGTTCGATTTGTTAAATAACTTTATGTCTAATTATAAAACCCCCAAATTATCTTTATTGGACCGTGATCTATGCGAAGGCAAACTGTCCTTTGGTATTACTGTTGAATTTTACTTAAAGTTTTGGTCTTGGTTTGGAGAGTTTGTAGTTGACAGTTTGAATGAAGCTCACGAAAAAGAAGAACTTGTAATAACTCTGATTGACTCTTAAATGTTGATTATAAAATAGGATCGAAGGCTCTGGCAAAACGGATATCCAAGGTTCTACCTCACATTATTCATGAGAACCAGACTGCCTACGTTCAGGGGCGTTATATTGGGGAAACGATTCATACTATCGTGGATGTTTTAGACCACACCAAATATAATAACATTCTCGATTTCCAGAAGGCTTTTGATTCAAATTAATTGGCCTTTTTTAAATCGAGAAATTAAATTTTTGTCCATCCTTCATTAACTGGGTCAGATGTATATATAAAAACTAGTTTCTAGTTGCATTATGAACAATGGGGTTAGCTCTGGTTATTTTAATATCAATAGAGGCACGAGACAAAGAGATCCATTATCGCCTTACCTATTTTTGGTCGCAATTAGAAATGACAATGACATTAAAGGTATTCATATTCACAATGATGTAATCAAATTGGCGCAATATGCGGATGATACCACTGCCCTCTTGCAGGATCTAAATTCTGCCAAATCGTTAATTTCCGTTATAAAATACCATTGGGTATTAAATGGCCTGACACGCCTATCAAGATACTAGGAATATATATCTCGAACGATGAAATGCGATCAAATGAATTGAATTTTCAAAAAAGAATCATAGAAGCTGTTGGTTTTTAGAAACCTCACGCTTCTAGGAAGAATACAAATTGCCAAAACTTATATTGTCTCTAAATTCATGTTTCCTGCCAATTTATTACATGTCCCAAACAATTATGTCAAACAAATGGAAAGCATTATTTTCCGTTTTATTTGGGCTAACAAAAACGAAAAGGTGCGTAGAGATATATTAAATCTGGATCTTGATGGGGGTGGTTTAAGAGCTCTGCACTTGCCAATTATGATTGTATCATCATAAATCATGTGGTTGAAACGACACTTAGTGTCTTACCAGGATTGTTCATATCTCCACAATTATATGCATAAATATGGTGGTTTAAGTAATTATGATGTTAAATATTATAAGGACCTACCAATTTATTATACAAAAATGTTATTTTCCTGGTACAAGCAAATTCCGGTAGCGAGTCTTGCTTTGTATGGAACAATAGAAATGTATTTATTAATAATAAGCCAATCTTCAACAGAAACATGGTGCAAGCTGGAATATGGTATTTTCAAGATCTGTTTTACAGTAACAGTGTTATAGTTCCTTTTGAAATATGGGTACAAAGAGGAGTTAAATTTAATAATTTGTGTCTTTGGGTTGCATTGATCAATATAGCAAAACGAACAAAAATTCTGCAGGCTAATGATCGACAAAGTATCCAACTAACATCTATGCATTCAAATCAAATTTACTGGAGACTTCTGAAACAAAGATATCCTAATTCTGGTGGTAGAATCTGTAGCTATCTTGAAAATAAAAATATTAACTGGGATGAAATATTTCAGCTTCCACATGTAGTAGCAATAGATTCATACACGAAGATTTTTCAGTATAAAATTCTGCACAATTTTCTTGCTACCAATTATTGGTTACACAAATGGAAAATTAAAGATAGTGACAAGTGTAGTTTTTGCAATGTGCATAGTGAAACTGTTTTTCATATATTCTGTGATTGCACCCCTGTAAAATTGTTTTGGGCAGACTTCGTCGAATTGTGGAACAAAACTAGTAACATGCATTTACAGTTGACAAATGATTGCAAAACAATTTATATATGATTGTAGACAAGACAGAAAAGTATCCTCTTTCAGACTATTCATTTGTAAAATTAAACAACGTTTTAATTTAGAAAAACGTCTTGACAGATTCAATGACAAAAGTGTCCTATTCAGAAACCGGTCCACTAATGCAATACTTAGCGTATTAGTTTATATTTTTATATGTAGCTGTTGGCATACAGCGTTGGCTGTTTTTTTTTGTATTTTTTTACTCTCAGTATAATGATTTGAAATGATTCACCAATAACATTACAATACGATACAATAAAGTTACAATCACAAGCTCAATTTACCTTTAAGAGAATTAACTGTATTTGAAAATGTGTTAATCCAATCATGGAAGCCTGGAAGGTACTAACGGAAGGAGCCACGACGCCTCTCAAGTGGCCATTTAAGCTTCTTAACAGGCTTATTTTCTTTTGTTTCAACCCAAGTTAATCCTGATGAGGACATTGTCTAGCTCATCTTTGAAGTCCATGATAGTTTGCGATTGTTTACACAAGTAACGAGTTAGCAGAATATGATACAACCCCGCCGATTTTTAAATGTGACCATAAAATGTATGCGCATTATGAAACTACGGTCATCATACATGCGCACTTGGTTGGTTTAGGTGTGAAAGGTCAAAATACGTATTTCACAACCAGAAATTCAACAGATTAACGTTTGACTTCACAGATTTCACATGTTTTAGTTATTAGTAACTGTAACAAGAACAAGATTTCGAGTGTCTACAACAAAAATTCCTAAGGACTTCTAAAAAATATTATCACAGAGAAAGTGTCTAGGCATGCCCTTCTTTTGATACTATCTTTTCTGGTGGTGTTCGCCGATGCCCGGTGGTTGAAAATTTCAATAGTTTCGGGCGTCAAATCCACGCAATGACAATGGTTCCATTGAATAATGCAGTCGTTATTATGACAGGCAATCATTGATTAAGTCTCATCACCGTTACAAATACAAAAAGATCCACGATAGTTCATCAGTTCTTCTCCAATCGATGTTATGTCTGCTAATTTTTCATTAAAGTTCGCCAAGATCTCCGGAAACAACAGCATTCAAACTTCCGTTAGTACCTTCCATGATCCAATAAGGTACTCTCCAATAATTAATAACCATTGACATTGGCACATTCCACATGATCAAATGTTATTATATAATTACACTCAACAAGCGCCACTGGAATATCAGTTACTGAACTGATTTTGTTTACACAAGTAACGAGTACATGTTTAATTATTATTTATTTAAAAGAACGGGAATGCAGTGTTTATGTCGTGAAATAAATTCAGTTCCAATAGGGCAGTTGCATCACAGTAGTATTGTTAAACTCATTGGTTGAACACAGTTGGAAGAACAAATATGTTTTGTTTTGTTTTTTCCCCTTTTTTTTTATTCAACAAATATATTTACATTTGCTTCTTCAATAGTTTTTATCGTTTTATGTGGTCCAATTGATGGCGTTGAAAGTTGGCGTAGGTGGATTTTCAATGAAAATATAAGTCCCGAAAAATATTTGATGATCATTTTTTGAAATTTTGAACCCCAAATAACCGCCCACCAGGTGAATTTATAGCAGAATCTGGTATATGTGAAAATGAGTGCCATTTAGAATCAGAATAAATCAGAAAGAAATGCATGTCAATAAGTGGTATGTTGGCATGTGATGTGTTACTATACCTGACACTGAATTGGGCATTTGTCATGATACCATGCTGAATTTAGTTACAAGGTTAGAATGTTAGTTATGTCACTAAACTGGCCAAACAAAAAGTTGATTGTCATATCCCTGACTAAAAATCATTGTCAATCATAATAACATGTAAAACAATGATGTCAGCATAATTGATTAGCCAATCGTAAGTTAGACTAACCCATGCAGGGTCATTCATAATTTACCGGTAAATGTAGCTATGAAAATAAAGCAAGATTGTGGTGAGCTTGATGTATATAACCCATCATTTTCGTCAGCTGAACACCAATCTTTTGTTTGCTCAATAGTTTCATCACTATTAGCAAAGATTTGGTTGCATAATGTGGGAAATAATAGTTACCCCAAAACTGTAATCGGATAATTGCTAAATTCATTATCCAAAACAATAATTATTAGACATGGTGACCATTTGAAGATTAATATGCAGTATGTCAAAGAAACAAAGCCACCCCAACACTGAAGCAGGTCAAAATTAATGGTATCATTGTGAGTACATGTGAGGGCATACATTGTGAGGTTACTTATATAGTCAAAAATATATTGGTGAATACGATTATTGCATGCTGTTACTGAAATTTGAGTTATTTTGACCAAGAAAATACCTGTATTACATATGTTAGCATATGCACTACTTAAAAAGCAAACACGATAGGTGTCAGTAACTACCAGAAACATAAAGTTCACTGTAATTTAGCTGTGAGTGAAGATTTAATGTTCCACCAAAAATGATGTACTTGGTGTAGTATATATATATGAGGTATGTAAATGTGTCGAAATGGGCGTAGTGCGAGTGGTTAGTGCTAGTAGCACTAATCGGAAAAGGACCAGATCTAGTGCTAAAATGGCACTAGATCTAGTGCTAAAACGGCCTAGATCTAGTTGTAAAATGTACATATAGTGCAAGTGGCACTGACATCCCGTAATTGTCCGAAAATAAATATTTACGTAAAATTGTTGTATCTTTCATTCATTGGAAATGTTCTGCAGTGGGAAAATTGAGAATGTACAGGAATGTCATTGTCCACGTTTGTCGTAATAGACCTTTGAAACAACGCGATCGGCCGGGAAACTAGCTCCATGGATGGTGAAACTGCAGGTCAAGCTTCGCAATTTTTACAAATTGTGAATAGATACACTGTATGAAATGGTATTGTGTGGAAGTTTGTGTTTTCAGCTTTCAGGTGTATGTAAACTTGTAACTCATATGTAAATGGTGGAATTCAGCATTGATTTTTTTTTTTAAATCGCTGAAGTGCCGTTTTATTTCTAGTCAGCGCCACACTCAATGAAAATAGATCTTCAATGAAATTATGATGCCATATATGAACTTAATAAAATTGTGTATACTCCTAGTCTAAGTCCCGGGTCCCTGTAAAACTCTTGAAATCATGTTCTTGTTACAGTTGCGAATAATTAAAACATGTGAAATCTGTGAAGTTACGAATTCGTCTGTTGAATTTCCGGTTGTGAAATATGTGATGACCGTAGTTTCATAATGCGCATATATTTTATGGTCACGTTAAAAAAGGCAGATTTTTCGGCAGTTTTTAATTTTTTTAATGTTTTGGCGTAATTTTTCGGACATTTCAATCTTTCCTGACGCCTAAAATAGTCTATTTAAGTTTTCATTCAAGAGCGTGTTTATTGTTACTAGCATGAATGGGTAAGCTTTGTTTTGGACAAAGAGCTGTTATCACTGTAAACAATGTTAAATTATTCTTCTAATGCTCAGTTCATATTTTGAAAACAACTATTTTTTTATTTGAAAAAAAATCATGCCATTTTCCCATCAAAATCCAAGCCAAAAGATTGTACTACAACATCGGCAAATCTCTTTCGCGTTGCGTTGTGTGCCTTATTATAATCACTACTGACTAACATTCAACAATTTTGAAACGCAGCATGACCGGATTGCGCAACCATGATCATTTACTACTACGCAATGCAGTTGTGTTCGTTTTTATTTGAAACTTCGTTTAGAATATACTTTTGTTACCAGTAAAATAGAAAACAAATGTATTTGAAAAATGACACTGGGCGACATTGTAATGAAATTTCAGGCGTTCTACTTTTTAATTCAGCAAGAATTATTAATTATTGTTAATTCTGCAATAGTTTCTCTCGTCTTGGGTGGCCCATGGAGCTAAAATAAGATCTTATTTTAGCTCCATGGGTGGCCCAACTGACGGCGTTGAAAGTCTGCGTAGTTAGATACTTCAATGGAAATGGAAGTCCCCAAAAAATATTTGATGATTATTTTTTGAAATTTTGAGCCCCAAACAAGTGCCCACCAGCCGTGAAATCCCCTGGGCAATTTTTCGGATGGGCGAATTTACGGCAGAATATAAAGAAAGTATTATTATGGACATCTCGCATATTGCGGATGTTTTATACTGTTTGTAGTTTGCATATGAAAGTGGATGCCCCTCCTATTATTCGACGTCATTGACAATGCGATAACAATGCCACTCGCACTGTGCACATTTTAGCGCTAGATCTAATGCCATTTTAGCGCTACATCTAGTGCCATTTTAGCACTAGATCTAATACTTTTTCGAATTAGTGCTACTAGCACTAACCACTCGCACTACGCCCATTTCGACACATTTACATACATGTATACATGCATAATACTTACATGGTGTAATAGGTTGCACTGGTTGTTCTGTTGTGGTTTTTTCACTCTCACATTGTAATATATCACAATGTTTCCAGCCACCAAGTAGTTCAGAATCATCAGGATCAGCAAAATAACACCATGGTTTCTGATCACTATCAGGATTACGACAATAATTATGATCACCCAAACCTGCATACAAGACATTGACAATGTGACATTATGACAGGCCAATATTTATAAGGCCAGACCTTTATTATCCCTTGTTTCGCAAACCCACCGAATGAACAGGAGCCGAAAATAAAATTTTATTTCAGCGTAATTTCTCGAGCCCGCCGACTTGCAAGCGCAAAAAATGCTAAAAAAATATTTTTTTTTATCTTCATTTTTTTACCACCCGCCGCATAACAAATCCAAGTTGCATTTTCGTGGAAGTATCATGATCAAAGTATCGAAGTCTCGGCAGATGAGAAACAAGGTTATACATGGACAATTTTATTTCATTTCTTCTCTCCGATCAATGATCTCACTTACAATTCTTTGAGAAGCACACAAATCTAATGAAAAAAAAATTAATTTTATTTTTTTTCCACCCTCCTCAAAAAAATTGCTGTATAAAAACTTGAGAAACAAGTAATACTAAAAGTCTGGCCTAATGTTGACACTATTACAGGTCAATATTATAGGACTGACACTGACAGGTCAATATTTATAGAACTGACCGTATTACAGATCAATATTTATATTACTAACACTATAACAGGTCAATATTTATACATGTAGTTTTGAGACTATGACAAGTCAATATTTATAATACTGACACTATTACAGGTCAATATTTATACATGTAGTATTGAGACTATGACAAGACAATATTTATAATACTGACACTATTACAGGTCAATATTTATACATGTAGTTTTGAGACTATGACAAGTCAATATATATATTACTGACACTATTACAGGTCAATATTTATACATGTAGTATTGAGACTATGACAAGACAATATTTATAATACTGACACTATTACAGGTCAATATTTATACATGTAGTATTGAGACTATGACAAGTCAATATTTATATTACTGACAGTATGAAATCACAAATCATCATTTAGTGGTGGTTTTCTACAGTGATCACTTTTAGGCAGTCCCAAGGCATAAAGTATGAGCTACCTGTGAGACCACTCTTTCAGCAATATTTTTGCAGATTCACCTTTGTTTAGAAACTGAAATAATAATCAGTAGTTTGTAAAAAATATTTGATTCCCTCAAGTCAAACTTCATTAGATTTTGATCAACTCAAATCAATTTAATTTTGTTGCAATAGTATCATTTCATTATTTTCTTGACAAATATAATGTTGAGTGTATTAGTTTGCAATCCATAACAAAAAAATCCAAATATCACTAACTGATATTTTATACCACTAAGGTGATGTGTATTACTGAGAACCAAAAAGAAAACAGACCTGCATTGGGATATGAACTTGGATTGATTGCAGTAATACTTGACATAATATTCCAATTGGCACAAATATCGCCCTCTATGGTGACAGCAACATTTCCACGGTAAGATTCTCCATTGTCATAGTAACAGTTTTCAACTGAAAGAAATATTATTCATTACTATATTTTATAAATCAATGAAAACACATATAGGCCAAGTAGAAAAATTGTAATATTGCAGTGTGAAATATTTGTTTTTTTAAACATTTTTCATTAGGACAAGCAGCCTTACTGTATGTATTATTACCTTCCATTCTGCGTTCATAAAAGTCATATGGATCATCATTATAGTCTGTTTTCAGTGGAACTTCAAAGGAATGCTTGTCACTCAACCAACATATATTATCTTCACGTTTATAATCAAAAGAATGACACATAAAACTTGTTTCTTGTAAACAAGACATGGCACATTGTTCGGCTGTTTTCTCCATCAACTGTAAGTTGTTATGACCAGGAAGTGCAGCATATGGTGTCAGAATGAAAGATGCCAATGCTTTGTCTGAAATTAATACAAATATTTACAGTTCTTATTAATGATATCTTCAAAACCCTAAGAAGGTTTGCATGACATACTTTCTTTCATTCCACAAGGATACCGAAAATGAACAATGAGTCTGAAATGTCATGGAAAATGTTCAAAATTTTTACACTGTTTCAATGGTAAGATTATTTCTTCATATCTCAAAAATTTGCTAGGTAACATTAGATGAAAAAGTCAAATATTATTATTGATACAAATATTGTAATAATATTTCAAAAAAGTAACATATAATTTTGTCCTTTAACCAGGATAATAGCTTTTGATTATATACAATAAATTCTCTCCCATAATGCATTGCATATTTGAGTGTTTCACTTACACAAAATCACCTCAATATATTATTCAAAACAATATTTTTATTTTCACCATAGGAAAAATGTTACATTATATTTGGGGCTGAAAAGTCATTAAAGCATTCATATTAATAATGAACTGATGTATATGAATGAGTCATACTCCATTCATACTCCATTCCTACTCCATTCCTACTCCATTCATACTCCATTCATACTCCATTCATACTCCATTCATACTCAACTCATACTCAATTCATACTCCATTCATACTCCATTCATACTCCATTCATACTCCATTCATACTCCATTCATACTCCATTCATACTCCATTCATACTCAATTCATACTCCATTCATACTTCATTCATACTCAATTCATACTCAATTCATACTCCATTCATACTCCATTCATACTCCATTCATACTCCATTCATACTCCATTCATACTCAATTCATACTCAATTCATACTCAATTCCAACACATAAAGTTTATAAAACGATTTGTAAAGTAACCATGTGTTAATTTATGTTTGTGTTGGTAAATAAATTAGGTTCAATACATCTGACTATAGGTTGATAAACCAATGAACCATCACTATTTGAGATATCAAAGACAAAAATGGCAAAAATCAAGAACATTTTCTTTTATTTTTATTCACTCGCTACCTCATATAAAGTTACTATGCCAAATATAGATTGAATGGTGAAATTGCAGAGTTAGTCTCTATGTACAAAGCTGACATAAAAACACAGGGAATATTGTTGAAAATGTTGCAGGGCATTTCTTAAACAAATGTAATGTCTGGATCTTTGATACAGCATTGTCAATATGTACATCCTAACTTGTAAAACAACTCATTTAGTAGATAAGCATTGGTGTCTGCAATGGTAGTGACATCATAAAGATTGTGAACAACTCATTTGGTAGATAAGCATTGGTGTCTGCAATGGTAGTGACATCATAAAGATTGTGAACAAACTCATTTGGTAGATAAGCATTGGTGTCTGCAATGGTAGTGACATCATAAAGATTGTGAACAACTCATTTGGTAGATAAGCATTGGTGTCTGCAATGGTAGTGACATCATAAAGATTGTGAACAACTCATTTGGTAGATAAGCATTGGTGTCTGCAATGGTAGTGACATCATAAAGATTGTGAACAACTCATTTGGTAGATAAGCATTGGTGTCTGCAATGGTAGTGACATCATAAAGATTGTGAACAACTCATTTGGTAGATAAGCATTGGTGTCTGCAATGGTAGTGACATCATAAAGATTGTGAACAACTCATTTGGTAGATAAGCATTGGTGTCTGCAATGGTAGTGACATCATAAAGATTGTGAACAACTCATTTGGTAGATAAGCATTGGTGTCTGCAATGGTAGTGACATCATAAAGATTGTGAACAACTCATTTGGTAGATAAGCATTGGTGTCTGCAATGGTAGTGACATCATGAAGATTGTGAACAAACTCATTTGGTAGATAAGCATTGGTGTCTGCAATGGTAGTGACATCATGAAGATTGTGAACAAACTCATTTGGTAGATAAGCATTGGTGTCTGCAATGGTAGTGACATCATAAAGATTGTGAACAAACTCATGCATTGTTGTGTGGTTTATCAGTGAAGGTGTCTACAGTAGTGTTTTACAGTAATCATGAATTAATTGTTGCTTCAATAGCATGTCTGCAATATGAGCCGTAATAAGGTTCTTCAATTAACAGTGGCGAGTTCAGAGTTTTGAGTATTTGCAATAATATCACTACCACCAGTGCATGTTGTGATTAATATTGGCAGTCAATTGACATAATACTGCTTCTGCTACATGCAAGGATAGTGGTATATGTAACTGATACACTGTTAAAACAATTGATTTTTCACCTGCAACAATAGCAATAAGCTGCAATTGTATCATGTTGATTTGTACATCTAAGTTTGTATAATTGTTGGTTGAAAACTGGTTTATGAGGACATTTATTTGGTCATTATCTTGACAGACTTTGTGCCTGATTTGCTGATATGTTGGCTAACTACAACTTTATACATACTGGGAACTCTGCTGGAACATTTTTAAATGATGCTGAGTAACGAAATGGTATCTGCAATGAGCAGCGATAACAATTTTAGACAACTTGAAAAACTGAGGACACGGTTGTATGGTTGGGAACAACTGGCCTCTAGAAGGTGCTGGCCCTAGTAATATCAGCCTGTGTAAATTCACATAATCTTTAATTTGTTACATCAACCTGGATCTGATTTTGTTATATATACATGTGGCTTAGAGAGTGACTTGATATATTTCCCACTTTCTAGACATGATGTTCATTTTAACTTTATATGGATAGAATGCAGATAAACCCAGAAACAATTTTTAAGACATGGTGATCACTCAACACTAATCTATTAATGATGATAGATACTTACTTGCAGCATAAACTTCAACTTCACAAAGCGTTAAAACACCTTCTTTTCCAATTAACTGAACACTGACATACTGTCCTCTGATTGGTGGATTACAAGTTATAACAACACTTGGCTTTTCAGTTTGTTCTGCAGTCACATGACTTCCACAGACACTGTTCTCCAAGAAATTTTCACCATTGTGCCCAATACGTACCTCAGCATTCACTAAATTTTCAGCTGAAACAGGTAATAATACAGTCCATATGTAATATAGAAACAGGTAATAATACAGTCTATATGTAATATAGAAACAGGTAATAATACAGTCCATATGTGATATAGAAACAGGTAATAATACAGTCCATATGTGATATAGAAACAGGTAATAATACAGTCTATATGTAATATAGAAACAGGTAATAATGCAGTCCATATGTGATATAGAAACAGGTGATAATACAGTCCACATGTGATATAGAAACAGGTAATAATACAGTCCATATGTGATATAGAAACAGGTAATAATACAGTCCATATGTAATATAGAAACAGGTAATAATACAGTCCATATGTAATATAGAAACAGGTAATAATACAGTCCATATGTGATATAGAAACAGGTGATAATACAGTCCACATGTGATATAGAAACAGGTAATAATACAGTCCATATGTGTTATAGAAACAGGTGATAATACAGTCCACATGTGATATACAAACAGGTGATAATACAGTCCATATGTAATATAGAAACAGGTAATAATACAGTCCATATGTGATATAGAAACAGGTGATAATACAGTCCACATGTGATATAGAAACAGGTAATAATACAGTTCATATGTGATATAGAAACAGGTAATAATGCAGTCCATATGTAATATAGAAACAGGTAATAATGCAGTCCATATGTGTTATAGAAACAGGTGATAATACAGTCCACATGTGATATAGAAACAGGTAATAATACAGTCCATATGTAATATAGAAACAGGTAATAATACAGTCCATATGTGATATAGAAACAGGTGATAATACAGTCCACATGTGATATAGAAACAGGTAATAATACAGTTCATATGTGATATAGAAACAGGTAATAATACAGTTCATATGTGATATAGAAACAGGTAATAATACAGTCTATATGTAATATAGAAACAGGTAATAATACTTTATTTATTTACTTATTGACTCTTACACAATCCCCGGAGGGAAAGAAAATGGTCACAAAGTACAAGGAGAAATATATATATAAAAAACAAAAAAAAACACAATATAACAAATAACAAATAACAAATACAATCACTAAATTACTAAATAATACAAAATCTCTAAAATACAATCTAATATAAAATTACAAAATTGACAGCAGGCATTAAGATGTCAAGTAAGACCCTGCTTCCTGACTTCAAAGCTTTTACTTATGAACTGTGCTACTGGTATAATAATGTTTTCATTCTGTAACAATTCCATGAATTTTTTCTCTGCAGGTTTATTTTCAAATGCTGGGATCATATCCTTAGCTTTATTGAACAGTTTGGCACGCAACTCATTATATTTGTTGCATTCTAGCATACAGTCCATATGTAATATAGAAACAGGTAATAATACAGTCCATATGTAATATAGAAACAGGTAATAATACAGTCCATATGTAATATAGAAACAGGTAATAATACAGTCCATATGTGATATAGAAACAGGTTATAATACAGTTCATATGTGACATAGAAACAGGTAATAATACAGTCCATATGTGATATAGAAACAGGTGATAATAAAGTCTATATGTGATATAGAAACAGGTAATAATACAGTCTATATGTGATATAGAAACAGGTGATAATACAGTCCATATGTGATATAGAAACAGGTGATAATACAGTTCATATGTGACATAGAAACAGGTGATAATACAGTTCATATGTGATATAGAAACAGGTAATAATACAGTTCATATGTGATATAGAAACAGGTGATAATACAGTCCATATGTGATATAGAAACAGGTAATAATACAGTCCATATGTGATATAGAAACAGGTAATAATACAGTCCATATGTGATATGGAAATCGGTAATAATACAGTCCATATGTGATATAGAAACAGGTAATAATACAGTCCATATGTGATATAGAAACAGGTGATAATACAGTCCACATGTGATATAGAAATAGGTGATAATACAGTCCATATGTGATACAGAAACAGGTGATAATACAGTTCATATGTGATATAGAAACAGGTAATAATACAGTCCATATGTGATATAGAAACAGGTAATAGTGCAGTCCATATGTGATATAGAAACAGGTAATAATACACTCCATATGTGATATAGAAACAGGTAATAATACAGTCCATATGTGATATGGAAACAGGTGATAATACAGTCCATATGTGATATAGAAACAGGTAATAATACAGTCTATATGTGATATAGAAACAGGTAATAATACAGTCTATATGTGATATAGTAACAGGTAATAATACAGTCCATATGTGATATAGAAACAAGTAATAATACAGTCCATATATGATATAGAAACAGGTAATAATTGTAGCACACAGGAATTGTTATAGAAGCGTACTTACAACAGCAATCTATTCTGTTAAATAAAATGACTCTATGTACTTTATACTGCATTCTGAGATCTACCGTCCACCATGGTTCCATTTCAGTATTGGTATGACTACAAGAATCTTCATAGAAGGCACCAGTAATATCACCATCTATGGCACGACCAGAGACTGCTTCACCAAGTGTACTACTTTGCTTCGTCACACTGTTAACAGCAACATTCTCTAAAACTAATGATAACAGATATAGTAATATTGCAGTGCTGCTCTACAAGTGTACTGCAATCTCTGGTATTGCAGTGCTGCACTACAACTGTACTGCAATCTCTGGTATTGCAGTGCTGCTCTACAAGTATACTGCAATCTCTGGTATTGCAGTGCTGCTCTACAAGTGTACTGCAATCTCTGGTATTGCAGTGCTGCTCTACAAGTGTACTGCAATCTCTGGTATTGCAGTGCTGCTCTACAAATGTACTGCAATCTCTGGTATTGCAGTGCTGCTCTACAAGTGTACTGCAATCTCTGGTATTGCAGTGCTGCTCTACAAGTGTACTGCAATCCCTAATATTGTGGTGCTGCTCTACAAGTGTACTGCAACTTCTGGTATTGCAGTGCTGCTCTACAAGTGTACTGCAACTTCTGGTATTGCAGTGCTGCTCTACAAGTGTACTGCAATCTCTAGTATTGCAGTGCTGCTCTACAAGTGTACTGCAATCTCTGGTATTGCATTGCTGCTCTACAAGTGTACTGCAATCTCTGGTATTGCAGTGCTGCTCTACAAGTGTACTGCAATCCCTAATATTGTGGTGCTGCTCTACAAGTGTACTGCAACTTCTGGTATTGCAGTGCTGCTCTACAAGTGTACTGCAATCTCTGGTATTGCAGTGCTGCTCTACAAGTGTACTGCAATCTCTGGTATTGCAGTGCTGCTCTACAAGTGTACTGCAATATCTGGTATTGCAGTGCTGCTCTACAAGTGTACTGCAATCCCTGGTATTGCAGTGCTGCTCTACAAATGTACTACAATCTCTGGTATTGCAGTGCTGCTCTACAAGTGTACTGCAATCTCTGGTATTGCAGTGCTGCTCTACAAATGTACTACAATCTCTGGTATTGCAGTGCTGCTCTACAAGTGTACTGCAATCTCTGGTATTGCAGTGCTGCTCTACAAGTGTACTGCAATCCATGGTATTGCAGTGCTGCTCTATAAGTGTACTGCAATCTCTGGTATTGCAGTGCTGCTCTACAAGTGTACTGCAACTTCTGGTATTGCAGTGCTGCTCTACAAGTGTACTGCAATCTCTGGTATTGCAGTGCTGCTCTACAAGTGTACTGCAATCTGGTATTGCAGTGCTGCTCTACAAGTGTACTGCAATATCTGGTATTGCACTGCTGCTCTACAAGTGTACTGCAATCTCTGGTATTGCAGTGCTGCAATACAAATGTACTACAATCTCTGGTATTGCAGTGCTGCTCTACAAGTGTACTGCAATCCATGGTATTGTAGTGCTGCTCTACAAATTTACTACAATCTCTGGTATTGCAGTGCTGCTCTACAAGTGTACTGCAATCTCTGGTATTGCAGTGCTGCTCTACAAGTGTACTGCAATCCATGGTATTGCAGTGCTGCTCTACAAGTGTACTGCAATCTCTGGTATTGCAGTGCTGCTCTACAAGTGTACTGCAATCTCTGGTATTGCAGTGCTGCTCTACAAGTGTACTGCAATCTCTGGTATTGCAGTGCTGCTCTACAAATGTACTACAATCTCTGGTATTGCAGTGCTGCTCTACAAGTGTACTGCAATCCATGGTATTGCAGTGCTGCTATATAAGTGTACTGCAATATCTGGTATTGCAGTGCTGCTCTACAGGTGTACTGCAATCTCTGGTATTGCAGTGCTGCTCTGCAAGTGTACTGCAATCTCTGGTATTGCAGTGCTGCTCTGCAAGTGTACTGCAATATCTGGTATTGCAGTGCTGCTCTACAAGTGTACTGCAATCCATGGTATTGCAGTGCTGCTCTATCTCTGGTATTGCAGTGCTGCTCTGCAAGTGTACTGCAATCTCTGGTATTGCAGTGCTGCTCTACAAGTGTACTGCAATCTCTGGTATTGCAGTACTGCTCTACAAGTGTACTGCAATCTCTGGTATTGCAGTGCTGCTCTACAAGTGTACTGCAATCCATGGTATTGCAGTGCTGCTCTATAAGTGTACTGCAATCTCTGGTATTGCAGTGCTGCTCTACAAGTGTACTGCAATCCCTAATATTGTGGTTCTGCTCTACAAGTGTACTGCAACTGCTGGTATTGCAGTGCTGCTCTACAAGTGTACTGCAATCTCTGTTATTGCAGTGCTGCTCTACAAGTGTACTGCAATCTCTGGTATTGCAGTGCTGCTCTACAAGTGTACTGCTATCTCTGGTATTGCAGTGCTGCTCTACAAGTGTACTGCAATCTCTGGTATTGCAGTGCTGCTCTACAAATGTACTACAATCTCTGGTATTGCAGTGCTGCTCTACAAGTGTACTGCAATCCATGGTATTGCAGTGCTGCTCTACAAATGTACTACAATCTCTGGTATTGCAGTGCTGCTCTACAAGTGTACTGCAATCCATGGTATTGCAGTGCTGCTCTATAAGTGTACTGCAATCTCTGGTATTGCAGTGCTGCTCTACAAGTGTACTGCAATCTCTGGTATTGCAGTGCTGCTCTACAAATGTACTGCAATCTCTGGTATTGCAGTGCTGCTCTACAAGTGTACTGCAATCCATGGTATTGCAGTGCTGCTCTATAAGTGTACTGCAATATCTGGTATTGCAGTGCTGCTCTACAAGTGTACTGCAATCTCTGGTATTGCAGTGCTGCACTACAACTGTACTGCAATCTCTGGTATTGCAGTGCTGCTCTACAAGTGTACTGCAATCCATGGTATTGCAGTGCTGCTCTATAAGTGTACTGCAATATCTGGTATTGCAGTGCTGCTCTACAAGTGTACTGCAATCTCTGGTATTGCAGTGCTGCACTACAACTGTACTGCAATCTCTGGTATTGCAGTGCTGCTCTACAAGTGTACTGCAATCTCTGGTATTGCAGTGCTGCTCTACAAGTGTACTGCAATCCCTAATATTGTGGTGCTGCTCTACAAGTGTACTGCAACTTCTGGTATTGCAGTGCTGCTCTACAAGTGTACTGCAACTTCTGGTATTGCAGTGCTGCTCTACAAGTGTACTGCAATCTCTAGTATTGCAGTGCTGCTCTACAAGTGTACTGCAATCTCTGGTATTGCATTGCTGCTCTACAAGTGTACTGCAATCTCTGGTATTGCAGTGCTGCTCTACAAGTGTACTGCAATCCCTAATATTGTGGTGCTGCTCTACAAGTGTACTGCAACTTCTGGTATTGCAGTGCTGCTCTACAAGTGTACTGCAATCTCTGGTATTGCAGTGCTGCTCTACAAGTGTACTGCAATCTCTGGTATTGCAGTGCTGCTCTACAAGTGTACTGCAATATCTGGTATTGCAGTGCTGCTCTACAAGTGTACTGCAATCCCTGGTATTGCAGTGCTGCTCTACAAATGTACTACAATCTCTGGTATTGCAGTGCTGCTCTACAAGTGTACTGCAATCTCTGGTATTGCAGTGCTGCTCTACAAGTGTACTGCAATCCATGGTATTGCAGTGCTGCTCTATAAGTGTACTGCAATCTCTGGTATTGCAGTGCTGCTCTACAAGTGTACTGCAACTTCTGGTATTGCAGTGCTGCTCTACAAGTGTACTGCAATCTCTGGTATTGCAGTGCTGCTCTACAAGTGTACTGCAATCTGGTATTGCAGTGCTGCTCTACAAGTGTACTGCAATATCTGGTATTGCAGTGCTGCTCTACAAGTGTACTGCAATCTCTGGTATTGCAGTGCTGCAATACAAATGTACTACAATCTCTGGTATTGCAGTGCTGCTCTACAAGTGTACTGCAATCCATGGTATTGTAGTGCTGCTCTACAAATTTACTACAATCTCTGGTATTGCAGTGCTGCTCTACAAGTGTACTGCAATCTCTGGTATTGCAGTGCTGCTCTATAAGTGTACTGCAATCTCTGGTATTGCAGTGCTGCTCTACAAGTGTACTGCAATCTCTGGTATTGCAGTGCTGCTCTACAAGTGTACTGCAATCCATGGTATTGCAGTGCTGCTCTACAAGTGTACTGCAATCTCTGGTATTGCAGTGCTGCTCTACAAGTGTACTGCAATCTCTGGTATTGCAGTGCTGCTCTACAAGTGTACTGCAATCTCTGGTATTGCAGTGCTGCTCTACAAATGTACTACAATCTCTGGTATTGCAGTGCTGCTCTACAAGTGTACTGCAATCCATGGTATTGCAGTGCTGCTATATAAGTGTACTGCAATATCTGGTATTGCAGTGCTGCTCTACAGGTGTACTGCAATCTCTGGTATTGCAGTGCTGCTCTGCAAGTGTACTGCAATCTCTGGTATTGCAGTGCTGCTCTGCAAGTGTACTGCAATATCTGGTATTGCAGTGCTGCTCTACAAGTGTACTGCAATCCATGGTATTGCAGTGCTGCTCTATCTCTGGTATTGCAGTGCTGCTCTGCAAGTGTACTGCAATCTCTGGTATTGCAGTGCTGCTCTACAAGTGTACTGCAATCTCTGGTATTGCAGTACTGCTCTACAAGTGTACTGCAATCTCTGGTATTGCAGTGCTGCTCTACAAGTGTACTGCAATCTCTGGTATTGCAGTGCTGCTCTACAAGTGTACTGCAATCCATGGTATTGCAGTGCTGCTCTATAAGTGTACTGCAATCTCTGGTATTGCAGTGCTGCTCTACAAGTGTACTGCAATCCCTAATATTGTGGTTCTGCTCTACAAGTGTACTGCAACTGCTGGTATTGCAGTGCTGCTCTACAAGTGTACTGCAATCTCTGTTATTGCAGTGCTGCTCTACAAGTGTACTGCAATCTCTGGTATTGCAGTGCTGCTCTACAAGTGTACTGCTATCTCTGGTATTGCAGTGCTGCTCTACAAGTGTACTGCAATCTCTGGTATTGCAGTGCTGCTCTACAAATGTACTACAATCTCTGGTATTGCAGTGCTGCTCTACAAGTGTACTGCAATCCATGGTATTGCAGTGCTGCTCTACAAATGTACTACAATCTCTGGTATTGCAGTGCTGCTCTACAAGTGTACTGCAATCCATGGTATTGCAGTGCTGCTCTATAAGTGTACTGCAATCTCTGGTATTGCAGTGCTGCTCTACAAGTGTACTGCAATCTCTGGTATTGCAGTGCTGCTCTACAAATGTACTGCAATCTCTGGTATTGCAGTGCTGCTCTACAAGTGTACTGCAATCCATGGTATTGCAGTGCTGCTCTATAAGTGTACTGCAATATCTGGTATTGCAGTGCTGCTCTACAAGTGTACTGCAATCTCTGGTATTGCAGTGCTGCTCTACAAGTGTACTGCAATCTCTGGTATTGCAGTGCTACTCTACAAGTGTACTGCAATCTCTGGTATTGCAGTGCTGCTCTACAAGTGTACTGCAATCTCTGGTATTGCAGTGCTGCTCTACAAGTGTACTGCAATCTCTGGTATTGCAGTGCTGCTCTACAAGTGTACTGCAATCTCTGGTATTGCAGTGCTGCTCTACAAGTGTACTGCAATCTCTGGTATTGCAGTGCTGCTCTACAAGTGTACTGCAATCTCTGGTATTGCAGTGCTGCTCTACAAGTGTACTGCAATCTCTGGTATTGCAGTGCTGCTCTACAAGTGTACTGCAATCTCTGGTATTGCAGTGCTGCTCTACAAGTGTACTGCAATCTCTGGTATTGCAGTGCTACTCTACAAGTGTACTGCAATCTCTGGTATTGCAGTGCTGCTCTACAAGTATACTGCAATCCCTAATATTGTGGTGCTGCTCTACAAGTGTACTGCAACTTCTGGTATTGCAGTGCTGCTCTACAAGTGTACTGCAATCTCTGGTATTGCAGTGCTGCTCTACAAGTGTACTGCAATCTCTGGTATTGCAGTGCTGCTCTACAAGTGTACTGCAATATCTGGTATTGCAGTGCTGCTCTACAAGTGTACTGCAATCCCTGGTATTGCAGTGCTGCTCTACAAATGTACTACAATCTCTGGTATTGCAGTGCTGCTCTACAAGTGTACTGCAATCCATGGTATTGCAGTGCTGCTCTACAAGTGAACTGCAATCTCTGGTATTGCAGTACTGCTCTACAAGTGTACTGCAATCCATGGTATTGCAGTGCTGCTCTATAAGTGTACTGCAATCTCTGGTATTGCAGTGCTGCTCTACAAATGTACTACAATCTCTGGTATTGCAGTGCTGCTCTATAAGTGTACTGCAATCTCTGGTATTGCAGTGCTGCTCTGCAAGTGTAATGCAACTTCTGGTATTGCAGTGCTGCTCTACAAGTGTACTGCAATCTCTGGTATTGCAGTGCTGCTCTACAAGTGTACTGCAATATCTGGTATTGCAGTGCTGCTCTACAAGTGTACTGCAATCCATGGTATTGCAGTGCTGCTCTATAAGTGTACTGCAATCTCTGGTATTGCAGTGCTGCTCTACAAGTGTACTGCAATCTCTGGTATTGCAGTGCTGCTCTACAAATGTACTGCAATCTCTGGTATTGCAGTGCTGCTCTACAAGTGTACTGCAATCCATGGTATTGCAGTGCTGCTCTATAAGTGTACTGCAATATCTGGTATTGCAGTGCTGCTCTACAAGTGTACTGCAATCTCTGGTATTGCAGTACTGCACTACAACTGTACTGCAATCTCTGGTATTGCAGTGCTGCTCTACAAGTGTACTGCAATCTCTGGTATTGCAGTGCTACTCTACAAGTGTACTGCAATCTCTGGTATTGCAGTGCTGCTCTACAAGTGTACTGCAATCTCTGGTATTGCAGTGCTGCTCTACAAGTGTACTGCAATCTCTGGTATTGCAGTGCTGCTCTACAAGTGTACTGCAATCTCTGGTATTGCAGTGCTGCTCTACAAGTGTACTGCAATCTCTGGTATTGCAGTGCTGCTCTACAAGTGTACTGCAATCTCTGGTATTGCAGTGCTGCTCTACAAGTGTACTGCAATCTCTGGTATTGCAGTGCTGCTCTACAAGTGTACTGCAATCTCTGGTATTGCAGTGCTACTCTACAAGTGTACTGCAATCTCTGGTATTGCAGTGCTGCTCTACAAGTATACTGCAATCCCTAATATTGTGGTGCTGCTCTACAAGTGTACTGCAACTTCTGGTATTGCAGTGCTGCTCTACAAGTGTACTGCAATCTCTGGTATTGCAGTGCTGCTCTACAAGTGTACTGCAATCTCTGGTATTGCAGTGCTGCTCTACAAGTGTACTGCAATATCTGGTATTGCAGTGCTGCTCTACAAGTGTACTGCAATCCCTGGTATTGCAGTGCTGCTCTACAAATGTACTACAATCTCTGGTATTGCAGTGCTGCTCTACAAGTGTACTGCAATCCATGGTATTGCAGTGCTGCTCTACAAGTGAACTGCAATCTCTGGTATTGCAGTACTGCTCTACAAGTGTACTGCAATCCATGGTATTGCAGTGCTGCTCTATAAGTGTACTGCAATCTCTGGTATTGCAGTGCTGCTCTACAAGTGTACTGCAATCTCTGGTATTGCAGTGCTGCTCTACAAGTGTACTGCAATCTCTGGTATTGCAGTGCTGTACTGCAATCTCTGGTATTGCAGTGCTGCTCTACAAGTATACTGCAATCCCTAATATTGTGGTGCTGCTCTACAAGTATACTGCAACTTCTGGTATTGCAGTGCTGCTCTACAAGTGTACTGCAATCTCTGGTATTGCAGTGCTGCTCTACAAGTGTACTGCAATCTCTGGTATTGCAGTGCTGCTCTACAAGTGTACTGCAATATCTGGTATTGCAGTGCTGCTCTACAAGTGTACTGCAATCCCTGGTATTGCAGTGCTGCTCTACAAATGTACTACAATCTCTGGTATTGCAGTGCTGCTCTACAAGTGTACTGCAATCCATGGTATTGCAGTGCTGCTCTATAAGTGTACTGCAATCTCTGGTATTGCAGTGCTGCTCTACAAGTGTACTGCAATCTCTGGTATTGCAGTGCTGCTCTACAAGTGTACTGCAATCCATGGTATTGTAGTGCTGCCCTACAAATGTACTACAATCTCTGGTATTGCAGTGCTGCTCTATAAGTGTACTGCAATATCTGGTATTGCAGTGCTGCTCTACAAGTGTAATGCAACTTCTGGTATTGCAGTGCTGCTCTACAAGTGTACTGCAATCTCTGGTATTGCAGTGCTGCTCTACAAGTGTACTGCAATCTCTGGTATTGCAGTGCTGCTCTACAAGTGTACTGCAATATCTGGTATTGCAGTGCTGCTCTACAAGTGTACTGCAATCTCTGGTATTGCAGTGCTGCTCTACAAATGTACTACAATCTCTGGTATTGCAGTGCTGCTCTACAAGTGTACTGCAATCCATGGTATTGTAGTGCTGCTCTACAAATTTACTACAATCTCTGGTATTGCAGTGCTGCTCTACAAGTGTACTGCAATCTCTGGTACTGCAGTGCTGCTCTACAAGTGTACTGCAATCCATGGTATTGCAGTGCTGCTCTATAAGTGTACTGCAATCTCTGGTATTGCAGTGCTGCTCTACAAGTGTACTGCAATCTCTGGTATTGCAGTGCTGCTCTACAAGTGTACTGCAATCTCTGGTATTGCAGTGCTGCTCTACAAATGTACTACAATCTCTGGTATTGCAGTGCTGCTCTACAAGTGTACTACAATCCATGGTATTGCAGTGCTGCTATATAAGTGTACTGCAATCTCTGGTATTGCAGTGCTGCTCTACAAGTGTACTGCAATCCATGGTATTGCAGTGCTGCTCTATAAGTGTACTGCAATCTCTGGTATTGCAGTGCTGCTCTACAAGTGTACTGCAATCCCTAATATTGTGGTTCTGCTCTACAAGTGTACTACAAGTGTACTGCAACTGCTGGTATTGCAGTGCTGCTCTACAAGTGTACTGCAATCTCTGGTATTGCAGTGCTGCTCTACAAGTGTACTGCAATCCATGGTATTGCAGTGCTGCTCTACAAATGTACTACAATCTCTGGTATTGCAGTGCTGCTCTACAAGTGTACTGCAATCTCTGGTATTGCAGTGCTGCTCTACAAGTGTACTGCAATCTCTGGTATTGCAGTGCTGCTCTACAAGTGTACTGCAATCTCTGGTATTGCAGTGCTGCTCTACAAGTGTACTGCAATCCATGGTATTGCAGTGCTGCTCTATAAGTGTACTACAATCTCTGGTATTGCAGTGCTGCTCTACAAGTGTACTGCAATCTCTGGTATTGCAGTGCTGCTCTATAAGTGTACTGCAATCTCTGGTATTGCAGTGCTGCTCTACAAGTGTACTGCAATCTCTGGTATTGCAGTGCTGCTCTACAAGTGTACTGCAATCTCTGGTATTGCAGTGCTGCTCTACAAGTGTACTGCAATATCTGGTATTGCAGTGCTGCTCTACAAGTGTACTGCAATCCCTGGTATTGCAGTGCTGCTCTACAAATGTACTACAATCTCTGGTATTGCAGTGCTGCTCTACAAGTGTACTGCAATCCATGGTATTGCAGTGCTGCTCTACAAGTGTACTGCAATCTCTGGTATTGCAGTGCTGCTCTACAAGTGTACTGCAATCCATGGTATTGCAGTGCTGCTCTACAAGTGTACTGCAATCTCTGGTATTGCAGTGCTGCTCTGCAAGTGTACTGCAATCTCTGGTATTGCAGTGCTGCTCTACAAGTGTACTGCAATCTCTGGTATTGCAGTGCTGCTCTACAAGTGTACTGCAATCCATGGTATTGCAGTGCTGCTCTATAAGTGTACTGCAATCTCTGGTATTGCAGTGCTGCTCTACAAGTGTACTGCAATCTCTGGTGTTGCAGTGCTGCTCTACAAGTGTACTGCAATCTCTGGTATTGCAGTGCTGCTCTACAAGTGTACTGCAATATCTGGTATTGCAGTGCTGCTCTACAAGTGTACTGCAATCTGGTATTGCAGTGCTGCTCTATAAGTGTACTGCAATATCTGGTATTGCAGTGCTGCTCTATTAGTGTACTGCAATCTCTGGTATTGCAGTACTGCTCTACAAGTGTACTGCAATCTCTGGTATTGCAGTGCTGCTCTACAAGTGTACTGCAATCTCTGGTATTGCAGTGCTGCTCTACAAGTGTACTGCAATCCATGGTATTGCAGTGCTGCTCTACAAGTGTACTGCAATCCATGGTATTGCAGTGCTGCTCTACAAGTGTACTGCAATCTGGTATTGCAGTGCTGCTCTATAAGTGTACTGCAATATCTGGTATTGCAGTGCTGCTCTATAAGTGTACTGCAATCTCTGGTATTGCAGTGCTGCTCTACAAGTGTACTGCAATCTCTGGTATTGCAGTGCTGCTCTGCAAGTGTACTGCAATCTCTGGTATTGCAGTGCTGCTCTACAAATGTACTGCAATCTGGTATTGCAGTGCTGCTCTACAATTATCTACAATGTGAGCGTTCTCTGCTATGTTTGCCATAGTGGGCAGTATATACATTTGGTTACCTGGGTCACATGTCTGTCCAGGTTGTCCAACATCACAAAACTCCCAACGTACATTAGGGTTTGAGGTATAGCACCAAGTGTCTTCCTCTCCATCTGGATTACGACAATAATTATGATCACCCAATCCCATGTTTGGATATCTTTCCTCTGTACGTATATGAGAATGTGGTGATTGAGATGACCATTTCTGACAAGTTTCACCACCAACAGTTGTTGTCTTGGTGCCACGGTAATCTGATTTGTCCCACATTACAAAACATTCCACACCTGCAAAAAGTCATTGTAATAATTTGAATAATCAATATCTAAATATCACAAACAATAAACATATTATGCATCATCATGGCATTATTGACAGAGATAGCATTTTTTAAACAAAATGGCCCTCTGGTCCGCCATTTTTAATTAGATTTATTGAAAATAACAATTTATTATGATGGTAAATAACGCTGTCACTATGACAACAAAAGAAGTTCAAAGATACTGTACCGGTCACTGGTAGCATAGTGGTTGTCGCTCCAGACTCATGATCGGTAGACCCATGTTCAAATCCTACCTTAGGCTGAACATCAAAGGGTCAACCCCTACCCTGGGTGAGTGTGCCACAGACTCAATGGGAAGGCCAATTCCACTGGCCGAGATTCATTCACTAACGAATGCGACTTTGGGGGAACCTTTGTTAAGGTCCGCAGGTGCTTGTGTTTGACCGAGCCTGGTTGACGCCAGGATAGCGCATTAAAATTGCCATTTGACAGAGAGATGGCCACACAGCCCTGTCATGTAGTCCCAAACATGAATATGACTTCTGTGGCAAAATGCACTATGTGTCAGCACTAGCACTTGCAATTTGCACATAAAAAAAAAAAAAAAAGTCAGGAGAGACAACGGTGACATTCAATGTCCAGAACTGTCGCCTGGCACAAAAATATTTAAAAAAAAAAAAAAAAAAAAAAAAAAAAAAAAAAAAAAAAAAAAAAAAAAGATACTGTACCTTTTCTTTCATAGTAATCATAAGGATCATTTCTGAAGTTAGTTTTAAGAGAAATAACTTGTGAATTCTTATTACTCAGCCAGCACCTCTTGTTAGCTCGGTCATAGTCAAATGAGTAACACATGAAGTCAGTAGTTTCAAGGCACAAAGTTGCACACTGGGAAGCCGACACATCACTATGCCTTTCTTTGTTATGACCAGGAATAGCTGCATTTGGTACATGGCGAAATGCACCAACTGGACCTTAAAAAATAACAATTGAACACTTTTAATTGAAAATAAAAAATAATATTTTTGAGTGATTGAATTATTATACGTACATACATTGTATAGTAGGTTTTAACCAGTGTGATTGTTGAATTAAAATGTTAGTCAAGATAATTATAATCAAAGAAAGCTTAGAAAGAACTCCCATGTGCTGAGGGAATTTGAGACACATTAAAAATTAATTCAAAATTACTTGTACTTGAGATAATGATGGAAAAGCTGAAAACTAATTAATGCAAATCAGAAAACTAATATGAACAGATTTGAGTGTAAAACTAATGAGGTCAGCGCAATGTAACAGAAAATCTATGTACCAAGTTTTATTGAAATGTGATTAGAACTAACAAAATTATAAATTATTATGCTAATCAGGGAATTAATATGAACAGATTTTACCCCAAACTAATTAGGTAATTAATATGTACAGATTTTACCCCAAACTAATTAGGTAATTAATATGTACAGATTTTACAGATTTACCGAAAACTAATTGGGTCTCTGCATAGTTCTAAATTCATTGAAATGTGATGATTAGTACTTTAGATATCAGTAGAAAAGCTGAAAATTAATTATGCAAATTAGGTAATTAATATGCACAATTATTTACCCTAAAACTAATCAGTCCTAAAGGATCTATGTACCAAGTTTCATTGAAATGTGATGATTAGTACTTGAGATATCCATGGGAAAGCTGAAAATTAACTAATTATGCAAATTAGGTGATTAATATGCACAAATATTTATCCCGAAACAATCAATCTCTGCATAGTTATTGAGTATCTAAGTAACAAGTTTCATTGAAATGTAATGCTCACTACTTATATCAAAAGCTGAAAATTAATTAATTATGCAAATTAGGTAATTAATATGTACTGATATTACCATAAAAACTATCAGGTCTGTGCAGTGTCATATGACATCTATGTACCAAGTTTCATTGAAATGTGATGATTAGTATCAGAGGAAAAACCGAAAATTGTATAATCATTATGCAAATTAGGTATGCACGGATTTTTACCAAAAACTAATCAAAACATAGAATTAGTTCAGAGCATCTATGTACCAAGTTTCATCAAAATCCAATGAGTGGTTGTTTAGATATCAGTGGAACAGTCATGGAACCACTAAAAATTAGCTAATTATTATGCAAATTAGGTAATTAATAAGCATGGATTTTTACCAAAACCTGGTCAAATCTGCGCATTGGCCTAGAGCATCTATGCACCAAGTTTTATCAAAAAACGATGTATGGTTCTTGAGATAGCAGTGGAAAAGTTGGACACACATACACACACATACAGACACACTTAACTACAAAGACTCCCATTATGTGCTTCGCACATGGGAGTCAAAAATAAAAAGACATAGCAGCAATGACTGTGTTTGAAGCATCATGGCTAATACATCACACACAAGTGTTCTTCCCAGGATTTCAGTCAGGGATGGTGGCTAATTTGCATAATAATTAGCAATAATTTACAGCAATAATTTACTGCTTATATACTGATTATTACTTTAGTTTTATAATTTAGAATTTCATTCACGATTTATTTTCGACAAGTGAATAAACTTTTCTTCAAACATTTTATTTTTGACATCAGCTGTGGCGTGATCAGTGAATTATGTAAATAAACTACAACGCGCAACAAGTACAAGACTTCGGTTGGTTATTGTTTATGGCTTAAAAGAACAGCGAAGATGAGTCTCATAGAACAATAGCTTCAGAAATCATAGACAATAATAATAGTGTGAAAATCAAGCATGACAGGAGGATTTCGAGTGTGGCGGTGTCAGACGACATGTAGCATGGTGGCCTCTCAGCGCAGCATGGAGGCACTACTACGCTGTATGTATCCTTGGAAGAACACTGGTACACGATTTTAAATTTTTTAAAGTTTGCTGTACATGCACATTTACAGTTGGATTCTGCGAATTTGATATGCTGACATAATATTACATCACATGATCAGATAAGGTCACCAGATATGTTAATTATACCTCTTGCGCCATGCCTTCATCATAGCACTAACTGCATATACATGTATCTATTTCAACAGTGCTTAGGATTTTACAGTTATACATAGTAATGAGGTCGCAAAACCACACATGGTTATCTGAAAGATCCATTACATTTCTTTTCCAATGCTTTCTGTAGTTTTTTATAATTATGCATATTAATGACGTCAGTGTACTTGTGTTATTCTTGATGACTGTTTCTCCCTAGAATGAATTTTCAATTTAAAACACAAATTCTGAGTGGTAATTCCCTATATATCCCTTCTTTCTAAGATGCACTGTTGAATATGAAAAATTGTTGCTCTGCACACTGTACTATAAAATGATATAACAGATGGATGCCAGGTCATGTGACTTATGTGCCTGATTATTGGATAAGAATCACAATGTATGTCTCTTTAACAACATGCCAAATATGAAAACAATAGCTCTTTTCAAATGAGAGTGTTTAAAAGAATTATGGAAGAATAATAAGCAAAGCATTAACAAAAGGGCTTCACACTATAAGGGTCACAACCCTAACAATTATAAAACATATGGTAATAACTTTGTACAGACTTAAATGGGTTTTTACATGGAGTTTCATTTCTTGCCAATACAAGAAACATCAAGGTGGGCATCAGATGTCCTGCAAGATCAAGTAATTAGCTAAGTGGTCAAACCAAGAAAAAATATAAGGAAAATATAAGATAAAATATTAGTACATGTGTATAAGATATCCAACTAAAGGAAAAGGCCCAACGAAGAGAACAGGTTCAACTAAAAGATGATATCAAAAAAGAGGTGCAACTATAAAAGAAGATATCAAACAAGCCATGCATGGCACAGTTCCCATTAGTTATCAAATTTAAGATATATAATTTTGTTTATAGTAATATAGCTGGAATATAAACATGTCAGGAATATGATTATGATGATTGTTTAACATTAAATGATTGACATTTGTATCTGATCGTCAAACGAGTATTAAGAAATATTGCTCTGGAACAGCATTAATTAAAACAAAATCAGCCATTTTGAATACATGTATAATGAATATATAAAATTTGAACATAGTCAGTCAAAGCATGTCAAAGATATGGCTCTTGAAGCCCATTCATTAAAACAAAATGGCCACTAGTCAGCCATTCTGAATCTGATCTAAAAAATAAAATAACATGCATCAGGAACCCGTAATGTCTAATGTATGTACCAAGTTTGAGCAAAATCCATCCAATAATGCCAGAAATGCTTGATATTTGATGATTTTTTTAGCACAAAAGTGGCCACCATTCGGCCATTTTAATAGGATCGCCAAACCAATGTATCTGTATATCTATGACATGATGTATAATGAATATTTAAAATTTGAACATAATCAGTCACAGCAAGTCAGAGATATATGGCAATAGAATCACATTCATTAAAACAAAATGGCCGCCAGTCCGCCATTTTGAATCTTAATATATACCTTATATATAAAATATGTTTTTGAAATGCAGTCCCTCACCCCCTTGGCTATTTTCGCTGATTTTTCGTCGCCGGAATGATTTACGTCCCAAATTATGGTTCTGCAGGCTGGACTGAATTAGATTGGGCAAAAATCTGTCGTTTTTGGCCTCAACAATTTTTTGCTTGGAAACGCAAGGACGATAACAGTTAGCCAGCCATAGCCTCATTTGCATATCTTTAATCAACATTGACGCTACCGTTGACATTTGAATGGGCGATATTACTTCCACGGGGACATGTATTTTCAGCGCTAAAATTCAGGTTTAAAATACTGTGATCTCAAATAAAAAACATTCACACACAAGGAGTATGTTTAGAAATGTACCAAATTCTAATTTTATTGACAATCTGATGTTTATTTTCTGAAATAAGAGACGTCAAAACGAACAATCGTCAGTAATAGTATTTCACGGCAGACTTCTGGCTGATTTACTCAAAAAATAATCAACATGAGAAAAAGACACTTTGCGGGAAGGTAACATACTACGTAATGCACCGAAATAAGTACTTACTATATTTTTAAATCCTTGCGTTATGCAACGTGTCAAAATTAACCGTCACGAAGTCATTGCCGATGAACGCAAGGGCCACCACTTCCGCGGAATTAGGTCATGACCTCACATAGAACGGCTATTGAAAATGCTGGAAGGTGGGGGTGTACAAGCATTATCTCTAAGACAAACACATTATTACATGGATTATTTTATGGATCTTAAACGAAATAATTTTGTTTACACTAATTTATTAGTGTTATGGTAATTTTATATTTAAATACTGTTCATCGGGTAATAAATATAAAGAAAAATGCAGGAATAACAAAGAAGTAAACACCCCCCCCCCCCCGCACAGCAGATACCTACTGTGCGTGTGTGTGTGTGTGTGTGTGTGTGGATGCCATAAAACAGAACTTTCCATCATACATTCTGCAAAAACAATATAGAAAAATACAGCCAAAAAGTTCAATGTTTCTCAGCTTGAAATATAAAAAAACATGTATACTTTCAATAGCAAGGCTAGTTTAAAATAAAATCCAATATCTGAAATTCATTTTTATGATACGAAATAAGCCGGCATACAATAACACATTCGCGCATAAATGTGATCACGTGATCCGTAATATAACAGGCGTGCTTGATTGATGTTTTATTGCATGTTGGACATTATGAAATTGAATAAATTATAAAAAAGAATTTCATCTTCTTGCATGCCTAAGCATATGTTTGTTACAAACGAAGTAATGGTTTCACTAAATTACCGAATTAAGTATTCAAACATAACTTAGCAACGTGTACCATTAAATATACACGTATAAGCAATGATATACCAAAATGGCAAGCAATTTAAACACAAATTGAGAGCGAGTAGAGAATGGTTAAACTGGTCCAAAAAGATCAAAGTTGCGGCGCTTTGACTTAAAATTGTGTTTTCCATAAAAAATGCTAATGTTAAAATGGTCGAAATCTCAAAGCAAAGCAAAAGTTAATGAGCAAGAAAATATTCAGTCATGAACCATTCTCATTAGTTTTGCTATGTCACCATCATCATCATCATCAGGGTAGATATCTTGATCATCCTGTTCTTCAATCCATACGTGTTGCTCTACTAATTCTGTCAAATCGGGGTCATCTTCTAAGGTATCAATTTCTTCAATTCTGTTGTTTTCCATTTCCAATAATTCCTCCATTAAAAGTGTTTCCGCAAGTTCTTGGTCTGAATTTCGCACATTAGCCGTGATCACTGGTGGAGAATCAGTTTCCATTGCTTTTGGACAAATTCCATGTTTCTTGGAACCATTACAAGCTCCTGTATTATGTGGATTGTTACACCCAAGACACAAACAAGCTGGTCCACAAAATCCATGGATTTTGTAGCACTTACAACATCGATTGGTACAGGTTGGTGCTTTCTTACACCGGCATCCCTTTGTAAGTAGAGCAACAGTATTGGAAATTTTTTTAATGTTTTCATCACTGTCCCACACAATACAAAGATTACCATCAGTGCCAACCTTGTATCCATGCAAGTGCAAATCTGGAAAATCAACTACAGTTTGGTCAGCTTGTGCCCATAGCTGAGAAACCCAGCAAGATCTTTTCCAGTGTAGCTCAAGCGCATCAAACGACTGACTGAGCTCATCTTCGTACTGGATTCGCGGCCACATACGTTCCCTTATTTCGTTTAGCCATTTCTGATGATTTGCAAGTGCATTACAGCTGCTATCCTCTAATTTCCGATACAGTTGTGCTGGTGTGTTTTCCTCAAAAGCTGTTAAATGCTTCTTAAAATAAACACTACCAACAAGTCTAACAAATGCAAGTAGGCCATCTTTTAATTTATCCTGGCACGTATCAGACAATGTACCTGGATGTGTGGACACACCTGTAATGAATTCACAATACTGGTAAAATATATTGTAAAATGATCCTTTCCCTAACCCAGCAAAGAATGATACAAAATCACATCCTGTGCACATGAATAATGTTTGCATGATTTTACCAATCATGTCAAGTCGTGTGTGCTGCAAGTCAGGATCAAGATTTAGGGCTGATTTTAATTCAGACATGCTAATATATTTTAGATTGGTAGGATCATTATCCAATTGAACATATATCTCTTTTTGTGAGTGTTTATACAATAGGGGCAGTAACGCGTGATACGTGTCTGTATCAGGTGAAAATATCACTCCTTGATTATACTGTGAACTCAATGCATGTAAAATACACCGACTATCTGCTTCCTCGTGATTACTTTGAGCAATCCATTCATTTGTAATACCTGTAGCATCAACACACATAGAACTGTCCTTTTTATTTCCATCAAACCCACCAGCTGTTATAAAACGTTGGTCGCCTTGTAATAATGGGGCCACCAATTTCAGACACTCCTCAGATAGGAAATTCACTAATTTTCATTTATTGGGACGGCAACCAATAAACTTTCTCCAATTAGTGGGCACTGGGGTTTCTCTCTGAACTAAATCAATTTCCACGTCTGTATTAACATTCTTGTCCCGTCTTTGTCTTTCAATGTCCTTAGGACTGACACCCAAATGCTGAGGATCGTCAAATATTAAATGGACTTCAAAACAAAACCTATTGTAATGGGGAACAATCCATCTCCGAACAAAAAACTCAGCATAATGGGCAAAGGTTCGATGTGAAGCAAGAGGGGCCTTATTGATTAGAAACATTCCATCATATATCATAAACTTTGCTCTCCATTCAGGGGGTAAACTCTCTTTCATAATATCACTGTATCTGGTCTTAAGAATTTTTGTTGTATTGCTCTTTTGACTTTTATATGGCAACCCATCAGATAATGAAATTGCCCTGGGAAAAGTAACAAACTGTTCAAGTGTCTTTACTGGTTCGCCTGTTTTTTTTTGAATGTGCTATCTGTTTTTTTAAGCAGGCAGTGACCATTCTATGGTCATTATCTCCTTTTTTTGACTTGACTATTTGTTTTACTTTACCGGAAAAGGTTTTCAAATGGCGTTTACGAACTGGAGCTCCAGTACTTGGCTGAAACATGATACGAACTCTGACATATGCAAGAAAATCCTGTTTGCTTATTTCCCGACAAGACAATAAATCTTGCTGGACTAATTTCTCTGCAACTTCTCCAGTGAATACATTGAGTACACCCCTATATAAAAATAAACTCCAGACAAAAAAGATGAGTGTAATATAAACTTCTGTAATCCTCAATAATTTATAATATAACAAAACAACATCAGTAGTGGCACACTTGGTATTCTGCAAGATAAAATAAAAAAAAATATGAATAAATAATTTGTAAACACATTCCACAATTTGAAACGAAAAAAACAGAAATTGGGAAGGATCATTGTAGCCCATAGCAACCAGTTTACGGTATTTATCAATAATCTCCTTCAAATCCAATATTGTAGAATTTGTGTGGTAATTACCACCCTTTTAACTATTCTATGTAATGTGTATGTACATTTTAATATAATATTGGGAGTATAACAATTTTATGTGAGGTGATGAGATGTTAAATATCAAACTTTGTATTTTTTATCAACTGGAATTTTAATATTTGTACTTATTTGTAAAATTATGGAAATTCATTTTGTAGTTACCAAGGTATAAATATTGAAGCCCCTCCCCATATATGTATACTTGAACTAGAACGGCTTGCTACTTTGGGGCATGTCAATTTTTATTACATAAAATCACTAGTTGCTATAGAAAGTGTACTTATGAATATATATAACACCTAAAAAACAAACTTAACACGTAAGTTAACCGCACCGTCTCAGGCCCCACATTGACCTGACTAAAGTTGACCTCAATTGACCTAATTTATATAATGGCGCCAACGCGGTATAGTGGGAGAAATTGCTCGTTTTCAGAAAATCGCCAAATATTCTACAGAAATTTTGAAAACTTGAAACTTCAGGGAATAATTGCCTATACCCTTTGCTTAGTCCCCATATATTTGTTATAAATCAAAATTCTTGCGTTATGGTAGGTGTCACTTTTAAAGTTGGGGCGAAATCGTGAGCGTATTTTACCACAGCGGTTCCTATTTTCTAATTTACGAAAATATTTCATTGAAACCACTCTAAAAAATTACATATTCGGCAAGGATGAGATACTAACCTGTTGTGTAGCAAAAATCAGGAAGCTGCGTTGGCCGGTTTTGCTTAAATCACGGTTTCAATATGACCACAAGTCACAGCAGAAATTTGCCGGGAACAGAGTGATACAAATGTACTGGTCTGGAATTTCGAATTAGAATACTGTATAAATTATGTTAATGAGGCTTTGGCTGGCTAACTGATAAGACTCGATTTTCAAGAACGCAAGTCGCTCGGATCGGACGGTTTCTATTGTGTCGAGTCTGTTGTGTGTCTAGAAACATAACAACTTTGTTTTTTGGTGAATATAGAACATGCTCTGTTCCAATAAAGGATTTTGATATGCAAATCGTACAATTTTATTAGTTCCTTATTGTAACGTTTCCCATAAAAATAGTCCTCTACTCCCCAGAATTTGACAATGGTACTAGCCCAGAATTGACTTTCTGTTCAGCACGTCTTTGATTGTAGCAATGTTTACGCCACTGTACGAAAATACGCACACTCGCGAATTTGACAACATTCACTTGAGCATTTTAGGATAGTGGGAATAGAAGCAAATAGATGGGAATGCCAGTTACGTCACTCAATTTGATTCGATTGCTGGCCGGGATAGATGTATTTAGTGTTCATTCAATGCTATATGTCTACACCTGCGATTCTCAATTTCGATGGGTAAAATCATATCGCTGCTGTGGATGGCGACGGCTGACAGATTGTTTTGGTTCTGCGGCTCTCTTGGCATGGGCAACTGATTTTTAGGTTTCTGCTTTTTAGCTCCGCTGTCGACTTTGTCGAGCGGAGCTTATCATATGAGTGATTGTCCGGCGTCGTCCGGCGTCGTCCGTCGTCCGTGTCAATGTTTTACTTTTTTGACTTCTTGAAAACTACAAGCCTGAATGCTTTGATACTTGGTGTATATGTACCTTGGGTAGACCTCTCTCAGATTTGTTCATTTTGTAATGATATCTTTAATTCTCTAATTTTGGTGAATATTTTTGTCATTTTTAGTAAAAAGTGATATTTTCGACTTCTTGTTAAAAACCGCAAGTTCAATTGCTTTGATATTACATATATAGGTACTACATGTGGACCTCTCTCAGATTTGTTCATTTTGTAATGATATCTTCAATTCTCTAATTTTGGTAAATATTTTTGTCGTTTTTGGTAAAAAGTGATATTTTCAACTTCTTGTTAAAAACCGCAAGTCCAATTGCTTTGATATTACATACATAGGTACTACAAGTGGACCTGTCTCAGATTTGTTCATTTTGTAATGATATCTTTAATTCTCTAATTTTGGTGAATATTTTTGTCATTTTTGGTAAAAAGTGATATTTTCAACTTCTTGTTCATTTTCTAATGATATCTTCAGTTCTTTAATTGAAATGTGCATTGCTAACAGCGGAGCTATCTCAGCCGACAGGCTGCTTGTTAAATATTCTGACGTTTACTTGGTCGTATTTTGTATATACCACTCAGACACTGACAACAAGTACATGTATGTAAACGGGCCTTCGCTTCATTGTGGCCTCATTATGGCGACAATGTGGCATCAGCATCGCTTCATCAAACAAAGAAGTACTGTACTCATTTCCTCCAAACCTCTTGACCGCTTCCGCTTTTGACCGGTTAATTTCCGTTTTATTTTCGACCGTGCAAAAATTCGGACTACTAAAAATTTTCTGGTTTTCATAGATCACGGTTACTAGTTTAGTAACCGTGCATAGATGTTGAACAACCGTCAAAAGTTCAAATACTTTTTGTTTTAACTATCTATAATTATATGCACGCAATCTGACCCTTTGACCTAGATTTGGCTGGGATTGAATATTTTATTTTAGACAATATTCCGACGTGACGCACTGCTACAAAATGTATTCAACAGAAGTACAACATGGTTGTCTGGGTTTCTTTTCCTGATTGTGTTGAGTTTACGATTTGTATAATTATTGTTGTTTCCCCCCAAGCAGAAGACAAGCCGAAGGACCATGAAGCTAAATAGAACTCCCACGCATGGACGTGGACTGAGTGAAAGAAAATATTTCTAAGGCTAAAATAAAAATGACCTACTATTACACCTCTTTGTGTATTTGTCAATTTTGTATATATTTGGTATGACCGTATGATCGTAAATACCTAGAAAAATCTCGTCTTTCGTTAATAATTTCATTTGTTTGAAATGTCTACCGACCGTAATTTGTTTCTCCAAACGGTCCCGACGTCCGTCATTCAACACAATCAGCATTTATTTATCGCAGTTCATGGGGATCATGTCTCGTAATTTGCGGGCTGTACAAACAAATAATTAAACAAGTACTATTTATTGTATTTTTGTTTTACCTCGCGAAACTACAACAGAGCGTAGAGTTGTCGCGGTTAAATAGTCGCCTTGAAATCGATGGAACTTCAACTACTAGTATCCATTTCTCACCTTGAAATAAAAAAATCGAAGAGCATCGGGGGATATATTATTAACCAGTCTTACGAATCGCTAGCTTTATTTTATTCGAATTCATAAAATTCACGAGTTTTCGACATTTGTTGGCAACTTCCGCGCTAAAATGGTTGAAAATGTGGGTGTGGTTTTCTCGCAAAGTCCTGTTGATAATACGGACAAATATGGTTCTGTGACCCAGGTCGTGCTCCGATCAGGTGACTCTCAGCCAGTCAATGATGTTGTAACAAAACATATTTAACGCAAATTGAAGGGTCGTCGTACCATCCAATCTCCATCGTCGATTCACATTTTTTTTTTGTGCTGTGACAGGCTTCGCAATTATTCACTGAAAAACATCGGTATATTTTGACAAACGGATGGGATTTTACCTCAGTTCAAAAAAAGAAGAAAAAAAACAGGGCTGAGATACAAATCAGTTTTGCAAGTTGGGAAATAAGGTAAACCAGCCTGGGGTCGATGATTTTCAGTATCGAAGGACTTCCGTGTGAATCATGATTTTCAAATTGTTCATCGGCTGGTCATCAAATATTTACGGCCACACTAAATGGACACGTTTTTTTCTGAAGCCCAATAAATTATTTCTGCATGTCAAGCGCTATTCGATTTTTTTACAGGGCATGTGGCTCGTTTTCATTCGAAAATATATTTGTGAGAATACCTTTAAAGTACGTATAGACTGAGCTCAGATCACTGATCGTGACTTAACTTTGAGAATTGGTTGTCAAATTTTACCAGACCGACGCCACCACAACCATCCAATCATATGTTGGAAATGTAAGCACATGTTTTGGAACTTTGTATCAAGATGACTGGCGACGACGCCGACGCACCAGGCGGCGTACGTGTGTATTGCATGTTTTAGCACAGGGAGCCCAGGAACTATAATCAACTGTAGTACGCAGTCTCTATGAGCGCGGGGGGGGGGGGGGGGGGTATCGGCTGGTATCGAGTGGAAGAAATATTTCTATAGTCTATTTCTTACACTCGATACCAGCCGATACCCCCCCCCCCTCGCGCTCATAGAGACTGCGTACTACAGTTGATTATAGTTCCTGGGCTCCCTGTGGTTTTAGTAGTCCGGGCATGGGGTAGGACTCGGCTAAAACTAAACGAAACACAGAAAAATACTACCGAAATGAGGAATCTGAATCTGCTCTTCTAGCAGCAAATAAAATGAGCGAAAAAAGGTAAATTTTATGGCAAGAACAGTTTCACTTCGTATACAGCAAATTGTGTTGTATCAGAACGACGATTGCATCGTGTGATTTGAATTTATCACGATTTTCCTTCCAGTCAATATGAAACTCGTCACCTTGCCGATTGTAATGTACTTCGCAAAGTTTTTGGTGCCCAATACTCGCAACACTAAAATAATTAAACAAGATATCTTTTTAAAATGTCATTTTACTCTTGATCATATTATTTTATTCGCCTTGAATTTCAAATCGATTACATATCGAACTTCTGTACATGTTTTTGTCTACTGCCCTTCTGCGTGCAAATAATGAGGTCATACTCACGTCACAATAAATTGAAGCTGATGCCATGTTGATGCCATGAGACTGCGAAGCTGAGGCCACGATGATGCCACAAAATAGCGAGGCGAACACAGCTTCAATTTTCAATGACGCGAAGCTGATGCCACAATGATGCGATGCTGAGGCGACAATGAAGCCATGCGTAGGCGACAATGATGCCACAAAAGCCAAAGCTTCCGCGAGAACTGTACATACAGTACAGTATGTAAACGGGCCGGAACATAGTCAACATGCCAGTGGGACTCTGAAGGCCCCGGAGAAAGCGTCATCTTACAACATTAATGAACGAAATTTACATTACAATCTCATGCTTCCGAACAATCTGATATTTATGCTGGATAACAAAGTATACAAGTACTGTCTACGATATACTGCAAAATGGAAATAACATACCTACATACAATAACCAATTTAACCATTGTTGATTTTTGTACAAAATTCCAAGAACACAAAACAAACAACTGACAACAATCGACACAACAAAAACACTACACAGTCACTGTAGTCACACCAGTAAGAAAAAGATACTGTGGAGTTCATTGCAAATGTAAATACAAAATAAATGTCAGTGAATACAATATTTATTAATTTGCAGCCTCCATGGACAAGTTCACAGCCTCTAATATTGCAAATGCAACTGCAAATCTCATCAGGATTTCCACATGAAATTACACAGATAGAAAAAAAATGCAATATTAAGACAAGGAAAAATAATGTTTTTTTTGTCAAGGCTAAATTCTCTTATTTTGCGATATTTTTGTGAGTGTACATGTATGCATTATAATTATGAAAACTTAAAATGTAATCATTGTACAAATGTAAAGTAAACAAAATTATCGAGTGATTTTGGATTTGTTGGAAAAGTAGTCGAAATGCTGTGACATGGTCGAAGTGGTGGTGGGAATTACCAAGCCAGTTTATAAAACAAGCTGGTAGGCTGGTTGGCGATCCGCTCTGCTCAAAAACAAGCAACATCATGTTTTCAGCTGTTGCCATGGTAGGACATGAACATGAAGGTAACGTCGGTTTATAACTGAAACCGGGCACTGTATACGAAGTTCGCAAAAAAACGTTCAGTCTTTAGAAGTCACTTTATTTTATTGCTAGGGCGTATTCTGCTGTTAAATTTATTATTATTTATAACCGTTTTGCGATAGTATTTACTAGATTGAAGGCAGCATTTACAATTCATTCATAGTTCAAAGTTGCATTGGGATTACGTTGATACAGTGTAACAATCTTGGCACCGGTGATCTCTTATCAGTGTGCAACGTAGCCAAAATAAAAAAAAACATGATCATATGAACATTGCTATAATACAAGACTGGTAGGAGGTAATAAATTTGGGGCGAAAGTATTCAAAAATCAGTTTTTGGCTGTTGCCATGGCAGCGGTGAGTGAGAATTTTGAATAGGATAGTCAAACCAATATATCTGTTTATCTATGACATGATGTATAATGAATATTTAAAATTTGAAAATATTATCAGTCAAAACAAGTCAGAGATATGGGTCTAGAAGCCCATTCATTAAAACAAATTTTGAATCTTATCTGAAAAACAAAATTATTTGCATCAAGGTCCCATAATGTCTAATGTATATACCAAGTTTGAACAAAATCCATCTGTAAACAGCCGAGAAATTGTTGATTTTTAAGATTTTTTAGCACAAAAATTGCCGCCATTCGGCCATCTTGAATCAGATCGTAAAAACAATGAGGTGCATCAAGGTCCTATAATGTCTAATGTATATACCAAGTTTGAACAAAATCCATCTGTAAACAGCCGAGAAATGCTTGATTTTGATAATTTTTAGCACAAAAATGGCCGCCATTCGGCCATCTTGAATCAGATCGTGAAACAAATTGACGTGCATATGTATAATATTATGTATGATGTACGTATGAAGTTTGATTGTGATTGGTCCAGGCATTTCTAAGATACAGGACGCACGCACTGACGCACATACACACGGAGGTCAAAACATAAGTCCTCGTTTTCGGACTGCGTCTGAACGGGGACTAAAAAAGATATCAAAAAAGAGGTGCAACTATAAAAGAAGATATCAAAAAAGAGGTGCAACTATAAAAGAAGATATCAAAAAAGGGGTGCAACTATAAAAGAAGATATCAAAAAAGAGGTGCAACTATAAAAGAAGATATCAAAAAAGAGATGCAACTATAAAAGAAGATATCAAAAAAGAGGTGCAACTATAAAAGATATCAAAAAAGAGGTGCAACTATAAAAGAAGATATCAAAAAAGAGGTGCAACTATAAAAGAAAATATCAAAAAAGAGGTGCAACTATAAAAGAAGATATCAAAAAAGAGGTGTAACTATAAAAGAAGATATCAAAAAAGGGGTACAACTATAAAAGAAGATATCAAAAAAGAGGTGCAACTATAAAAGATATCAAAAAAGAGGTGCAACTATAAAAGAAGATATCAAAAAAGAGGTGCAACTATAAAAGATATCAAAAAAGAGGTGCAACTATAAAAGAAGAAATCAAAAAAGAGGTGCAACTATAAAAGATATCAAAAAAAAGGTGTAACTATAAAAGAAGATATCAAAAAAGAGGTGCAACTATAAAAGAAGATATCAAAAAAGAGGTGCAACTATAAAAGAAGATATCAAAAAAGAGGTGCAACTATAAAAGATGAAAAAAGAGGTGCAACTATAAAAGAAGATATCAAAAAAGAGGTGCAACTATAAAAGATGAAAAAAGAGGTGCAACTATAAAAGACGATATCAAAAAAGAGGTGCAACTATAAAAGATATCAAAAAAGAGGTGCAACTATAAAAGAAGATATCAAAAAAGAGGTGCAACTATAAAAGATCAAAAAAGAGGTGCAACTATAAAAGAAGATATCAAAAAAGAGGTGCAACTATAAAAGATATCAAAAAAGAGGTGCAACTATAAAAGATATCAAAAAAGAGGTGCAACTATAAAAGATATCAAAAAAGAGGTGCAACTATAAAAGAAGATATCAAAAAAGAGGTGCAACTATAAAAGATATCAAAAAAGAGGTGCAACTATAAAAGAAGATATCAAAAAAGAGGTGCAACTATAAAAGAAGATATCAAAAAAGAGGTGCAACTATAAAAGATCAAAAAAGAGGTGCAACTATAAAAGAAGATATCAAAAAAGAGGTGCAACTATAAAAGATCAAAAAAGAGGTGCAACTATAAAAGAAGATATCAAAAAAGAGGTGCAACTATAAAAGAAGATATCAAAAAAGAGGTGTAACTATAAAAGAAGATATCAAAAAAGAGGTGCAACTATAAAAGATATCAAAAAAGAGGTGCAACTATAAAAGATATCAAAAAAGAGGTGCAACTATAAAAGAAGATATCAAAAAAGAGGTGCAACTATAAAAGATATCAAAAAAGAGGTGCAACTATAAAAGAAGATATCAAAAAAGAGGTGCAACTATAAAAGATCAAAAAAGAGGTGCAACTATAAAAGAACATATCAAAAAAGAGGTGCAACTATAAAAGATCAAAAAAGAGGTGCAACTATAAAAGAAGATATCAAAAAAGAGGTGCAACTATAAAAGAAGATATCAAAAAAGAGGTGCAACTATAAAAGATATCAAAAAAGAGGTGCAACTATAAAAGATATCAAAAAAGAGGTGCAACTATAAAAGAAGATATCAAAAAAGAGGTGCAACTATAAAAGATATCAAAAAAGAGGTGCAACTATAAAAGATATCAAAAAAGAGGTGCAACTATAAAAGAAGATATCAAAAAAGAGGTGCAACTATAAAAGAAGATATCAAAAAAGAGGTGCAACTATAAAAGATATCAAAAAAGAGGTGCAACTATAAAAGATCAAAAAAGAGGTGCAACTATAAAAGAAGATATCAAAAAAGAGGTGCAACTATAAAAGAAGATATCAAAAAAGAGGTGCAACTATAAAAGAAGATATCAAAAAAGAGGTGCAACTATAAAAGAAGATATCAAAAAAGAGGTGCAACTATAAAAGAAGATATCAAAAAAGAGGTGCAACTATAAAAGAAGATATCAAAAAAGAGGTGCAACTATAAAAGATATCAAAAACTATAAAAGAAGATATCAAAAAAGAGGTGCAACTATAAAAGAAGATATCAAAAAAGAGGTGCAACTATAAAAGAAGATATCAAAAAAGAGGTGCAACTAAGGGAAGAGGTTCAACTAAGCAAGGGATTCATAATGCTTCTGAAGATCTGTAGAATCATGGTTTGTTGTACGAATAACAGCAAGAATTAAGATAGCAATAATAATCTTAGTTAAACTAAACACCAAATAGATCTAGGCAAAGTATAGCCAGACTGAGGGACACAAAATACACAGAAGCATCTTCATACAGAGGTCTAGGCAGATCTGAGATATAGATAGTCCTAAGAACACCGAATACAAACATTGAAATCTATAAATCCTTGTTGACAGATTTCTGGCAACTAGTATCAAACATTCAGAAATGGCTTAATCATTTATGAAACAGCTGAAAGTGCTGTTGACATGATGGATAACATAACAGCACTCTTGTAATGTTATAATGATGCAAAGCAACTCCTGACTTTCAAGTTCCTAATGGCTGCTTATTTGCATAACCATTTCAAGGTTTGAACTTATGTGGGTGCACGGCACATTGAATTGTTTTTGAATGACCAAGGTGTAACATCTTGAATAATCTTACCGGGGGTAGTTTGAAAACAGTTCCAGAACTTCATAAATTTCCCCAGGAGCAGGCATAACATGCAGTAATGTACGAAAGACAAAGCTTATTGAACTTGTAGAACATGATGATAAAACAAATGGTCGTCCCTAGGACCCTGACGATCGTTTTATATGCCTGTTGGTCCAAATCTGGAAATAAAACACTTCCCGCATGTGCATAGAATGTTGTATTAATTCAACCCCACACCAATTACCACTCTAACATCTCTGTCATTCGGGTACTTTAATGTTACGCCCTCTAAGAGTGTTCTGGTGAAACCCGACAACACGAAAGTCAGGATTAAGACCAACATTAACATTATATTACAGCAGTTATGATATAAACACCAAATAATGAGCATTGATTAATCAAACAAACAAAACCATGTAATGTGTGAAGTCACATGACTTACTAGTATTTCTACGCTCATAATAATTATATGGATTTCCCACATAATGCGTAATGCGACTGTTACTGTGTTACTGTCACTTATCCAACAGATCTCCCTTTCTTCTTTGTAATCAAATGACCGACATAAAAATTCTGTTTGTGTGTAACATTGATGTGCACACTCTTCAACTGAGATTCCGTCAATTTGTAGTGATATGTATGTGACAACAAAGTGTCCAATTGGACCCGAGGTATGAAATAACCTGTCAGATTGAAGATGTGCAAATACAGTGCAAAATAACACAAAATAACATATAATTACATGCACATAACTGATGGTGATTAACTCCTAATTTTATGTGATAAGTATGTGATTTCTTTATATAATACATTGTATTTTTTATTTTTTATATGTTTTTTTTGTGATTTTTAACAAATTTCATACTACAATGGTGTGTGCTTGGAACATATACTTCTATGAAAAAAACATTATGTATTGGATTGATCTTACAGTAACATTCTGAGTCAACCAACATTCAATGAAAAGCATGGTGAGACATGATATTTGTTAATATTATTGCTAAATAGTCAATATATATCAACAATAACATCATACATATTAGAGACGTGTTGATATGTGTCAATTATTCGGTATGATCAATAGGGAAAGCTTATAGCAACCTAGGAGCTTAAAACAAATGAGTTGTGAAACATGAATTATGTGTTAAATGTGTAGATTCATACCTTCCTGTTCTTTACCACGAGAATAGTTTTCATCTTGAGAGTTTGCGTCCTCTGTTGTTCTACATCCTTTATTACCCCGACTGTTTTTACCACGACTACGTCCACCGTGGCTACGTCCCCCAACACGGCTACGTCCCCCACTATCATCACGGTCATCACTATCATCACGGCCCCTACCACGTCCGCCACCACGACCAGAACGAGCTACAGTTATTGGCTCACACTCATCATCTCCTTCACTCTCACTGCTACTACTGAATAAATCCCCAACTGCTTCTACAGCAGTTTCAAAAGCATCTAGTATGCCACCGATTATTCGACTATTGGGTCTTCGTGGACCACTTCGTTTTTCACGCTGGACTGAATATGAAGAAAATATTTAGTGAATTAGTGGATAATCTGACATCAAAATACATGTATCCTTATGACTTGTTTTTGAAAGTCACTTACTGTGTGGCTCACACTTTGATAGTGTTGACGGGACAGTCACTATGTGGTTTTGGTTACTGGTCTATGCCACGGTCTCAAAATCCACTGGGGGAAATATAGTACACATGTATGCTATTGCGCTTCATGGCCCAGCAACATGTATTCACTAACTAATACGGACGAAAACTTTATTTTCATTTGTCTTTTTTTTTGCAATTCTCGCTAACAGGATAGATTAATGAAAATACGTGTTTTTTTTCTAAATTTCACATTAAAAAATCAGATAAATAATATAAAGTATTTTACAGTTTGTTGACATAGATTGATATTTCCGGCGGAAAACTGCGGGGCAGGCTATGGCTAAACTATACTTACCTTCGTCGTCTGCTTGCTGTACACTTCTTTCTGCCTGTGTAGAGAAACAAAAACATATACAAGTAACCTGTAGAATACTGTGTGGGTAATATTTTTTATATTGATTTTTGTTGCATTTGCAGCAAATAGTTACCAAACAATGAGAAATCTATAGGATTGAATATACCCCACAGCTGGCTTCACATACATTGTTCATAGTTCATATGGTGCTTACACCAGGATTTAATTACAGCACCTAGGCGGTATGTGGTTACAGCTTAATGTTCGAGTAATCGCAAGAAATTGACATGACAATAGAAATTCATTAAAGACTGCCACTCCCATGCAATTAACAGCGAGTGAAATTCCTGGGATTGAAACATATATTTTGAAGTCACTGGTGTAGGCAACGAATAACTGCAAGTTGACATAAAGACGAGGTAGTTTATTTAATCAGTGGTCAACTAGAGGCTGAAATTATAATTAATTTGTTTATTTCAATTTCTCCTGACGTCAAATAGAATACACTGGTGAAACACGGTAGTAACTGTGGGTGAAAGGATGTTTTGGGGTGTAGTTTACATTGTATATAGAGTGGTAGGGTCGGGTGTAATGTGTTCATTTCCAACTATTATGAAGTCACGTAGAATTTCACTTAATTTATTTTTTCTGACATGTTTTCAAGCATTACATGTGAATCCAATTTTCACTGCGCTGTGTCTCAATAGAGTATGAGGGAAATGGCATATTCACTGGAATTTATTTCAGGGGAAAAATGTTTTCAGTGATAATGAAGTATTATGACAGATACCCTCCCCGTGGCTTTCATTGCGTATGGAAGTTATTTTCACGAGTGATGCGGTGTATCCTGCTGCCGTACTTTCACGAGCGAAGCCACGGGGAGGGTGTGGGGTTCTGTTATTATACACATGTCCCATATTTGATTATTTCATATTAAAAAAAGAACGTGCAACAAACCGGGATAGAAATTTAGATCGGGGAACCCAATTGCCCATTAATATGCTCCAAGACAGTGCTGCGACCTAGCAACGCTTGTCAGTGTAGAACGCGTGTCGCTGTACGTGTGAAAATAAAATAATCAGACGTCTAATTTAAGTCATTGTCCGAATAAATAACTTGTGGATGTTTAAGCGCGGTGGTCGTAGCGCAGCGCGTGTTCGAATTTCATGTAAATAAACAATGTATTTTACACGCGTTGTATACGTCGCTATGAGTCCCATATTGAACAGGACGCGACACGACGACTGTCGCCCTTTAGTTGGGACCACGACAGAACCAGAACTTAAACTGGGCGACTACGATACACGGTTGATGTTAAAAGTTAAAAGTTCCTCCACAGATCTGTGCATTGGCAAACATGCCGTGCAACTGCAGTACTCCACTGACGGAATGACTTTCGTTGAAATCGGTCGTCGCTGACTCGTGAGCTGCACACTACAACCTCGTTTGTGATGTTGCTTGCTTGTCGTGGATGGACTGAGTCTTGGTTACCGGTTAAATTTTGCTAATTTGGCGTTGGTAATCTTTATTTGGAACCGAGTAACGCCGCAACGTCGCCAACAGAAACCTCATGGTATATCGATGTTGATGGTTGCGGCTCCATATTAATCGGAGATTTCACTGCGGGTCCAGGCAGCGGGTGGATCTTCCGAGAGCCCTTCAAGATTTATAAAACTCAGATTCCAGGTGGTCAACAAACATTAAGTTCTCCCAATCCTAGTATTCTATGTGATGTACATCTAACATGCCAAAAATGCTGGTGAACGATTTGAACCTGACAAAAATACTTGAAATAGATACCAGGAAGGGGAGGGGGGTAAAAGAAAAGTTATATAACATTTTATTATTCAATAATTTATTAAAATACATAAGTTTGTCCAACTCCCTGTGATACAACACCTCAGACATAGCTCATTGTACTCGGCTTGAGTGTGGGCAAAAAGTTACTATTTGAATTTTTGATATCTGTTTTCATTAATGAGAAAGTTGACCCCGAAGTTAAAGTAACTGTTCAGCAGGAATGGTTTTTTAACTCTTCTGTGATTTTTTTTGGCTTGGCTGATTTTGTCACGGTTCATACTTGACAGGCAGGTCGTACCATCACTAATTGGAAAAACAATCCTGACCCACCGCTACCATGGCAACAGCCAAAGTCTTGTAATAGCAGTGCCCAAATGATCATGCCTTTTATTTTGGCTACGTTGCGCACTGGTAAGAGATCACCGGCGCCGACATTGTTACCACTGTCAACGGAATCCCAACGCAGCTTTGAACTTTGAATAAAATGTAAATGCTGCCTCCAATATAGAAAATACTATCGCAAAACGGTTGGAAATAATACATTTAACGGCTGAATACGTCCTAACAATAAAATAAAGTGACTTCTAATGACTGCCATGTTATTTTGCGAACCTCGTATAAGGTGCCCGGTTTTAGTTATAAACAGACGTTAGCTTCACGTTCATGTCCCTTCCATGATAACAGCCGAAAACATATTGCTTGTTTTTTACCGGTTTTCATTGGCAACCGAAGTATTTTTATTTTGTAAACAAATTTTCGTCTGCTATTTTTATTCAGTTCAAATCGTTCAGCAACATTTTTGGCATATTAGGTGTACATCACATGGAATACTACGATTGAGAGAACTTGATGTATGTTGACTGATTTTTATCATAGTACGAAGTACCAGGAAGTTACTCAGTTCCAAATAAAGATTACCAACGTCAAATGAGCAACATTTGACTGGTAATCAAGATTCATGTAATCCATGGCTAACAAGCAACATCAGAAGCGAAGTTGTAGCATGCAGTACCAGTAAGTCATCCCGTCAGTGCAGTACTGCAGTAACACGGCATGTTTGCCATCAGCATTGTATTCAAACGAATCACGTGGTGTGCCGTTCTCGTTCAAAACCGGGATTCGATCAATAGGGGAGTCCCAATTAAAAAAACACATTGCAAATCATGCAAGTTCAACATTTTCAAACCAATATACTAAAACAGAAATGCTCAGAGATGCAAATGAAGGATAGATATTACTTTTCACTATACACATCTCTGTTGATACTATCCCTCACATTTTCTACTCCCAATTACTCCTGCGTAAAATGGACTAGCCTCTTCATGTTGACATTCAGACTAAAATCACGTGACAGGCTGTTAAAATTGGCTGTTGTATACTCTTTCGCCGGTCTGGAAAAGGTGTTTAATTAACTCACATTCAAGCAACAATGCAGATTTCCCAGTGGGAGTGAGACTATTCGACTCTGCCACTAAAAAAATAGGGGTGTTTTTAGCAAAAAACGAATAACCCTGGAATACACACAATATACTAAATTTCGGAACAAATCGTGCATTACTTACAGCAGCAGAATACCACAGAAATATCAGACGAAACATGAAAACACTATATATTGTATTTCAGCTTGAACCCTCTATATTGCAATTCAAGGAATTAACCCCATATGTGCATCCATTTCCCACCTTGGTATCACCCACCCCTGAAAACAAACTCTTAATACCACGCTGAAGCGTTTGGTAATAAAGTTTGGTTTCTTTGACTGAATAAAACACAATACGGGTGACTGAACAGCCTATGTGTTTTGGTCTGCTACACAGTCCTGCCTGAACAACACATAACTTCCGGTCAGTCGCTTGAGGGCGGTTGTTGGCATCTCTTTGAGTTTTGCTCGTTTTTCTGAAATCTACTCTGCAGTTTCCAATGGCCAGCTCTTATTTCTGGGTGCATGCCTTGACCAATTTCCTTTTTCATTCACATTTGTAGTTAATATGCTAAATACTATCCCAATATTTAAATATAGTTTAACTATGCTTTTCATTGTTTGGCAAAATCACTAAAACATGACAGGGACTATGTATTGACAATGACTTGTTTCAATGTAACCATCATTTTGACGAAAATATCATCTATTTTGTATGTAATATATATGGACGATAATGTCTCCATATACGACCACATGGGATAACTAAACGATACATAACTTGATGGACGATTTTAGTGATAGTTATATTAAAGCGGGAGAGTCGTCAGCTGCGCACGCGTGGGAATTGAGTCCATAGCGACGATAACAGTGCACGCTAAAATGCAAAGGCTCATGGGTAGTTGTAAATTCCCTCGCTTTAAAAGTTTTGGAAAAATAATAGTATAACTTAAAAAAACGTTGGAATGGGACAATGACGACGACCAGCCGCGACGGGCGTTGTAATTGAACTGTGAAGGGCGTGTAGAAGTTCAACAATATAACCATAATTTTTTTTAAACAAAAACTAACGCCTTGCTTGAAAATGCCCTCTACAGTTCAATTTTCTATCCCACACTCCTTTGCAAAATCCTATACGGAGTTAACCCATTTCTTTGGCGTGAACTCTTCATATGTACCAATGTTAAAATGATCACGACATATTTATATTTTCTTCCTATATTCGTATGAAAAAAACACCCACCAAAACGTACACCTTTGAAAAAAATCTACCATTTTAGCTCCTCAATCCTACAATACGTGAATGTTTTTAAACCCGAAATATTCTGATTCAGTAATTGGTACGCTGTTATTAATACTAAAATATGGTCAACCGAAACATTGCCAATGTGTTAATGTGAACGCAAGATAGTCAGATCCGTATCATTTTAATGACCAGACTAGCGAGAACACGGTGAACTGTTTATCAATTGAATGTTGATTCAAGATAAAGGTCAAAATATTTATCTACACATTGTGTAAGACACATCCGTTGTAACCTCAGGCTGGGTTTTTAGTTTTTCAAATAAAAATCTGTTTCAGTAGTTTTCAGGAACGCCCAGTCTCTTGATGGTGGTACACGATTCTACCCACTAAGCTAATTTTGGCAAAGAACATATATATAATATAACAGTTTTTAATTGTCACACTGTGGCATAAGCGACAGGGAGTTGAAATAAGTGTTTTTTTTAATAAAAATATTTGTCTTTTTTTTACTTTCATCATTCATCATACGTAGCTCCATGCTCTTATGTAACTATCTTATCTACCTACACCTCTATACTTTATGCAAATTTTAACCATTGATTAAACCTCAGACTAGTAATACAATTACTAGTCTGAGATTAAACCATGCAACTACACGCCCTTTGAGTTCTGTAGTTCCATGATTGAACATTATAGTGTATGGCCGCAATTATTATTTCGATATATATTATATCTGGTTGTCTGAGGTATCATAAGGGAAATAGCCCACATAAATTGGCCATGGCGAAACAAATAACAGGTCAATGCCCCAGATCGCTACGTCATGTGACGACATGAGTTTTGCGTAAACATACTTGTTGATCACATGCTTCCTGTGTGCGAGTAAATAAAAAAAATATTTAAAAAAAAAAAAAAACTTTTCGCATTTTTGCATATATTACTCATCACCCGAATCGCACGGTATTCCTGATACATGCATCAACGACCGTTCATGTGAACCTTGGCTGGCGTAGATGAATATTACTTGACCACAAGTTCATGATCAGACCATGGATGTACTAGTACATCCATGATCAGACCAATCTCAGTCGACGTTTGATCATGTACTTTGGTGTGTAATATTCAATCCCTAATTACAGCGGTGTTTATTGGTCCATGCATGGAGGTAAAAATAGATTCACCTCCATGGTCCATGGTACAGCCATTGTTTACAACTATCTAGTAAACCTTATTGTTTTTCCAGTATTGTGGTATAATTAAAACTAATAACTCACCCGTTGCCGTGGCAATGCAGATACTAAAGCCAGCATAACACACACTACCAAAATAAGCTTGTATGTTTCCATGGCAATGTGTTCAAATCTGGCACAAATTTTAGGAGAACAAGATGTGAGCTTCAACCCCTACACTTTGATAAAATTTATCTTATCGTTAAATATTGTGATTTACTTAATCCAACTATTCCATTTTAAGATAGGGGTGGTAACCACAGACGTTTTGAAGAAGTCAGATTATTCTAGTATATATTTTGTTTCAGTTTGACATTCAAAACAATATTGTGGTTACATATTATATCTATTATGCAAGAACTTAACAATTATGCGATTGTAAAATCTATATGTCTGAATACCTGTACAGAATGGTCTGTTCCATGACGTCATCGGATACAAACCTCTGTTCGGTATATTGGCTGTGGGCGCTGTGCATGTGGAGGCGGTAATATAAAAAAAAATAAGTCGCGTTCTTAGAAACACGACGTTTCTTTCACGAAGCGTTGTGGGCTGAAATGTTCTTGCTGTACGGAAATGTCACTATTCAAAATGTTCACGCGAACTGTGTACATAAATACAGCAAGTATTCTTACGTAACAGGATTGACAAGAGTTTATTCTCAAGCGACTTCTCCTTTATTTCTCCTGCCCTTGAATATATTTAGCTTTGAGTATACAAACAGAGTTTTCATATTCATAGATGTAAGCCGAGAAAGTTGTTTTATCTCTTTATACTAAAATATGCGCTGATTAGTCACGTGACGGTCGTATTTGTTTAGAGGCATAGCCATTTTAGACGTATCCACGGTTCCTATATGCATGGAACTATATGCTCTATCAGAGGGACTGTCATATATATGTGTAGAAGTGCAAGTTTGAAAGGAAACATACCCGAGTAAATCGTAATTGTTTTACAAAGCATTTATGCCAGCGTTGATCACGGAACTAACTACCGAGATACAGATAAAGTAAACTTTGTGTTTGATTGGACAAATTTACATTTAATCACAGTTCCTCTATAATGAATAGAATAGAGTAGAATAATGTTTTATTAATACCGTAAAGAAAGAGTTAACATTTCTTTTTAGGTTTTCAGATTAATAAAGTAAATAATAAAAGTACATGAAATGTAAAAATTGATTTAAAAAAGAACTCAAAATTGATGAACGACAAAAATACTACAAACTATTATTAATAATAATATAAGAAATATTATAATACTGTGATATGTAAGTATATATGTATGCAGAACAGAATATGTATAAAATATAAAAGAACATGACAAAATAAAAGAATTAGTCTTGTTTAGATTTAACTAAATATTTGCAGAGAGTGATAAGATGGTTTGTATTTGGTGACTGTAGTATAAGTTTAAATTGTTTTTTTTGTTTGTTTAAGTTTTGGTAATCACTGTTAATTTCTTTAAGGATATTATATATGTCATCTCTGTGTTCTGTGTACAGTTTACATTCTAGTAAATGATGTAATTCATCTTCTATCTCTTTACAGTGGGTGCATAATCTGTCTTTTATCAGTGTTTTTGGTTTTGTGTACCTTTCTGTTTCTATAGCTAGTTTGTGACTACTTGTTCTAAATTGTGCTAGTATTTTGATGTAATGTCTGTTATCTATGTGTTTTATGTAATGTTCCATGTCTAGTGTGGTTTTGTATGTGCTGTAAGTGCGCAGTTTTGCATCATCTCTTTTATTGTCATTGTTCCATGTGTTAGTGTAATATTCTCTGATTGACATTATCAGTTCTTGTATGGTTATATTATCTATATTACATTTAGTTTATATTTCTAAGTTGTCTTCTAATGACAGAGAGACTTTGATTAAATTATTTAGTTGTAGCATGGAAGATACTAACGTCAGTAGTTAGTCCGTTAGTACATTCCATGGTTCCGTTGCAGGGATGTAAATTCAAGTTTATGATTCTGGTCATGCTTCAACCTGAATTTAATTCACATACTTTGACAATATAACCTTCTAGTAACCATACAATATCACATTTATGCAGTTTTCCGCACATCGTGTACCTGGCTTACTTGTTTAGTTTAACATACCCGGTAACTGCAAGCAATCCCTGTAAATTTGATCAATTTAGACTAGCAAGACACAAGTATAACTGTCTATGGTTCAACGTAAGCGCCATGTGATCTGTAGTCGTCCATCAACGAGGATTATTTGTGTGTGATGTGATTTTTGTTATGTTTCTATATTCTAAACGATGAACGACTACACAAACAAAAATACGTTAAGATGGACTATCTAGAGGGCGTGATTTATCATATACAATATTGGTAATATTGCATACATTCGTAACACATGGCCATGAAGTGAGAAACCATTGAGGTAAAAAATGGCGTTCACGATAAACCTTGAATCTGTCTCTGCCTGTATAATCCACTTACAGATTTAATAATAATAATAATAATAATAATAATAATAATAATAATAATAATAATAATAATAATAATAATAATAACAACAACAACAATAACAATGTTCCCATGGCAGTTTGAAATAACATTCTTCTATGTGTTACAGTGACGGATTTTTGGAAACTTGTCCTAATATTTGTAAACAATTCCAGGGGACATAATCGCACTTGTTGCCACTTTTTAAAATCCAGATTTTTTAAATAATTCAGGACAACAAACAGTACCCAGTCATTTACAATAAATATACATATATATTTTCAGCCGAAGTAACCAGTCTATAATTTGAGGTATGGCATAAAATCTCAGCCATAGGAACCTATGGCAAAAGCGTTATAAAACTGGAAAAATGGCCAAGTACAACCATAATTTCTCCTCTCAAGACAGAAATTGTACAAAATATTTTTGGGGGTGTATTTCATACTTTTTCTCACATACACGGTTACTACCCGGTGGCAAATCACACAACGCCCTCACATCCGATGCCTCCTCGGATCATATTTTACAGTCATGGGTTCACTTCAACAGTTCGCCCTGGAAGTAATAACCAGCAGCGTGTCAAGTATCATACATCTCGACATACTGGATAACGATTTATTTTCAGTAATGATACATACTGATTCAATTAATCTCATAATTTTGAGTCGCAAAAAATATGTCTATTGCCGATTGTCAAAGGCTGTTGGAGTCGATAGTATTTTGGTTAAATCGCGTGAATCTATGTAGCGCGCGATACCGCCTTTCCTACCCGCGCAACCACGAGCAGGTATTACAACGTACCTGTATACAGGAAACTGCGATCTGCTACTACTAGTAACGTCTGTGTATTGTATAATAATAATAATAATTTCATTTATTACACCATAATGAAAGTTAACAAATCATTTTAGGCTGTTATGTAATAAATCTTAAAAACAGTAACAAAAATAAAAGTTAAAGAAAATTAAGATAAATGCAGTTTAAAATGGCAAATTAGTCTGAGATAGTGTGGTGATATACAATTATGTATGATAAGTACATGTCTTTGTGTCATGTTTCTTGAAACAAAGTTTTAAGTATTTAGTCACACTTTATGCTTGATTAATTTACGTTCTTTTGAATTTGTTTATATTGTTTTCTGATTGAAAAGTGGGGAGTATATTTGTGAATTCTGTATAAAGTATTTCTCTTTCAGTACTATAAAAATCACACCCTGTTACAAAATGTATTTCATATTCAATTTCTGATGAAGTGCATTTTTTTACAGATTCTTTTTTCTGTTGGTATTTTTGGCCTTTTATGTCTGTCAACTTCAATTTGAAGTTTATGGCAGCTCAATCTCAAGTGTGACATTACTTTGATGTCTTCTCTATTATGTAATAAATGCAGATAGGGTGACGTACTGATATCATTTTTAAGGAGGCAGTATGTTCTGGGCTTAGAATCTGTTCTATTAATATCACTAATCCATGAATCTGTGTAGAGGTTCTTAGTTTTCTCTAAGAATGACTTTTTTGATATGGTAATGGAGTATATATTGTAAATGTCCTTAATTTTGTGTATGCCTTCAATCCATGAGTTTTTATAACAATGTTGTTCAAGTTCCCTAACTGCATGGTATGTGTAACTGATAGGACCATTGTTCCTAATACTTTGGTAATATTTAACAGATTGTAGCTGTATTTTTGAGATTAATGGTAATATGAGGGGGAAATTCTTCTCCTCTGGGGTTCTCCACACGTGCCAGGGGGAAATCTCGTCTGGTCTCTATATCGCGTCCCCTTGAGGTACGGGATCGGGAAAGTCACTCAAGCTTTACAGTCAAAGAGACGCACACAACAAAATACGTTTCAACTCTCGTCTTTAGTCAGTCAGTCGAGCACTATATAAGACACAGCGCCCTGGGGAAAAGTCCCCAAGACTATCGCAAGGTTGACCCAAGACTCGCCCAAGACTGCCTTAGACTGCGTCTGTCCTGGTGTACTCGCCAAGACCAACTAAAACAACTTTGCGCACTTTCAAAACCTTAACCAATTACAAAGAAGTATAAAGACTCTAGGGCGTAACCTTCAACCATACAGCCAATCACACTAAGTACTGAACACGTCATATCTTTTGATTAATCGTTCACTATATGCGAATACCAACTGTCAGAAATAGTAGTCCGAATAGCGACGGTTATCTCGTAATTAGTTCCAAATCACTGAGTCGAGGACCTCGCATGACCCTAAACGATGACAGACATAACACAGCCATTCGCTAGTAATCAGCTAAATAAGTCAGTCAACAGATACACGCAATAAATTCATCACAGTAATCTCCCGAGTTCAAGTCTACAACCAATTGTGCTTGTTCTATTGTTAACATTTAGAATGTGTCTACAGTATTTTATGTGGTATTTTTCAGTTTCTGTTTTGTCCCACTTGTCTGGTTTAATTGTTATTCCCCAAATTTCAGATGCATAGAGAAGTATTGGCAGTTGGACTGTTTCAAATAGTTTTGTCTTAAGCTTAATGTTGTTTGTATTGTTCTTGTAAATGTTTGCTAGCATATACTCTGTTTTCCTTGCTTTATCCGAGAGTCTGTCCACGGTGTTTATTAAGGAGCCATTTTAGCTAAAAGTTGCACCCAGGTATGTGAATTTGTCAGATATGTTTCAGACAGTAAGATTTAGCGGTTCCTGTTGATCACCGGGGGGGGGGGGGTGACACGACGAACCGTGACGTTCGCCCATTCTTCCATGTTTATTTGGCGATATGAGTGATTCAGCCCAGCGCTTATTTATTAGAGTACATGTATGGAATGCATCTACGAGCGTCGTCACGAAGCCACGTCGGCTCCTCAAGAAATTCATAACTTTTGCTAGTCTACATCATTTTAACTGCAATTGTCACTGATATGAAGTGTACTGACTGCGATAGTAAAAGGAATGTACGTTTATGCCAGGGTGACTTGGAATTATGTGCAAAATGCAAAGCAAAACGGTTCCCGGGAATGAGTGATCGACTGGAGAACAAAGCCAAGATGGCTGACAAAAGTATTGAAGAACGACATTCTTTGTCACAGATATAATAGAGCTGAAGGAATGTTTTAAATGCATTCTTTGAAAGTCGGAAATAAAGAATTACGCAAGAGATTAGTCACAACGGAAAGCCGTTTAGACTTGACCACCTGAAAAAAAAAGATCCACGAGCTAGAAACTGAAAATAAACGTACACAAGAATCAAGTCTTAGAAACGAAAGACATTCCAGAAGTTTCAATCTGAGATTTTATGGAATCAAGGAGAAGGAAAAAGAAAATGCTCTGAGCACTGTGAGGGAAATGGTGAGTGAAAAATTTGGTATAGATCCCAAGACCGTGGAAAACGCACATCGAATCCCCCCCCCGAAAAGTAATCGTACTCGGACCATAATTGCAAGATTTATCTGCCGCCCGGACAGATGGGCTGTGTTGTCCACATCAAGGAAAATACTGAACGGAACTGAAATATACGTAAAAGAAGATCTCTGTGACTAAGACTACAGAAGAAAGCGAAGCATGATTACAACTATGCAAAAAATATGGCGGGAAGGCAGAAGACCAAGATTTCAGAACGGGCGACTCAACATTGATGGAAAACCATGTGATAGCGGCGAGTGGATAGAAGACAAAATTAACTGATTGTGAACATCGGGACAATTAGGATACTGGGGGAAATTGGGGAGGGTGAATTCTTAGATCTAGAAGGTTAGTTCAAAGGGGTGGCTGTAGCGTTCGTGTGCATCGGTGTCGGCAGACTTTTTAGGCTGGCACGTTTGTTGTGTTGTAGGCCGTGAGGCATGGTGGAGGGATTGGGAGGGAGCCTGCCGGGCAATGGGTATGTGTTTTTTTTCGTTTTTCTTGTTTTCTTTGTTGTTTCCTTTTTTATTTTGTTGGTTTCTCAAAAAACTGAGTCCAAATGTGCATATAAATACAACAGTTATGCAGCAGTCAAAAATTTTAATTTTGACTTTGAATGTTAGGGGAATTGGCCAATTCAGGAAGCGTAAGCAAGTTTTTAATTGGCTTGCTAAACAGGGCAGTAATATCATAATGTTGCAAGAAACCCATGGCACAGCTGAGTGTGAAAGTAATTGGCAGAGCCAATTTCGGGGAAATGACTAGGGGGGTAATGACAATTTTTAAAAACATTTACTAAGAGATTCAGAAGGTGACCTCTGACCCAGACGGTCAGATCATGGATGTCACATTATATGGTAAGCTTTTTTTGATTATAAATTCCTATGCCCCCACTTCGGAAAAACAGCACGCTATATATTTAAAAAAGTTACTTAAGGAGATCCAATAAATGCACAAATTAATAATAATAAAATAATATAAAAATGTGAACATAATGATTAAATAATGTAAAAATGTGAACATAATGATGAAATAATGTAAAAATGTGAACATAATGATGAAATAATGTAAAAATGTGAACATAATGATGAAAAAATGTAAAAATGCAAACAAAATTAAAAAATAATGTGAACATAATGATGAAATAATATAAAAATGTGAACATAATGATGAAATAATGTAAAAATGTGAACATAATGATGAAAAAATGTAAAAATGCAAACAAAATTAAAAAATAATATGAACATAATGATAAAATAATATAAAAATGTGAACATGATGATGAAAAAATGCAAACAAAATTAAAAAATAATGTGAACATAATGATAAAATAATGTAAAAATGTGAACATAATGATGAAATAATGTAAAAATGTGAACATAATGATGAAATAATATAAAAATGTGAACATAATGATGAAATAATGTAAAAATGTGAACATAATGATGAAATAATGTAAAAATGTGAACATAATGATGTAAAAATGCAAACAAAATTTAAAAATAACGTGAACATAATGATAAAATAATATAAAAATGTGAACATGACGATGAAATATTGTAAAAATGCAAACAAAATTAAAAAATAATGTGAACATAGTGATAAAATAATAAAAAATGTGAACATAATGATGGAATATTGTAAAAATGCAAACAAAATTAAAATATAATGTGAACATAATGATAAAATAATAAAAAATGTTAACATAATGATGGAATAATGTAAAAATGCAAACAGAATTAAAACATGTGAACATAGTGATAAAATAATATAAAAATGTGAACATAATGATGAAATAATGTAAAAATGCAAGCAAAATTAAAAAATAATGTGAACATAATGATAAAATAATAAAAAAAATGTTAACATAATGATGGAATAATCATAGGGGGTATCGGCTGGTATCTAGTGTAAGAAATAGACAAGGGATGAAGGCTCCAGCCAGCTCATATTTTTTAAATTAGAAAAAACAGATGAATAATTACGAATAATTAACGGTTTGCCCGAACGCACGGCACAGTTGGAGGCGTGGCCTGTTCAGCATTTTGTCAACAACCAATCATAAGACTGGTTACGAACCACATCGATTCCATTCAGATGAACTAAACAATTACATAAAAACATATGTGTATACTTAGTATGTAAGAGTTCGGAGTTCGTCGGGGATGGCGCAGCAAGAACAACCAATCTGTGATAGTTGTGTTATTGTTAATGCGTGATTCGGGTCACCCAGATAGAGGTTTCCATTTGTGTACACAATTTAAAAGAAGACTTATGTGTAACAGACAAAAGTTGCCTATTTGCCTATCCGTGACGTGTATTCATATTTGTAGTTCAACACTCTCAAAGGGGAATATAGTGTGGTATGCTGTACTTAGTGTCGTATACACGTTCCTTATAATGCAAAGGCCACAATTCATTGATATGTATTATGATACGGTATGCAGCGTCACCTGATTTGAAGTTACAAGCATTGGGAGTAAGAAACTCAAAGATGTAGGTTCAGATAAGCCAGCGTGGATATACGATCTTCTATATAGGGATAATTTATTAGCTGTGTTTTATAGTCGCTTAGCTCATAGCTAAATTCGATTAATTTAAACCGAGTGAATATGCATGCAAAATCAAAATGCATATTTTCTTCTCTACAGTATTGATATGTTAATTAGCCTGTCTTCTGATTGGTTGAAACATATTAGACATGTCAATTATTACAAGCGTCATTACAAGTGTCATCTTCGGAAAGATAGGTTTAGTACAAAGATTATTTTTACTTGGTCGAAGGTTTATTTTACTTTGAGGACCAATGTTGGCTTTTAATTCTGCAACACACCACGGACAATCAATTACCTGTAAAGTGTGTATACACCCAGAACATTGCAGCGTTTCAAACGTAACTGGGTGAATCCTACACCCAGAACATTGCAGCGTTTCAAACGTAACTGGGTGAATCCTACACCCAGAACATTGCAGCGTTTCAAACGTAACTGGGTGAATCCTACACCCAGAACATTGCAGCGTTTCAAACGTAACTGGGTGAATCCTACACCCAGAACATTGCAGCGTTTCAAACGTAACTGGGTGAATCCTACACATTCTTCACATAAATTTGGTCAGAGGTCAACTCCTCCACCATCTCTTGGACACTGCTGTCCACATTACATAGATTTGTTTTTAAATGCCACTCCACTCTTGCGGAGAATATCCTTTTCTGTTGCGCTGGGTATTTTTGATGCATTGCGATCCGACAGACACACAAAGTTTCCAGTCCTAGTATGAAAGTTTTGTTTTAGTTTTTGACGTTCTCTGGGTCATACACTTGGCGGTCCTGGCTGCGGGCGGAATAAAATATTTGTCTCATTTCTTACACCACGTGCAAAACTTTCTGTTTCACCAGATAATTGAGGCATACTATTATTTGCTTGTGACTGTTAATTCTTTACAACGTCTCTATACAGGTCGTGGATACGCGATACCCGATCCTAGTTACTCCAAAGCTGTCACGCACAGCACAGTGTCAGGCTCAACTTTCTCAAGCAGCGAGCATACTCGAACAAAATTGCAACTCAATGAAAACGACTCGTTTTCCACGATAAACTATCGTTTGTCCATAACATATGTGAGATATAGCACGACTGCCGAGGCGATAGCCATAATATCGACCGACACCGAAGGCGGAGGTAGATATTATTAATTTAGTAACTTTAATTTTAATTTTAACGAACTTCGAATTACGGGAAATATACAACGTTAATGCTATGTGCCCCATAACTCGAAGTTCTCAGGCTGTTATTTGTTAACCGGACATCGAGTGGTTGGGCGTGGTTTCACAGAAGTAGGCGTGGTTTCTGAAATCTGGGAATGGTCAATTTTGTAACTCGATGTCCGTAACTCGAACAATCCAGCATCTCACCTAATAGTGAAATTAATATCAGATTGTTCGATGGTTTTAGAGTCACAATAAGTTATGTAATTGGAATATCGGCGCTATGTAATACAACAAGCCTCAATTGAATAAATAATTTTGAAATTATCTATTAGTCGGTGTAGGAGTTTTGTTTCTAAAACAAGTGTGTGGGTTCACATGGTTCTTTAGATTTGTCACACTAATTGTAGACTAAAGTTTTCAATGAAAAAAGACTCATGGAATCCAAAAGCCTAGCAACTGTTGCTGGTGAAGTCAGTAACAATGTAAAAGAATTTCAGAACGTAGACCATATACAGCTACAACAAATTTACTAAAGAAAGTTGTTGGGCAATGATATATTTTTGAAGAAAGTGGTTAAAATACGGGTTAAAAAGGCATGCATACAATTCCGAAAGAAAATTCTCAGTAATTGTGATCTTTGAAAACAAACGCCCACCATTGTAAAATTGTGAGAAGCACTACGAAGCCATTCATAAGATTATATCTGATTAGCTATCAAATCCTAACACACAATCATTGTTAGATTTTTTTTTGTCGAATAAAATTCTGCCTTGTATATATTCTTCGTCTCAACTGTAATCTTGTAGACGACCCAGTGCTCACCGGACAAATCTGTGCCATTTGTTACTCCAAGTACATTTACATGTATTCCTTGCCATGTAAACAAATTATTGCTAAATATTGGGAATACACGGACTGCTGAAGGGATAACGTTGAGTTGAAATGTAATAAGGTGCCATGTCATCCACAATCAACTTGATTCCGTATTCGGTTTTAGAAAAAACGGTAAAAATATCTCTATGAAAGTTCTACGAACCATATTAATCGCAATATTAAGCCTGTCATGTGTGGAATAGCATATAACAACGTCTTCGGGTGTAACAGGAAGATTGACCTTGGAGTGTGGTTAACAAGTTTTGCGCGATGTTGAGGGCGTATGACTCGATTGTTTCAACGAAGCGTGAATGAAATATTGAATTTACGGACACTCACATCCTGAATATCTTCGTCAGAGAAATCAAGCTTCCTGGTAATGGACATTACGGCATGGAAAACATTAATACTAGCTTGATTGCCATATAAATCAAACCAAATTGAAATAAAAACCACCAAATAGCAAGCACGTTTATTTTCTGTACCAGAAGTGAGGCGATGTGTGTAATAAACTCACCCCCTGCTTTCCGCCGTTAGAAATTCCATTGAAAAAAAATCACTTTTTGCGAAGTGTAAACTATTTGTCCGATTGGACAAGTATTATCCGAGAATTCAAACGAGTGTATAAATCTCACGCACGATGGTTAAGGTAAGGTAAAACTAACCACTACTTTATGAATGCATTCCAACAACATGGCGATATTCCCAGAGTACACTTCGCTTATTAATCGTAATTTTCATTGTGCGAAAAAACAGAACATTGTTTCAATGTAGTATGTAGAAGTTATATTGGTTTTCGAATTTGTTTTGACTTCCAGCTAATTTTCCCTCACATTGCAACTTATTTTTCGTCTTTCAAGACAACTTTATTTTAATTTCCAGTGTACTACCTCAACGTTGTTTTCGACTTTCCATCCAACATTTGTGACTTTCCATCCAACATTTGTGACTTTCCATCCAACATTTGTGACTTTCCAGCGAACATTTGTGACTTTCCATCCAACATTTGTGACTTTCCATCCAACATTTGTGACTTTCCATCCAACATTTGTGACTTTCCATCCAACATTTGTGACTTTCCATCCAACATTTGTGACTTTCCAGCGAACATTTGTGACTTTCCATCCAACATTTGTGACTTTCCATCCAACATTTGTGACTTTCCATCCAACATTTGTGACTTTCCATCCAACATTTGTGACTTTCCAGCGAACGTATACGACTTTTCAAAAAACGTTTTTCATAATTAAATCTAACTACTGCAACTTTAGGGCGTAATTTCGACATTCCATGCACGTTTCACAACATTCAAACCAATATCAATAACAATCTAACATATACTAAATATGTTTGACGTTTGAAGTTAGATTTACTCTCTAGCACGGTAATCAAAGTGTCAATTCTACTATCAAAATGCTAAATTGATGTTCTGGCTATAAATATTTTGGGCCTTATTCGTTATTTTTGATATCTAAACTATTATGGTACGTTTTATATTTTGGTGCAACTGTTCTATATTAGTGCACATTGCAGCCGAAGTCATTCCCGTGCCACGGACCACACAGCATAGAAGTTATTCATAACTTTTCTCATTAATCATTTAATATTTTGTATTATCCAATTCGCTCGAGATCAAGCCTTATTGCCTCGTCAAACTTAGACAATATTTTAATTGCTGACTAGGATTTGTACCATGGTGGTCAAATAACCTGAACAAAAATAGAAATAACTTCAAATTATTTCATGCATGTTTTTGTGATTTAAAAACAAAAAAGACAAACACAAATTCGACAGTTTTCTGACATTCTGGTATTTACCTAGAAATAGTAAAATTAAACACGTATAGTAATTACAATGCATTGTGCACTCACAAAGTTTCTTATGCGACCTGGAGGCAATTTGCTAGAACGTTACAACATGAAAACCCATGATGCGACAATGTAGAAAAAAGAACGTTTTGAAGGTATGCAAACATTCAAACGTAATACATGTAACTATCAAACGCAATTGTAATAGAAGTAGGCATCGATATTTGTCACTTGGTGGCGATATTTACAATATAAAACGACTGTGGTCTTCAATACTAAATCATAAAAGTATTTACTCTCTACATAACTGTCCCTTCTACATTGTAATGCATAAAGGTAGGTGTTTTGGAAGCATGGTAAGAGGGATGACTTGCCAATTGTAATCAGAGTATTAATCAATGATTGACACTTGGTGGCGCTATGTACAAATTTGACAGGCGTAAAAGGCAACATCCCGATAAATTCAATAACAATATACACGCGTAAGCTCGAATACGATGTTTATAACATTATCAATGATCTCCCAATGTTAAAAGTCTATTTGCAGCCATAGACTAGGTATACTTCTAATCCTACTATATCACCCGGTGTGATGTTCATTTGCATCTATCCTCGGGGGCGGACATCCGGTCATTTTCACCGCTTGGCATAGCTGCAGTTCTGTAGCTCTGGATTTCGCTGGTGTCCGTTTTTGGCGTTTTCTGTTGCATCGGTAGTCTGATTCGGTCGTCTATTGGTAATTGCGAAACCCTAGAGCTACAGTACGAGACGTAGTCAGTTACCATACCGGACGACACAAATCCGTGTCGGCCAGGTTATTGACACTTTATTAGCAAAATTGGCTGTCTACGCTCACCTGTGTATGATCGATCGTTATCTAAACACATTTGACAACTATTCTGATTTGGATGTTCTAAATTACCGACGTTATCTACTAAAATCAGACGAATACCGGCGAAAACCCACTATTTACGCTTCAAGGTCAGCCATCTTGGAAATTTTGACCCATGACGTCACGGCGCGTCATAGTCTCGCAATTTCACGAATAAGCCACTCGATTGGAGTTGTGTTGAGATTTAATGAATATTATGGATGAAAACAACCACAAATATATATGCAATGTATAAAAAAAATCGAAACATGGTATCAGAAATAAAATAACATAATATAAATTAATAATTGTATTATTTTAATTATTTATTTTGAAAAAAAAAATGATAATAATAAAAATGAATTGTGGGTATTTTCTCACACAAGCCAGTGTTTGCTACACCTCCATATCCATTACCATGTCTATGTGTATCAACTGTGGGAATGCATTTGAGGTAAAGGCAAAAGGATATAAGAGACATTCTCTTGTGAAACAAGTTGGTAAAGTAGAGTGTGTCAAGGATGCACTGGATGAAGTGTATGAAACAAACCTGACACCCCTAGGCCACAAATCTGATGCACCCAGGTGCCTATGTCAAGATTGCTATGCACTTCTGGAAAAATCTAGAAGAAAAATTAGAGAAGGGAAAGAAGCCAAGCAGGGTTTTTTTGCAAGATGTGCTGAGGGTACATATCTTCATCTTAAAAGAAAAAGATGTACTCCAACCAGAACACCACGCACTCTTAAAAAACATAGAAATGTGGAGGATGCTGATGAAAACCATTATGAAACAGCAAAGGTTAGTGTTATATTAAATACTAGTGTTAAATAAAATAATTTATTTAAAGTGTTTGATACTCTATTCATTATTTGAAAGGAAAGTGCCACAATTTATTGTACTACTTTCTCTCAAACATTGATTGAATGGCAAAAACCTAATTTCACATGTTTCAAATCTTAAAAAAAAAATGTTACAATAACCCTAATTAAAGCTTCTTTTTCAACAGAAATTAACATTTGTGAAAAGAGTCATTCTTGCTGTTAAGAGACATGATTATGAGTCTGCTATTAGCATTCTGTATCACAGAAGTGTTCGTGCACGGAAACAAATTGCTACTGTTATAAGCAACAAGGTAGGTTTTAAAGTTGTTGTTTTTGGTGTGTTCAACCAATTGTCTTTGGTTCAACACACTTTTATTTATGAGAATAATAAAGTTAGAACAAATCTGATTGGCAGTTAGGCATAAATCAAAGGAATTGTAAACATCACATGGTTTAGAGGTCAGACAATGATGACTGGCATTTGTGCTAAAACAAGCCAAGGACACAAAGTTAGCAAACATTGTGGAAATAATCATCTAAGTAGAGATGTTACTAATTAATGCAAAATGATGCTCCTAATGGTTAACCTCAGATTACTGCATAATCAAACAACTAGTTGTATACAGTATTTTAAATGTCATTTCCAGTAATATAATGCAAGGAAAATGTTTGATATTTAATATTTCTTTTTAATATATTTAAACTTCTTTGACTGAAAATTATTATAGGTAAGGAAGGAAGTTGGTAATTACATTAAAAAAAGCAGACCAATGACACTTTCTAAAGAGACATGCGAGTCTTTTCAATGGGAAAAAATAATTGAAGAGGTCAATTGTGGTCTACCTCTGCTGACCAGTATCATCAGAGCAGCTTTAACTACCCAACGTAGTCATAATCTGATAGACATGTAAGTAAAGTTTGTTATAGATGACAATTTTTCAGTATAAATTTTATTAAATGTGCCGCAGGAAAGAAAACAAGGTTGTGTGAATTATCACTTACATAAAGTATGCCAGTTTAGAAAAACAAAAGTTTTTAAACCATATTTGGGAGAGGGTGTTATTCAATTGAGTGTTGATTGGATTTATCACTTACTTAATTGCATAATATTTAAAGAAAACTGCTTTAGCATTATTTTAAGAATTAATGGCATTTATTTCATATTTGTGTTTGTAGTCGTTCTGATGGTAGCTGTGGCAAACTAACTCCAGCATATGGAATGATTATGTGCAATTTGCTACATTTAAGAAAAAGAAGAAAATTTAATATAATACAAGCATTTAACTCCATTCAAATGTATAAAAGTGGCTGTAGTCAGAAGGTATGGAACATACATAACAATAATTTCATGCCAACCAATGTTTAGACATTGTAAATACACAGACTTTTAAATTATATTTTCATGTCAATCTCTGGCTTCTGCACAATCTGTATTATTTATCTGCTTTATTTATCAGTATGCAGTATGCCCACAGTATTTACTAATCTAATTTTATTAAACAACTGACTTTATTTTAGATTATGTTATTTTTTTCAATTATGCAGCTTTTCAAGTGCTTCCAGCATGTTGGTATTTGTTTGGGCGTAAATGGAACACGTGGCACAATAGACAGAATGAGAAAAAACTTTGACAAAGAAATGTATGACATGAAAAGCAAGATAGAGGTAACGTATAAGAATTTATTTGCATAGCTATTGGTGATGAATAGATAATGGATACAATGAATGTCAATGTGAATACTATTAACAATAAAAGTGTATGTTAAAAGTCATTTTAAATACATATTTTGACAGGAAGAACTAAGAGATGATGCTCCTAATATCAGTAGTGATGATGGTGACATAGATGTTGCATTTGGCGATGTTGATAATATGGACAGTAGGCCTAATGTTCATACAACGGATGGTGTAACTACCATTCCTCTTCAAGAGTTAATGACTAGTCCTACTACTAGCAGTGAAAGTGATTGTAGTGCCAGTGAAAGTGATTGTAGTGCCAGTGAAAGTGAAATTTCCATTACTTCTGCAAGCAGTGATGATAAATCTACAGAGGAGGATGGTGTTAGTTACAGACGTTCTCTCTTTGGACCAGACACAGGTGATGGTGGAATTCAACCATTGAATGAATGTATTAGTTATATATAGTGTTTTGCACTAAAGAGAAAATTAACATTGTTGTAAATTAGTTTTTCCTTCATTTTGTATTGGGTTTTGCAGCATTTACATATTCTGTAAAGCCCTCAATTATAAAAATGATCAGTATATGTTATAGTTTCATACCCATGCAGCCCTAGTTTATTGTGACAATTATGCTATTACTATGAACCACCAAGCATGCATACTCATATTCAAATTCATTGTTATCTGCAACAAATTATATTATTTGTACTTTAGACCAGGACCAGTAAAATGCATGGTCATTTGATTGACATAACATAGGAAATGTATGGCTCCATGGAGATGGCAGTTTGCTACCAGTTGAACTTGCACCGGCAGCAGTAGCCTTTCATAATGTTTACCCACTTGTCTGTTTTCATTATATTTTCAGGTCCTGGATACAGTCTGTGCTGGGACAATGTCCAGAAACTAAGTTTATCTCGGTATCATACATCGTCTAAACAGAACAAATTTTTAATGTGGGCGATGTGTTTTGCTACACAGAACAGAGTACCTGCTATGCATTTAAATGATGAAAAACGAGAGCTGGCTACAACAATTCCATTGAATTCTTTCCTTCCCTCTCAAGAGGATTGGGATGCCCTTGAAAAACGTATGGCAGTTGTTGTTTCAAGGATAATCTGCAAACATCTCACACATTTTAAGAGCTCTTATTCTGATTGTGTAGTGGAACATATTATTCATGAACAGTCTGAGTTATCTAAGAAGAAAAGTAAAGTGGTAAGTTAAGCCTGCCCCTAAATACCAGGTGTATGTAAATTAATATCTAGATAATATCATATTCTTAACATGTGTGCATGTGCAAGTATTCTGCATTATAAGCATGTGAAATTATGATATAGGATAAAGCAATGATGTATTCTTTCTTTATCATTGTAAACAGATAAATTCAGGAGTAGTGCAAGAAAACCCAGGGAGTAGCAAAGGGGTGCTTGCAATAATGAAACACCTGAAAAAGTATGTGCCAATGCAGCCAGATGGAACCCCATATACTATACTGTGTAATGGTGATCAACAGTCAGTTGAAAGAATGATTGATGCCCGCATATCTATGGCTGCTAGTGAAGACCCAGCTAATAGGCTAGCTGGACTTGAACCGGCTCCACAGGAGTTTCATAGACGTGGCATTGTATTACAAGTAAGAATCTACCTCTGCTCTTATGTCATATTAGTATTATTAGTACATATTGCATTTTGCTGTATTAAAAGTGCTTCTCTAACTGAGTTAAACAACAGCATTTTATATTCTAGTTGCAGGCATAAATGTATGGAACTATACAGTCATGTGCATCTTGATTCGTGTAATTTATTGTATGAATAATACTACACAACTTGGTGATCAGTATCATAATTTCCTTAGATACAAAGTTTATATCTTAATGGTATTGTAGTAATTAGTAAAACTTTATATTTTCTAGGACATCATGGATAAGATGTATAATGCTAAAAGTGCTGGCAGTAAAGGCACTTTATACAATATAAAGACTGTTTTTAAACACAAAAATGTGAAAACCAAAGTAATGGATAACATGAATGAAGTGACAGATTTATTAACATTCACTACTGAGGGATTGGTGTCACTGCTTTGCATCAAACTGTTGGGATTAGATGATATTGATGACAAACCTGCAAATTCTCCTTGTGAAGAAAGGAAAGAGTTGAGACAACAATACCTACAGACTGTATCAAAGAATGTAGTTACACATTTGTGGCCCGTTATAGATACTTGTTCTATTTCACAAGCTGCTGATAGTGATGATGAAGAAGATGCAAGAGTATTCTGCATATGTGACCCAGATGAAGGTATTCTATAAATTTATGTCACAATTTTCTCAATCACAAGACTTTCTATAAATTTCCAAATTCATTTTTTCTCCTGGCCACTAACAATATCGGGTGGTAGTCAGTATGTGTGTTAAATTGGACTATAACCAACGTGAAATTGCCAAAAAATAATTGTTGGTTCTATACCTAGTGAATTTGTATGAAGCTTACTTACTAATAATTTTCTTAGTAATCTTCATCAAGTGCACAAAAAAATAATAATAACTATAGTGTTTCTGGTCACAGTGTGAATGATTAATTTTCATTTTTTTACTCAGAAATTAACATCAAAGCTAAAAGTAGTCAAAAAGTGAGATAAAATATAAAAAATAAACTTGTGTACCAACATCATGTTTTTAAAATGATTTTTTTTCACTCTGCTTTAAAGGGCTTGTACTACTGCTAGTGTGTTGTGTTAACACAAAAACATAATTTTGTGGGGGTTATGTATTGGGTTCTTCATGTTATTCATTATCTTTAGTATATGTCAAAGTAAGGTGTCACAAGTATTTATGTTTAAATTTTTGTTTTAAAAAAGGTGTGGATTGTGAAACCTGGATTGAATGTTCCGCTGGCAAAAGTTGTGCATTAGGAAGGTGGTACCACATTGAATGTGTAAATTTAGAAGAAGATAACCTTCCAGGAGAAGATGAAGAGTGGTGGTGTTCACCAGACTGTGAAAAAAGTGTTTCATTTTGTTGTAAGGTGTATCAACCTGGTATAGAAGTTGTTAAATGTATGGCCGGTAATAACTGTCTGAATGGTGAACGTTTTCATGTTGACTGCAAAGGATTAGTTGAGTTGCCAGGTAATATATATACATTCATCAAGCCCATAGACACTTTCTTTTGTAGACTATATAATTACCTTCTCATGTATATTTATTTAAGAATACAGATAAGCTGTATGATTCAGAACTTGTTGTCATTATGTAAATATAAATTGGTAGCTGCAGTGTATTTGCTTGCTTACATTCAAATGAAGAAGTGTTTTAAATTTGTACTTTAATTATGTTTGCTAACCTATAGACAAACTTGTAACAGACAGCCACACAGCTATTACATTTTGTTCATCTGACAACATTTTATTATCTAGTTGATGACTGGTATTGTTCAGTTGCCTGTTACAAGTATAAAGAAGCATCAGATAAAAAGGATCACATTGCAGAGTACACCACTGCATTGACCTGGAAAGGTTTGAAGTATTTCTGTGAAAAAGATTCGGAAAGAGAAAATGATGGTGAGGCAATGATGCGGACCTGGAGAATCAATATGATTGATTTTTGGTCAAACAATCACTACAAGTATCTTATACTTGGGCACAGATTATTGGCAGGTAATGATATGTTGCTATAATTATAACATGATTAAGTGCATAGAGGTACATAATTACTGTATTTGCTCTATTAATAGCACATATCGGTACTAGTGTAAATGACAGAGGTACTGATAAGGTGATATTTTGATAAATCATACAATTTAATAAATCAGTATACAATCAATGCAACTGTTGGCTTACAATTGGAGATGCTCTTTTAATAGAGAAAATACGGTAAAAGTTGCAAGTCAAAAGTCTCCATCACAAGGTATCTCTCACTATTATCACCACTACAGACAAAATCTGAAAGCTTGTATAAACCCAGACACCCATAATTGGCAAAGCACAACGTTGCAGAGAAGAACATTTTTACCTCTCCAAATAATAGTTTTCTTCATGTTTCAAGTTTGAAAAAAATGTTGGTGTGAATAATTGAACAAAATTTTACATTAAATTGTCTTTTATTTTCAATACAATTCTGAGAGTGCTAGTACTGGTACCACTGCCCCAATAATGTCTACAAAATATGTACAGTAAAACATAAGCTTTTACTATGCAAGATTTACAGATACTCTGATTAAGAGTAGATTGGTTTCTTATTAGAGATCATGCACTATGGTGCTAGTTTTTACAGTTAATCATCATGGGCAAATAAATAACCACACATGCAAAGTTATTAAGACAATATAAAATCACATTTATAGGCATAAATGGTTGGATGACACAAAGAATTAGCCATGAACTAAAGTATAACAGGACTGCAAATTTGACAGGTGGAGCTGGACATAATATTCCATTAGATTTGGTAAATGAATTCCTAAATAATGAATTCAAAGGTAAGTCTCTCTGACTAAAGTTAAACTCTTAACAGATCTTGCATGAAATGGGATACATAATGCAATTTGAAATGAATAATTATACATGGTCAAGCAATTAATGAGCTATTTGGAGCACAACCAAAGTATAGGTACATTTTGTTTTAGCCCAACATACAGTTCTAAAATTAACCTAAACAATGAATATACTAATCAGCTTTTTAATATCACCAGATATAATTGTCACCCTAAAGATCCTATACAACACTTTGAATTATCTACATACCGTATTTGTCTTTTATGTGTTAAATACATCTTTAGATGTCTTTTCAATAGCCATAAACCCAATTGAATCATGAACTGTATAATTACATTAACTACATAACAGCTTAGCTAAATCAGCCAATATATCATGCTTGCTAAAAAGACACGTTTTACAGTGTACATGTACATACAATTTGGTTAAAAGTATTTCTGCAGACAGAAAGCACACACTAAACTTGCTTTAATATTTTTTCAGATAACTTGAAGCACACACATGGACAGTACAGTGATTCTCAAGTTGCACGTACCAGTCAATTGGTCGGGAATCTGGGCTCTAAGATGGACCAAGCCTATTTTTCTAAGGTCATTGACATTCATATTTCAAGGACAAGAGCATCCAAAGAATCTTATGTAGATGATGTTAGGAAATTTATTTTAACATACAGACATGATGGCCTTTTTGATGTAGTGGATGGCAGGCGGCATAAAGATTTTCCTGACTTTGAAAACAAAATCACAATAGAAATGCCACAGAAATTAAGAACCAGATTGCACAAATATTCTACAAATTTAGATGCTGAAAGAAGTTGTCTCCCAACTGAGTAACATCAATTACAATAAATAGCGCCAAAATATATGTGGGGAAGGCTAGCAATTTGCCAAAATGGTCACTGCAGCACTGTATTTTGCCACCAATACATACTTTGTTTCCATGATATTCTATATACGTTTTTCATGAATATTATCACAACATCTGTTGACAAGTGTACATATGTTTTATTTATATCTAGACACAATGTAAAGTATAGGAAAGACAGTTTTTAGACATTAAGTGTTGATATTAGATTTTTACTGTTTTGTATTATGGCTTAAAAATAAAATTACGTGAAAATAAAGTATTACACAGTATTGGGTCATTCCAGTTTATATCTGCACCCCTTCATGCATAGTTATATTTCCAAATCACAATTCACCATATGATATGATGGAAATCCAAAAGTATAATCCTTGTAGTGTTAGGGAGTTCATTTGTGTCACCTTGATAGTTGTTTCCATACATAAGATTTCCTGGTCTCTTTTATCAAACAAGTATACAACCTGAATTATGAAATATTTTTCCCATAATATTTTTGGAAAATTCTGCCTCATCAACAAAGGGTGCAGATATAAACTAGTATGGCCCATTGTAAGTCCTGCCATTCTTCTACAAGAATGATAAATATGCAGATTTGGGTAGCAATGTTCAGACCTTACAATATGTTTTGAAAAGGATGGAAAGTTGAGTTGTTTATTTCTGCAAATCAGTGTCATTATTACACTCAAATGTATCAATATTAGATAATGCATGTGGTCAATATATGTTGTAATGAAGTTTGGATTAGTGTGAAGGGGTTGTATGGCTATACTCCAGCTGATAAATGTTGGCATGGACAGGCTCCTCTACAGATACAGCAACATACACAGTGATGACATGTACATTTTTCCCCACATGCTTGTGTACACCTATCTCGGTTAGTGAGACCCTTCAGGTATTCTGCATCCATTTCAGGTATTGTCAGCTCTTGAAGAATTGCAATTCTGAGACACTTCATTTTGCCTGTATTCAAGTTATTGCAAAGTTTCTTCATATCTTCGTCACACCTTACAATATCGGTTTTAACTGCATAACAGTAAGCCTCACCCTTCCTTGTGACATCTCTCCCACATCGCCCAACTTCTTGCCAATATTGCAAAATATTATTGCTCCCTCCCCAGTGCAGTACCAAATCGACATCTGGGATATTGATCCCCATGCCAAATGCAACAGTAGCAACAACGCATCTGATTGTGCTGTCTGATAGAGCAAAGTTCTCCAGTACTCTTTTCTGGTCCTCTAATTCCACATTGGCATGAAAGACATCGACCATTCTACATCTTACATTTTTTTTCTGGTCAATGTATGCATGGTTGCCCAAGTAATTCATGATATTACTCCACTGTCTACCAGTTTGGGTTTGAGTTCTGGAATTTGTATTGACAACACAGTAGTGTTAAATTTGACATTAAATTAATTTATACTGTTAGTAGCCCTATTAGTAGAACATTTGCTTATATAATACATTGTAACCATGTAATACTATGAAATCAAAACGTCATACTTTAATTAAAAAGTGATAGTCATCGCACTGCTCATGTGCATCGTTTGTGTTAATAAACAATTTATGATTTACCGTTAACACATCACTTTTCTTACAAAAATTGAACCAAGCAAGCACATTTCCCTTATTTCTTTAACTTTATGGAAGCTCTCTTTCAGTCACAGTTGTATTTGTATTGCTAATGTAAACATTGCATCATGGGGTGTGTTGTCAACAAACTGCATGGAGTTTGACCTTGCTCAAGCACAGTATGATGACTAGTATTGCCCTTTAAGTGATCAAGTTTTACAAAAAATATCATTTTGGATGTACTTCTACTGATGATGTACTTCTAATAAAGTTATTTTTAATTTCTGATAATAATCATGTATAATTCGCTGAGAGGAGGTAAACAGAAGATGAAATATTTAGACCTGGTCTAGTCCATATTGTGAATACCCACTCTGGCAATTAAGGGCTATACATTATATTTTAGCCTGTTAATGCCACACTTATCAGTATACTGTAAAATACTTTATTTTCGGTTGGATTTAATTTTCACTATTTCCGCTGAAGGAGTGATTCAGTGAATATACCTTTTTTTCCTTTATTTTACATTCAAATCACCAAAAATCAGTGAAAAAAATGCCATACAAAACATCCAAAAAGTCTTTTCAGGGAAAATTAATTCCAGCTAAATTTAAGTATTTTACAGTATTTACTGATGCAGCAATATACATGTAAAACTTCAAAGTTAATATTTTGATTACACTGTGTTTGTAGTTTATAAGTAAATCATGTACGGATAAAATAAACTCTTAAAAAGTGTTGTCTTTCAAATGGCATCTAATTGTGCTATAGTCTTAACAGGAAACCTCCAAGTTAATTTATTTTTTTGTAAAAATGTTCATGGTTTTGTGCAGAGTGACAATGCAGTACATTTCCAATAATGTCAGAACATGTAATTATTTTTTTTTACTCCAATTACAGTGTAAATGTATATACAGAAACATAACAAAAGAACAAGCATGCAATATAATATATGTGAAAACAAAACATTTATTAGCATAAAATTAATTAGTTTACAAAAATATTTACTTCAAAGACTAATAAAAATTTGTTCGTGAGAGAAACTTTTATCTTTTGTTACCGAATATTTGATTATATGCAACATAGATTAATTAAAAATACAGACCTCATGTATATAATTGCTTTTCTTGCATTTTTCCCCATTAATTTAATTTCATCAATATACCACCTAACATCCTCTAAAAACTTCATTCCTGGCTGACTCTTCATTGATAAATAAATATTAGGCCTATATAAAATGACATTTTCTTACATTAAACATTTTAACTATTCTAAAATAAAGATCAACATTATGTAATATTGTAGTTATTTACCTGTCAGGATGCCTAGCTATTGTAAAAACTTCTTTGTCTTCTAAATGCAAGGTGTTTAAAATAATCTTCTGTACTTTATCTGTGCATGTAGCACTCAATATGGCCAAACTTGCTCCTGTGAAATGGCCTCGGAAATCTCCAACTCGCTTGTAAACAGGCCTAAAAGTTTCTCCCCTACAGGTATTATGAAACTTCCATGAATATATGATATAAGCATGTATCAAATGAAAGGCATAGCATATTTTTGAAAATAAGAACACAGATTCACAAATTCAACATTGGTTTTTGTGTTCCTTTTTTTTGTAATATGACCAGGGTAGTTACCAAACTCATTTAACATAATCTAGAATCAAGTATAAATATTTGTATGCAACAATATAAATTTGTTCAATGCAATGTACAATGAAAAAAATGCTCCCATGTATGAGGGAGATAAAAACACAATTAAATATGTAAATGAGCTATTAATTAGGTGGCAACTCATAACTACATATTATACCCATCACCTGCCAAGTTCAGTCACAATAAATTTCAGTAGTTTATAAGATACTAACAAAACTTAAATATCAGTTAAACCTGCAAAGCGACTCATTAAGTGAACTCGATAGTGCATTCCTCATAGATTAATACACAGTATGTTTTTTAGTCACATTTAAACTAACAGTTCACAAAATATCAACAAAAATTCAAAAATCAATATGCTAATGAGCACATTGATTAAATTAAAAATCAAGAGTACATTTCTTATAGCTAAACACTACGTCGCTATTAAAAATTTTGTCACATTTGGACTAACAGTTCACGAGATATATAAATCAAAATAATAAAATATGCAAAAGAACCCGTTAATTGAATTGAAACTCTATATGGCATGCATGGTGCAAAGCTCATATGGAAATGTATAAGTATGCTTATACCATGTTTAGTCAATAACACTACCGATAGAAGTTTAATTAAATATGCAAATAAGCTAATTAATTAAGTTGCATCTCAATAGTGCATATCTTATATGGAAATATAAAGTATGCTAAAACCAAGTTCACAGATATCAATAAAAATTCAAAATTAATTAAATATGCAAATGAGATTGTTAATTAAGCTGCATAGTGCACACCTGGTAAGAAAATATAAAGTTTGTTTATACTAAGTTTGGAGTCATTTCGACTATTAGTTCATAAGATATTAACAAAAAATTAATTGATCAGTAACCTAATTAATGTTACAGAATTATAATTCCTCTTCAGTCTATTCAACTGTACATGTGTACCAAAGTTCAGCTAAATTGGATCAGCAGTGTCCGAGATACTAACAAAAGGGGAAATTATTTAATTGGATTTATCTTGAAGTAAATATGGCAATGAGATTACCATAACAATAGAAAACAAGAGACTGCCACTCCCATAGAAATAAACATCAAGTGCAATGAAATTGAAACTTTCCTCTTTAAAAGACATCTGTGTTCATGCAGGGACAAACATGGTTAATTCCATAAACTTTCTATAAGCTTTTGAGCTAATAACATGGACATGACATCATAACAACGATTTCTTGTATTATAAACTAATTTTTGCCATTACTTTTACCTGAATTTATAGTAACTTAGGAATGTCATAGGATAAGTTTAATTCTGTATAAAATATGGATGTGTAAAATAAATTCACTAACTAAATTTATTACCATGTGCAAATAACATGAGCCTCATCCAGTGCTACAAGACATACGCCTTTCGTGTATATTTCTGATTCTAAAATAAATGACCAGTCATCTATTTCCAAAACACTCTCTGGTGACATAAAAATTACACTGTATCTTCCTCTTTTCAGACCTTAAAAAATAATAGAAAAAAATTTGAGTCACTTTTGATAAAAGATATTTTATTTTTTGGTTGTGTAACAAAGTTATTATTATTTTTATTATGAGCTACTTCTATAAAAAAAACTTTATTTCTGGTTAATTTTTATTTTGAGAGCAAAAATAAATAAACTCACCCTCAATGGTCTCCACCTCCATTTCATCTCTGTTTACAATGCCAGCACATTTTATTCCTTTTAATGACCAGTTGGCCACTTGATCCATAACCAAACTTTTTAGTGGACTCACAACCAGGGATATGTGGTGAATACCAGGCTCTGCTTGGTCCAACAATAAAGGCGGGGTGATGTATACATCAGATTTACCAAAACCTGTAGGCAATATGCCCATGGTATGCCTTTTATTCATAATATTTGTTATGAGCTCCAGTTGGTCCTTCTTCAACTCATAACCTAATAAGGTTTCCATCTTAACGCCAAACAACTGCCTCACAACTTCTGTTGTGTATGAACTCATTTTATTGTACAACACTGGCTTGTGTGAGAAAATACCCACAATTCATTTTTATTATTATCATTTTTTTTTTCAAAATAAATAATTAAAATAATACAATTATTAATTTATATTATGTTATTTTATTTCTGATACCATGTTTCGATTTTTTTTATACATTGCATATATATTTGTGGTTGTTTTCATCCATAATATTCATTAAATCTCAACACAACTCCAATCGAGTGGCTTATTCGTGAAATTGCGAGACTATGACGCGCCGTGACGTCATGGGTCAAAATTTCCAAGATGGCTGACCTTGAAGCGTAAATAGTGGGTTTTCGCCGGTATTCGTCTGATTTTAGTAGATAACGTCGGTAATTTAGAACATCCAAATCAGAATAGTTGTCAAATGTGTTTAGATAACGATCGATCATACACAGGTGAGCGTAGACAGCCAATTTTGCTAATAAAGTGTCAATAACCTGGCCGACACGGATTTGTGTCGTCCGGTATGGTAACTGACTACGTCTCGTACTGTAGCTCTAGGGTTTCGCAATTACCAATAGACGACCGAATCAGACTACCGATGCAACAGAAAACGCCAAAAACGGACACCAGCGAAATCCAGAGCTACAGAACTGCAGCTACGCTTGGCAACCCTGGCGGTGGAAATTTAGTGTAACATGAATAAATTTGGTTGTTCAGTATTACTTCAAAGTTGAGTTTGTGTTGTTTTCTCGAATTTTCACCGGCTCGACCGGCGTTCCACAGCAGCGCGAAAAGAGCCCATAGAAATGCATGTACAGTGGTGCGCGTCTTAGCAACGTGGAACGCCGTCTTGTGACGTAGCCCCGCCCGAGGATACTTGAACCTGTATATTTATTTGAAAATATATCACAGATTACGCAGAACAGTTTGGAAAAATGGCGACCAGTAACTATATTCAATTCTTGAATATTTTGGGAAATTTAATTCAAAACAAAATGAATCATTCCAGAGTCACTTTTTTGTCTCAGATGTTATCGCGGAGATTCAATAAAAACACAAAAACGTTTAAATGTACTTTTAAATAAACATGTGTTTAACATAATTTTGGCTGACCTGTATTATTCCATACTAAATGTTCATCCAAATTTAAAAATACATTTACTAGTAGTAATTAACAATGAATTACATTTTTATTTACAAATTTATTTAATTGTTGTTTTATTATATTTACCTGTTAAATCAGTTTGAGATGATTTCGCATCAAGTCGCATCAACACATTTCGGCATCACAATTTTCGTATTTCTTTAAAAAAAGACATTACTGTCAGTATATAGTGAACTGTTTGCTCGTCTCTACAGTTATATTCAAGTACATTCCCAGGGAGCAATACGTTATAAACAAGTATCAGTATTCTTTTACGCAGGCACACAAGTTAGTCTAGGCATGGTCCATGGTCTGGGTGTATGTTTGGCACAGTAAGTACGCAGATAAGTTGTACTTGGTGTATCTCCGACTCAGTTTGAACAGTTACTTGTAGTCGGCGTATCAGACACACATGCGAACATATATATTAAATAGATTACAGACAGATAGACACACCGGAGCTTAACATGCGTAAAAAACTAGGTATTTGTATTATCTAACTGCCTAGTCTTGTTCGCATTTTGGATTTTTTTCTTCAAGAACACTTTGATTATTCCTTTTTTCATTGACACTGACTTATGTAAGTGACGTAGGTAGATTTGAGTGATAAAATACTGCATAGACTGTGAGCACAATCCTAAAAGCGACCACTGCGACTCCGCCATCATTGAATGACTACTGTGAAGGATAAGATAATGGTATAAATTCTAATTATAAATATCTGTGTATCTGAACAGAGAACGCAGTAAAATATCATTTGTTTTACATAGTTGCCCGTACAGGTGCTCTTATTGCTATGTTAAAGACTGTTACGTAACCACTGACTAGAAAAATAAGTAAGTTGGAGCAAATAGTGAATATACAACACGATTGGTTGACTTGGTAAGTTGTTTAAGGGGATATTTCGCAACTGATACTTAGATCAGTTTTTCTGTAGCAATTAATCGCACGCTTATCGACTGGACTAAAATCTGCATCCGGGCATACAAGGAATATAACACATAACTGCTTTCCTTACACGGATTATCTGGTAAGTGAAAAGACACCACGATGTTTTTTCGTGATTCCTCGGTTTGAATGACAAACTACTAGTATTTCCATTTGATCAGTCACTGTCGTAAATTATTTTGTTGAAAATATAATCTGCATTCATAGTTCTACTCTAGTCTGTTTTTCGGCGGTAACGCTATTACGGTCCGTCTTTTAGTGATCGAGAAACGATCACACGAAATACGTGAGACGCAATAACCCTACTCGTAATAAATATTAACTGCATTAAAACACCAAAAAAGAACTGAGCATCTCTTTTTAGCTCTGGTGATTCAAATTTGTGTTGACGGCGAGAAAATTTAAAAATTCCAACTGCCATCCAATTGAAACATTTGCACCCTAAAGACATCTATCAACCAATAGCAGGTCTTAAAACAAATGTTTCACTATTGAATCACTGTCGTGAAATATTTCAATTGTCATCGTCTGTTCGTTCTCCCTCCACCAACATGGCAATTTTTTTTCTTGCCTTTTTTCCTTGTGAGATTTTTTTCAACTTCAGACTTGACAATGTGATTGTTTGTTTTTTCTTATCTCTTCTTGTGTTGGTTGTTATCTTTGTGGTGGTATTTTAGGCATATATGTTGTATCATTAAATTCGTTATTTTCAAATTATAAAATTGTTATCGACACAGAAGATCTATGGTTCCTCTCATAGTCTTGCGCAACACAAACGTGCGACGCCAAATGGCAATAAAAGTCAATAAACTTGAAAGCAGAATATTTTCTCGCATCACACCATCAAAGCTAACGCCAATCGATAATATTTTTATTAAACTTTATTAAACTTTTCCCGGGATTTAGTGCTCCAGACCACACGTAACTCCAGCGACAACGAGGACAGTAAGATCTCACTGGAGAAGGTATTCCCGATAACTTGTTGGATACTTCCATAAAGCAAACTACTCGTCGTCGTCTGCTAGCAGATGTACTGCCCACGGTTTTTGAGAGAAATGTACAAATAGATGTATTTTCATGCGTGTAGGATACAGGGGAAATAGACAACAGTAAATACCACGAAGTCTATTGCGTAGTAGCATACGACCATTTCCTGGCGTTTTAGATGTTTCACTTTCCGAGGAAAGTTCTAGTACAGTGACTTTATTCAGTCAAATAATTTTGTTCTCGTTTGACCTAAAAAAAAAGGCTGTCACTAGAATTGCGAACGGTTAAGCGAACTAAATCCCGGAAAAACTACTTCAAACAGAATTTCTTGCTTGCGAGTGTTCAATAAACATACTATCGATCGGTCATAGTTTCGTATTGCGTGCTATATGAAAATGGTGTACTTTTATCGACTTGTATTTGCGATGCTATTTGGCGTCGCGCGTTTGGGAGGAATCATAGCTCTTCTGTGTCTATAAAAATTCTAATATCTGAAAATAGCAAACGTAATGACACCAAATGTACCAGAAATGACTAAAATACCATCACAAATACTAAAGACCGGCAAAAGAAGAGCTATGGACCCACAGCAAGGCTTTTCCAATCTAAACAATGTGATTGGTCGATTTTCTAATACAAACTTGACTTGATGGAAGACAACAATTGTTTTTAATATTATAACTGTTAATTGGGCATTTATTAGACCAAGCTGATTCAAAATAAGATCATAGTTTTATTTATTTTTTCATTTTTTTATTTTTTTTTATTTTTTTTTTATTTTATTTTATTTTATTTTATTTTATTTTATTTTATTTTATTTTATTTTATTTTATTTTATTTTATTTTATTTTATTTCTATTCTATTCTATTCTATTCTATTCTATTCTATTCTATTCTATTCTATTCTATTCTATCATTATACCGAATCACAAGTACGTAACAAAAATACAAGATAATTAAAAAAAAGTAGTAAAAGTAAAATATATAAAATAAAATACACGCCGTACAATACATAATATTTTAATCAGATTGTTATAAGACGTGGAATTCAACTAATATTTTATTATGCATGTAAATCATGGAAATTAAAACAAAAACATGTCTGCATCATGATGTAATCTATACGTAAAGTATACAAAATTCTAATATATTATGTTTTCCACTAATATTACAAAATGTAATCTGGTCGAACAATATTTAGTCTTGGAACTTAGTTATCCCATCTACTAGTATTCCATATTGTATTTTTTTATTTATCATGTATTACATAATAGTCAATGCATATTTTCTCTTCTTTTACCAGGCATACGATTACTGAGACACTGTAATGAACCGACGAGTAGACGACGCTGCTGCTTCTACATCCTTAGGAACAGCTAGGAGGACAGCAGGACATGGTGTGTATTACTGTTTTACAATTTACTATAACTACCACGCTCATGCTAAAAAAATTCTGTCTCTAATCAAAACTCATATTGTAGTACATGTGATTTTTAATGGAATTTCAATAGAATCATTCTTGGCATTACACAAAACAATTATAAATTAATCTGTTTGTAATTCTTCGTCATTTTGTTTACCGGTATTAAGTTATGAGTGATGTAGTGTGTATATGTTTGACATTATACGCCTTTGAGAAATATCACTGATGTAATATTTTATATTGCAATTTCTTTCAATTTGAATTAGTTGTATTGCAATTTCACTTACTGCGAAAGCCAATCACCGCGAAGTGAAGGTAGTAATAATAAATAGATTGTATTTGTAAACTAGCTCTGCTGATGTCTGATCAGGTGGGTTGTGAAGGTCTGTGATAACGCGAGATGTCCAGACAGTAGTGCACATATACACAGTAAGGTGAACTGTCGGTTAACTGAACCAAACTGAATTTAGCAAACCCCATGCATGGTGTCTGAAACGAATACTGTCTGGGTTGTTCTGTGTACGTAACATTAGTAAAAGTCGAGTTTTCTTTCGAGTGGAAAGTTCTAATACCGAAGCAGGACAAAGAATGGATAATGGAATTTCGATGTCAACAGATCGGATTCTGTCATTAACCCAGTTCATTCTAATGTGGGGTACGCATCTTTAAAACTGTTGTGGGTGTAACGTTAATGCATTTCTGTTTTAAATGAATCAAATAGATACACTTTTAAAAATAGTTTTCTTCTTCATGTCTTTAGTTTTAGTCTAAATGCATACGTGGTATTCTTGAAATCATTAATGTTTACTTGAAAACCCCTATTTGGCAAAATGAGCGCTCCCGATCACGCATTCCGGTACTTAAAAAAAAGTTTGTGACTCCCTAGCAGGAAGAATTTAATCATATCATAGAAGTTTAAATTTGTTATCTTATGTTTTCATACATTTGTTTATACACGAAATAAAACTGTCATTAAACGGAGAATGTCTCTAGTAATATTAGAAGATTGAGCAATGCGTGCAAGACAGTTTTAAGAAGATTAATTCTATTTCTAGTAAGTTAAAGGGTCTTATATACAAAGACTTCGCCGCCGGGGTCTTGGTAGAATTTTCTTCCAGTCTTTCTTCCTTGCACGGAGAAGTTGGATATCCCATTTCACCGACACGTCATCAGTTTTTCGCCCAGATCTTTGTCGCTTTTACTCAGTTTTGTGGATTGTGACAGAAGTTCAAGATGCGTGTGTTATCTGTAATTGTCCTCGTAGTATGTCTGATGTGTGTGGATTTGGCTTTGGCTAAGGTAGGTAACTTTTCTCAAGATTTGGCCATGGACTCAAAACTTTGGATAAACCATGGAGGTAAAAAATAAACCATGGAGTTCCATGGATAAACCGACTTGAGTTTTCCTAGACTAGTTCTCGAATGTGGATCACTATATTTCGCATGTAAATAGGTGTCTGGATTCACCAAAAATGTCAAATTGTATGTTTTGAATTACTGCCTTGAATATGCCTTGGCATCATCTATAAATTCGTTGAGACGTTACTGACTGATTACAGATCGAATTTCATAAAATTAGTCTGCAACTTGCCTGGGAAATAATCTGTTGATTTTTAGTTTATATATTCTTTTGCCGTTCTCTGAAAGACAATTTCTGTCCGGGTATTGACATTTTTACTTTGTTGTTTTATGCCATGACCTAGCCTTGGATAACAAAATGGCCAAGGTTTCGACTGTTCACGCCCGCCACGTATCTTGCTAAGTTATGCAGACCCGCTGCCTTATGTATAACTGTAAGACCAACATCTGTGTTTCTCATTAGTTCGAGTAGCCGGTCTCAGTTAGCGGGTCAGCTACTGGTAGCTCAACTGTCACCAATTGTAACTGTTGGGAGGGGGACGAATTTATCAAACTGTCTAGACCAGTTCCCATTATAGTTTATTGTCATAGACCTTTAAAGTATATTTACTCTTTTGTCAGAATCTCTCAAAGAATTTCCTCCGTTTTAACTCCACAGTTAACACTGAGACTGTTGTCTGGCTGGCACAGTCATGTATAAATCAATTTATTATTACTATCAAGGATTTATAAGGGACTGGCACTCAATGTTTGGTGATATGCATTGAAGAGTGCGAGAACCACATTAGTCAAACATACTTTAAACCAAATGGCATCACAGAATGTTGTGAATGCCTGGAAATTTTAAAAAAGAATAATCAAGGATACTTGCGTAAACAGCCTGAGATGAACAAACCAGTTTCAACTCATTTGCATACAGTTTTTCTAGAAATATACATTTGTTCTGTGATTTTCTCGCAATTTGCCAGATTACTTCAATTCCTTGTATGTACAAATTGTATACTCTCATCATCTTGTATCTTCCAACCAACATTTTTTTTCCATGAAAATGTCTTACCCATTATATTAAGAAATAGTCAACATGATAAATTTGCATTGGAATAACTGTTACCATGGCTACAAATTCACATTACCAGTAGTTGATTTGTTGGAACCTTATTAGCAAAGGTAGTTGGCTACCATTAAAACTTGACTTTTACCATATGACTTTATTTTATTCCGTTCACAAAATCTAGATAAAAAGTATGGTCACTAAACTAGTTTTTGAATAAAAATGGGCAATTTGGAACAATTTATCATTAGTTTATATGGTAAAAATCTTATGCCACAATTCAAAATTTTGTTTGTGTGGTATGATTTTTAATTTCTAAAGACCCATTTCAGAATTCAGTTTCTCTCCTAGAAAAATATATTATACCAGGAAAACAAATTCTTAAATGACTTGTGTCTAAATCAAGAAACACAACAGAAGGAGTGATAACTTTTTCACTCTAATTTAATAGGTCAAATGCTGCACATGAAATAAGTAAAAACAGGTTTTTAGCTCCGCTGTCAACTTTGTCGAGCCGAGCTTATCATACGAGTGATTGTCCGTCGTCGTCCGTGTCAATGTTTTACTTTTTTGACTTCTTCTTGAAAACTATAAGCCTGAATGCTTTGATACTTGGTGTATATGTACCTTGGGTAGACCTCTCTCAGATTTGTTCATTTTGTAATGATATCTTCAATTCTCTAATTTTGGTGAATATTTTTGTCATTTTTAGTAAAAAGTGATATTTTCGACTTCTTGTTAAAAACCGCAAGTCTAATTGCTTTGATATTACATATATAGGTACTACATGTGGACCTCTCTCAGATTTGTTCATTTTGTAATGATATCTTTAATTCTCTAATTTTGGTGAATATTTTTGTCATTTTTGGTAAAAAGTGATATTTTCGACTTCTTGTTAAAAACCACAAGTCTGATTGCTTTGATATTACATATATAGGTACTACATGTGGACCTCTTTCAGATTTGTTCATTTTGTAATGATATCTTTAATTCTCTAATTTTGGTGAATATTTTTGTCATTTTTGGTAAAAAGTGTTATTTTCGACTTCTTGTTAAAAACCACAAGTCCAATTGCTTTGATATTACATATATAGGTACTACATGTGAACCTCTTTCAGATTTGTTAATTTCGTGGTGATATCTTCAATTATGTAATTTTGATGATTGTTTTTGTCATTTTTGGTGAAAAGTGATATTTTTAAATTCTTGTTGAAAACAGCAAGTCCCATTGCTTTGATACTATACATATTGTTCATTTTCTAATGATATCTTCTGTTCTTTAATTAAAATGTGCATTGCTAACAGCGGAGCTATCTCAGCCGAGAGGCTGCTTGTTTTATTTATGCAAATAATTAGAGGAACCAAATATAAATCACTTGCAAAGAATTCAAAATAGTTGTCATGGTTATGGAGGTAAATAAGATGAAATATGATTTATTAAAGAACAATTTATTTTGTTCGAATAGAAGCACACATAACTAAAAATGAATCTAGTATACTGGATTATTTTAAGTAATTGTCTTCTTATCTCTCTACACATAGAGCATGTACATATGTATACCATTAGTACTCTCCTAGAATGAAGCAATGGCCTACTCAGGAAATAAAAGAATTGATGTTTACCCGTAGTCGTCAGTGTTTCCTGTTGCATGTCATTATTTCCTTTCAGTACAAAGCATTCTGTGACTGTGATATTGTTATACAGTCTCTCTGTGAAGACAGTTTTCATTATTTATCACAGCTCTGAGTGAGTCATTGTTGTAGGCTGACCTTGTGATAACATTTTATGTGCAAAACATCATTGGTTGGTGACAGTGTGCCGGTAGTCTCAATTTGTAAACTATCCCTCGTACCAAAAAGTATTACTGTAAAAAACTTTATTCTTACTTGAAATTTATTTCCACTGAATGGGAGGATATCAGTGAAATTAAACTCCATACAAAAATGTCCAAGAAGTCTTTTCAGTGAAAATTATTTAAATTTTAAAGTAATTATTTGCTTTGGTCAAAATAAGTAATATTTTAATGATTGTGTATACATGTATGTGTTTAAATATAGTAACTTTTCAACGATGTGTGTCCCCTGGACATGTACAGTGTGTGTCCCCTGGACACGTACGGTGTGGGTCCCCTGGACATGTACGGTGTGGGTCCCCTGGACATGTACGGTGTGGGTCCCCTGGACATGTACGGTGTGGGTCCCCTGGACATGTACGGTGTGGGTCCCCTGGACATGTACGGTGTGGGTCCCCTGGACATGTACGATGCGGGTCCCCTGGACATGTACGATGTGAGTCCCCTGGACATGTACGATGTGAGTCCCCTGGACATGTACGATGCGGGTCCCCTGGACATGTACGATGCGGGTCCCCTGGACATGTACGATGCGGGTCCCCTGGATACGTATGATGCGAGTCCCCTGGACATGCACGATGCGAGTCCCCTGGACATGCACGATGCGAGTCCCCTGGACATGCACGATGCAAGTCCCCTGGACATGCACGATGCGAGTCCCCTGGACATGCACGATGCGAGTCCCCTGGACATGCACGATGCGAGTCCCCTGGACATGCACGATGCGAGTCCCCTGGACATGTACGGTGTGGGTCCCCTGGACACGTACGGTGTGGGTCCCCTGGACACGTACGGTGTGGGTCCCCTGGACACGTACGGTGTGGGTCCCCTGGACACGTACGGTGTGGGTCCCCTGGACACGTACGGTGTGGGTCCCCTGGACACGTACGGTGTGGGTCCCCTAGATATGCACGATGCGAGTCCCCTGGACATGTACGGTGCGTGTCCCCTGGACATGTACGGTGTGGGTCCCCTGGACATGTACGGTGTGGGTCCCCTGGACATGTACGGTGTGGGTCCCCTGGACATGTACGGTGTGGGTCCCCTGGACATGTACGGTGTGGGTCCCCTGGACATGTACGGTGTGGGTCCCCTGGACACGTACGGTGTGGGTCCCCTGGACACGTACGGTGTGGGTCCCCTGGACACGTACGGTGTGGGTCCCCTGGACACGTACGGTGTGGGTCCCCTGGACACGTACGGTGTGGGTCCCCTGGACACGTACGATGTGGGTGAAATACAATGTATGCAACATTTTGGTCACATCAACAAAATTGCTGAATCATTGTGAGTCCCCTGGACATGTACGATGCGGGTCCCCTGGACATGTACGATGCGGGTCCCCTGGACATGTACGATGCGAGTCCCCTGGACATGTACGATGTGGGTCCCCTGGACATGTACGATGTGAGTCCCCTGGACATGTACGATGTGAGTCCCCTGGACATGTACGATGTGGGTCCCCTGGACATGTACGATGCGGGTCCCCTGGACATGTACGATGTGAGTCCCCTGGATACGTATGATGCGAGTCCCCTGGACATGCACGATGCGAGTCCCCTGGACACGTACGATGTGTGTCCCCTGGACACGTACGATGTGTGTCCCCTGGACATGTACGATGTGTGTCCCCTGGACATGTACGATGTGAGTCCCCTGGATACGTATGATGCGAGTCCCCTGGATACGTATGATGCGAGTCCCCTGGACATGCACGATGCGAGTCCCCTGGACACGTACGATGTGTGTCCCCTGGACATGCACGATGCGAGTCCCCTGGACACGTACGATGTGTGTCCCCTGGACACGTACGATGTGTGTCCCCTGGACACGTACGATGTGTGTCCCCTGGACACGTACGATGTGTGTCCCCTGGACACGTACGGTGTGGGTCCCCTGGACACGTACGGTGTGGGTCCCCTGGACACGTACTATGTGGGTGAAATACAATGTATGCAACATTTTGGTCACATCAACAAAATTGCTGAATCATTAAAATATGACATGTTTAGGCAATAGATGCGTCAATTACATAAGTACATGCATATATTTTATATCTCAATAGAAGAAACGTGACAGATACCATAAGCATCGTGAAGTTGAGCAGAAAGAAGCTAAAGAGGCCCTAGATGCTTTGCAGTATGACAAAGAACAACAATTTGATCTCCGTGGCGATGATTGGGATGAAGAATCCAACTCAGAGGAGGAGGAAGAAAGAGAGGAAGAGAGAGAGGAAGAGAGAGAGGAAGAGAGAGAAGAAGAGAGAGAGGAAGAAGAGAGAGAGGAAGAAATTAAGGGATATGTAAATGAGATTGACAGTTAGTAGTATTTTCTCAAATTGCAAAAAGAATTGCATTTTTTTTGTTCATTGGCAAACCTGACATGTATGTACAATAGATCAAATTTATTTTTAGCTCCGAAAATGAATGAGCATAGCTCATGGGTTGACTGACCCTGTTGCTGTCTGCCCAGCATACTTTACCCCAGACCATTCGTCCCGGTGTTATCGCTATCGCCACACGAGACTCCAGCTTGTCTCCTATACAATTTGACTGCGCACATCCAGAAAGTAGATGTAGCTGTGATTGGTGGAATACTAATGAGTTGAGTGTCAATCAAACGCCCACGCTATCTTTAGTAAACAAAGTCGCGTGACACGCGCCATTTTAGTTTTGGCAGGCGATTTCAAGGCAGCACGCTTAACCCTTTCGTTCACAGGTTGGGAGATATTAGAATGACTGACAATTTCACGCCACTGTTTTACATTATTGGCGGATTTTTCTGCGCTATCAATCTTTCTCTTACAAACTAGACATAGATGAGACGACAGAGTCGCTCCTTTCACAACGTCGCACTGGATCAAATTGGAAAGACGATTTCCATAAGTTATCCCTCCTGCTTTTCCTGGCTTGAATAAATTCACACACGACTTTAACTGTCCACAAACTAGAAGACTACACGAACACAGTCTACAATAGTCGTCCGCAACAATATGTATGTATTTCTTCGGTGTACTGATGCACGAATGCACCGTGACACGGTGTTTCTCGGGTGTCGCCATCGCTGAGAATGCCGCCGGCGCAATTTTTCACCCAACTCGCGATTCTGTTTTGCAACATTTTATCAAAATTCCCTTTGACAAAATCGCCGACAAAAGCACCGCTTTGCTGATCTTTTGTTCTATAATTCTTAATGCAAACACCGACCCTAGTAGTAATTAGTAATGTCGCCTAGTACATATGAACGGTCGTCATTGCAAATCGAACATCCTTTTGAAATTTGGACGTCGGGCAGGCGATTTCAAGGCACCGCACTTAAATATTAGCAACATATTTTTCTGAGCGGTTGTTTATTCTCTTTCAAACGAGACATAAATGTGACGACATAGTCGATCCCTTATCCACCGCTAAGAATGCCGCAATGTTTCGTTCGTTTTGCAACATGCCACAAATCGTCGAAAAAAACACCACTTCGACGGAAGCTTGCGTAATAAGGGGGTTAAAACAAGAAAACAAATGCCATGTTTAATACATATCGACCTGTTTTACTTGCGAAAGATAACGGAACATGAACTCGTTTCGTGCGACTTCGGAACCCGGAGGAACACACCAACAACGTTGAATTTACCCGCTATCTTCCAAATATGGTATATTAATTTATTCAGTTGTTTATTTAGAGTGACGTCCGCGGTCGAATGCGATTGGCTATCGATGTCAGTGCAAAGGTCATATGAATATTAAAATTAAGTGGGCGGAAGGAAAATTGTATAGGAGACAAGCTGGAGTCTCGTGTGGCGATAGCGATAACACCGAGACGAATGGTCTGGGGTAAGCATACTTTTATTCAAGCGACTTCTCCCTAACCGTAAGCTAAATCACCTTGCTATTTATAGCACAGATACCTGGTGTGGTCAGATTTGTTCAATATCATGACATGACATCAAATCTAAACCCCTATATTTAGGGAATATTTTTGTCATTTTTGGTCAAAAATTATTTTTTCAACAAATACTTGTCAGATTGCATTACAATTTAGCATGAATTTTCTTGACATGGACTAGACTCTGACTTACTAATTTCATGAGACCATATGCAGCCTGAAAAGGAGAGTATAGTTTTTTATTTCTGGTTTCTGTCTGTGACATCTCTAACATTTTCTCAGAAAATCTGCAGCAGATATCAATGGCAGGTTGATGAACAAGTCTCTGTCGATTATGCATCTAATTTTTTTTTACAGATCTGAAAATTCTAAACGGGTCTTTTTCATGATTTTCATACAAAATTACCTCTCCCAACACCATTGACAGAACAACTGAGCATGCTCAGAATAAATAATTAGCTTAGGTTTTTAGTGATGTCATGACAATGTCATGACCTGGTTATGACCTTGATCCGTCTCAGTGACAGTACAATTACCAATCTCTGTGAAACTGTAGAAGAGTGTCAGGGCTACATTTTGATGGGGATTATAGTGGTGATACTGAAACAAACACAGGTCCTGGTAATATACAAAGATATGAATTAACAAAGAAGTCAAGTTGTTATTAAAGGTACATCAAGGTTTACTCAGATTTATGAATGCAGTTTCTTGAGCATGTATGAGACATAGTTTGGTTGCATTTGTGTACTCTGAGATTTTGGTCGATGGAAGTTTTCAGTTATCAGTACAATACTAGATGAAGGTAAATCACTTGATGTATATTTTCACTTTTTCTCAAAAACCAACCTGCCAGATTGCTGAGGGTCTCATAATGTAGACACATCCAATTTGTTCATTTGGTGAATATATCTCTATTTTTGTGTTTTTTTTTTAGATTTGTAGTTTTATTTTTCCCACTTTGCCATACTAATGTATAAGGGCTATGTATAATACATGGACTGTAATGGACAAGTGTATTATTGGGTTCTGAATGCCAATGTTTTTATAAAATGTAGAATTTCAGGTCAAGGTCATTTCAATGTTTATATGACTGCTGGTATTATATAATGATGTTGAAGTTGTGGGCAAGGTCACCCCCATCTTCAGGGTAGAGTTGAGGTCTTAGCATAGTCACATGTTCATTGTGCGTGTAGATAGGCTGTGTAATATAGCATGCAAAAGAGCTCTACTGTAACATCACTGAAACTTGGGTTTCCAACTTTCCAAATTTTAAGGTAGCGAGAAGGTTTTGTGACGTTTTCGAATAAAACATTCTCTGTCTGTTGTCTCGTTCAGAACAGTAATTTAGCTTATATATTTCAAAAGACTAGAGGTACAAGTTCGCACAAACTGGACAGTCATTGTTTACATAATTATCACGTGACATCAAAAATGGCGAACCTTGTAAAAATGACTAAGTCCGCGATTGCAAGAGCACACTGCGGAATTTCCTGGTTAAATTTACGTCATGCATTGTCCGTAATCAAGTCCATTGAAATGTGTCCCCGATAATCAAAAGACCTATTATTCCGATTTCTATGCAGGTTTGTTTTTTTGTCCCCAAATTATTTCATACTTGGCACCTTTAACAGACTATTATTCTGTGACAAAGCATTTTCTTTAAAAACCCAGACACATTTCGCACCATCATTATCTTTTGAACGATAACTGAGAGTTTGAATGTCCTAGTCCGAACGCACTTCATTTGGCAGCGGTCCCAATGAGTCATACTCAGTCAAAACCTCAATTCGAGAAAAACGCAAAAAAACAGTTTTGGTTAATGAAACACTGTAGATTTGCTGCATTATTATAAATATACACTAAAAATGGCCAAAAATATTAACCTCTGATATCATAGAACTCATAAAGGTGTCAGATAATGATTAATTTCATGCTCGAGCGTGAAAAATGAAGAAAACTGCTGGCATTTGAGTCCGTACTCCAGGAACGTTTGGGTTTCCATTGTTATGCAAACGCACAACGAGGGATAATCCTCTGACAAACATTACTGTCCCACTGTACACGCTGACAGTTTACAAACAGGCTAATCCTTAAAGTGTCTCTGATAAGAGATCTAATAAAACGGTTTTCATGGTGAAACAAAATGGCCGATGTTTGAAAAAAATTGCTGTTTCAGACTGCGACACTGAGTGGCAGATTTTTCTTTGCCTCGTCTGTCAACGTTTTCTTTTTTTCGCCATTGCGTTATAAAAAATGGTATTAGTAAAATTGACTTGGAAAATAAAACAATTTAAAAGAAAGTTGTACAAAGTTACAGTACTTATTTTGCACAACCTCCCACCCGCTTCCGCTTTCCAATCACCTTTTTCACTCGCTTTTGCGACCGCTTGTTGAATTCGACCGAACAATTTCCGCTTTATTTTTGACCGCGCAAACCCCGAAATATCACCGCCCGCTCACACGCATTTGAAATTAGGATTAATAGAAATATTTCCGAGGTTCACATTGTCTTATAATTGTCTTTCTGGTTTTTATTAATGTTCAACAGCTGACAAAAGTTCAAATACATTTTTGTTTTAACTATCTATAATTATATGCACGCAATCTGACCCCGTGACCTTGATTTGGCTTGGACTGAATATTTTATTTTGAACAATATTCTGACGTGAAATACAAAATGTATTTCAACACAAGTACGACATGTTGTCTGGGTTTTCTTTCCTGATTGTTGAGTCTTCGCAATGTGTTTTGTATAATTATTGTTGTTTTTCCCCCCCGAGGCAAAGACAAGCTGAAGGACCATGAAGCTAAATGGCAGTTTCATGCAAGGGCTGAGTGAAAGGAAATATTTCTAAGCCTAAAATAAAACCTTATATTACACCTCTTTGTGTATTTGTTAATTTTACATATGTTTTTAATGACAGTATGTCTGTAAATATCTAGAAAAATCTCGTTTTCGTTGATAATTTCGATTGTTTGGAATGTCTGTTTACCGTGTCCCCTGGACAATTTGTTTGGAATGTCGATCCCATTTGGTTTCTGCATACTGAGTTTAGGAAGGGCGTCGATCAACACAATCAGCTGAAACGGTACAAACATTTACCGTAATTCATGGGGATCATGTCCGTAATTTGTGGGCTGAGACCCCAAATAATTTAACAAGTACTATTATTATTATAATATATATTTTAATTACATCGCAAAACTACAACAGAGCTGGAGTTGTTCGCGGTGAAACAACTGCCTTGAAGTCGATGCAACTTCAACTAGCCATTTCTTACCTTGAAATAAAAAAACAACAACTAACAATTCGAAGAGCATCGGGGAAAATATTAATAATCATTCTTATCAATCGCTTGCTTTATTTTATTCGAATCCATGAAATTCACGAGTTTTTTGACATTTGTTGGCAACTTCCGCTCTAAAAAAGATTGAAAATGTGGGTGTGGTTCTTTTGCGAGGTCCTGTTGATAATACGGACAAATATGGTTCTGTGACCCAGGTTGTGCTCCGATCATGCGACTTTCAAGCAATCAATGATGTTGTAACAAAGCATATTTGACGCTAATTGAAAGGTCGTCGTACCATCCAATCACCGGCGTCGATTCACATAGTGTTTTTGTGCTGTGACCGGCTTCAAAATTCGCTGAAAAACATTGGTATATTTTGACAAACGGATGGAATTTGACCTCAGTTCAGAAAGAAAATACTAGGCTTAGATACATTTGAGTCCACGGCGAAGTTGGGAAATAAAGTAAACCAGAGTAGGGTCGATGATTTTCAGCCCTGAAGGACTTCCGTGTGAATCCTGAGTTACGAATTGTTCATCGACTGGCTACCAAATATTTATGACTATAACTAAATTTGACACGTTTTTTTAAGCCCAATAAATTATTCATACATGTCAAGCTCTGTTCGATTTTTTTCAGGGCATGTGGCCGTTTTTAGTCGAAAATATTTGTTGTGGGAACACTTTTACGGTACGGTATAGACTGAACTCATTCATTGATCGTGACTTATTTTTGAAAATTGAATGTCAAATTTTACCAGACATGGACCGACGTGGATTCGGTATCGTTATTTTTGGAATTAATCATTAACATTTCCTCGTTTCTCTACTCTGTCAAAATGAGTTACCTATGTATTTTTCACGTAACTGTCATTAAAAAAATAAAAAAAAGTACATCTAGAACAAGCACCCAAAACATGTAACAAGAGGTCACAATTCAGTTGCTTTCACGATACAAGTGTCATACAACTATTAGATTTGAGGTGTCGTTCAGAATTTAATAATAGTTAATACTAGTTGTATGTTCACACTTTACTATCAAAACCACCATTTCGACCACCCATGTGCCAGTGATCCGTGTTTGGGTAAGCGGCCGGTGTTTCAATGAGCGAGCTAGCGAAAAAAAACGCGATTAAAACGCAGGTGGTTTCTGGTCGGACAAGACCGCATGGTCGGAAATTAAGTGATAAGCGGTCGATGTAAAAGCGGAAGGTTGGACGAAATGAGTACTGTATGCCCGGACTGTATGACCATGTTTCTTCGACAAAGTCTCGACTGACAATAATGCTGGCAATGGACGTTAGATAAACACGCATTGTTTGCGACGGAAAGCTTATCACCCGTTATATCAGAATCGTCAACAACAGAGTATACAGATAAGATGTTATCATTTAAACCCTTCCAAAGATAAACATTATGCAAATATCCACGAAACGGCAGTTTTAGTCCTTTCTTCTAGCGTTTTAAAACACTAATTTAAGCAACGTTATTTTGCAATTTCGATCTTTTGTAAACCTGGGATGATGTATCAAGGTCTGAAGTAACCGTTTTATCAATTTTTGAAAAATCAAGAAAAAAGTGAAAATTTCCCTTCTTGCTACCTTAATTGAAATTAATATTCATAAATAATTTCATCATGATTTCTAAAAACATTTGTTTAGCTTTTCTTTGTTTTTAGCATTGGAAATAGTTATGCACAACTTCTTAGTCATGTATGGCTATTGGGTGGCCATCTCCTGCTTAAAGGTAGCACTTAAAAGACTCTAAACGCTGTTTTGTTATTAGATCCTTGCATGGAGTTTGAATGTCCAATGGGTATGATGTGTGTTGTGGATGGATTCTGGAAACCATACTGTACATGTGTTGAAGAGTGTGCAGAAGAAGAAGTTGAGGATTACTTTATCTGTGATACCAATAACGTAACTTATCAAAGTGATTGTGAATTCTATCGTCTGAAATGTCAGAATGCAGATATGGCTGATGTTGAACTTGATTACTATGGATCTTGCAGATGTAAGTATTTTGTTATCTTTTGTAGAACTTTACATGGAAGTCAATGCTACAATATGGGTACATGTAGGACTTTGCATGGAAGTCAATGCTACAATATGGGTACATGTAGGACTTTACATGGAAGTCAATGCTACAATATGGATACATGTAGGACTTTGCATGGAAGTCAATGCTACAATATGGATACATGTAGGACTTTGCATGGAAGTCAATGCTACAATATGGGTACATGTAGGACTTTACATGGAAGTCAATGCTACAATATGGATACATGTAGGACTTTACATGGAAGTCAATGCTACAATATGGATACATGTAGGACTTTGCATGGAAGTCAATGCTACAATATGGGTACATGTAGGACTTTGCATGGAAGTCAATGCTACAATATGGATACATGTAGGACTTTGCATGGAAGTCAATGCTACAATATGGATACATGTAGGACTTTGCATGGAAGTCAATGCTACAATATGGGTACATGTAGGACTTTGCATGGAAGTCAATGCTACAATATGGGTACATGTAGGACTTTGCATGGAAGTCAATGCTACAATATGGGTACATGTAGGACTTTGCATGGAAGTCAATGCTACAATATGGGTACATGTAGGACTTTGCATGGAAGTCAATGCTACAATATGGATACATGTAGGACTTTGCATGGAAGTCAATGCTACAATATGGGTACATGTAGGACTTTGCATGGAAGTCAATGCTACAATATGGGTACATGTAGGACTTTGCATGGAAGTCAATGCTACAATATGGGTACATGTAGGACTTTGCATGGAAGTCAATGCTACAATATGGATACATGTAGGACTTTGCATGGAAGTCAATGCTACAATATGGGTACATGTAGGACTTTGCATGGAAGTCAATGCTACAATATGGATACATGTAGGACTTTGCATGGAAGTCAATGCTACAATATGGGTACATGTAGGACTTTACATGGAAGTCAATGCTACAATATGGATACATGTAGGACTTTGCATGGAAGTCAATGCTACAATATGGATACATGTAGGACTTTGCATGGAAGTCAATGCTACAATATGGATACATGTAGGACTTTGCATGGAAGTCAATGCTACAATATGGGTACATGTAGGACTTTGCATGGAAGTCAATGCTACAATATGGATACATGTAGGACTTTGCATGGAAGTCAATGCTACAATATGGGTACATGTAGGACTTTGCATGGAAGTCAATGCTACAATATGGGTACATGTAGGACTTTGCATGGAAGTCAATGCTACAATATGGATACATGTAGGACTTTACATGGAAGTCAATGCTACAATATGGATACATGTAGGACTTTGCATGGAAGTCAATGCTACAATATGGATACATGTAGGACTTTACATGGAAGTCAATGCTACAATATGGATACATGTAGGACTTTACATGGAAGTCAATGCTACAATATGGATACATGTAGGACTTTACATGGAAGTCAATGCTACAATATGGATACATGTAGGACTTTACATGGAAGTCAATGCTACAATATGGATACATGTAGGACTTTACATGGAAGTCAATGCTACAATATGGATACATGTAGGACTTTGCATGGAAGTCAATGCTACAATATGGATACATGTAGGACTTTGCATGGAAGTCAATGCTACAATATGGATACATGTAGGACTTTGCATGGAAGTCAATGCTACAATATGGGTACATGTAGGACTTTGCATGGAAGTCAATGCTACAATATGGGTACATGTAGGACTTTGCATGGAAGTCAATGCTACAATATGGATACATGTAGGACTTTGCATGGAAGTCAATGCTACAATATGGGTACATGTAGGACTTTGCATGGAAGTCAATGCTACAATATGGGTACATGTAGGACTTTGCATGGAAGTCAATGCTACAATATGGGTACATGTAGGACTTTACATGGAAGTCAATGCTACAATATGGATACATGTAGGACTTTGCATGGAAGTCAATGCTACAATATGGATACATGTAGGACTTTGCATGGAAGTCAATGCTACAATATGGGTACATGTAGGACTTTGCATGGAAGTCAATGCTACAATATGGATACATGTAGGACTTTGCATGGAAGTCAATGCTACAATATGGATACATGTAGGACTTTGCATGGAAGTCAATGCTACAATATGGGTACATGTAGGACTTTGCATGGAAGTCAATGCTACAATATGGGTACATGTAGGACTTTACATGGAAGTCAATGCTACAATATGGATACATGTAGGACTTTGCATGGAAGTCAATGCTACAATATGGATACATGTAGGACTTTGCATGGAAGTCAATGCTACAATATGGATACATGTAGGACTTTACATGGAAGTCAATGCTACAATATGGATACATGTAGGACTTTACATGGAAGTCAATGCTACAATATGGATACATGTAGGACTTTACATGGAAGTCAATGCTACAATATGGATACATGTAGGACTTTGCATGGAAGTCAATGCTACAATATGGGTACATGTAGGACTTTGCATGGAAGTCAATGCTACAATATGGATACATGTAGGACTTTGCATGGAAGTCAATGCTACAATATGGATACATGTAGGACTTTGCATGGAAGTCAATGCTACAATATGGATACATGTAGGACTTTGCATGGAAGTCAATGCTACAATATGGGTACATGTAGGACTTTACATGGAAGTCAATGCTACAATATGGGTACATGTAGGACTTTGCATGGAAGTCAATGCTACAATATGGATACATGTAGGACTTTGCATGGAAGTCAATGCTACAATATGGATACATGTAGGACTTTGCATGGAAGTCAATGCTACAATATGGATACATGTAGGACTTTACATGGAAGTCAATGCTACAATATGGATACATGTAGGACTTTGCATGGAAGTCAATGCTACAATATGGGTACATGTAGGACTTTACATGGAAGTCAATGCTACAATATGGATACATGTAGGACTTTACATGGAAGTCAATGCTACAATATGGATACATGTAGGACTTTGCATGGAAGTCAATGCTACAATATGGATACATGTAGGACTTTGCATGGAAGTCAATGCTACAATATGGGTACATGTAGGACTTTACATGGAAGTCAATGCTACAATATGGATACATGTAGGACTTTACATGGAAGTCAATGCTACAATATGGATACATGTAGGACTTTGCATGGAAGTCAATGCTACAATATGGGTACATGTAGGACTTTGCATGGAAGTCAATGCTACAATATGGGTACATGTAGGACTTTACATGGAAGTCAATGCTACAATATGGATACATGTAGGACTTTACATGGAAGTCAATGCTACAATATGGATACATGTAGGACTTTACATGGAAGTCAATGCTACAATATGGATACATGTAGGACTTTGCATGGAAGTCAATGCTACAATATGGATACATGTAGGACTTTACATGGAAGTCAATGCTACAATATGGGTACATGTAGGACTTTGCATGGAAGTCAATGCTACAATATGGGTACATGTAGGACTTTGCATGGAAGTCAATGCTACAATATGGATACATGTAGGACTTTGCATGGAAGTCAATGCTACAATATGGATACATGTAGGACTTTGCATGGAAGTCAATGCTACAATATGGGTACATGTAGGACTTTGCATGGAAGTCAATGCTACAATATGGGTACATGTAGGACTTTGCATGGAAGTCAATGCTACAATATGGGTACATGTAGGACTTTGCATGGAAGTCAATGCTACAATATGGGTACATGTAGGACTTTGCATGGAAGTCAATGCTACAATATGGGTACATGTAGGACTTTGCATGGAAGTCAATGCTACAATATGGGTACATGTAGGACTTTGCATGGAAGTCAATGCTACAATATGGATACATGTAGGACTTTACATGGAAGTCAATGCTACAATATGGATACATGTAGGACTTTGCATGGAAGTCAATGCTACAATATGGATACATGTAGGACTTTGCATGGAAGTCAATGCTACAATATGGGTACATGTAGGACTTTGCATGGAAGTCAATGCTACAATATGGATACATGTAGGACTTTGCATGGAAGTCAATGCTACAATATGGATACATGTAGGACTTTGCATGGAAGTCAATGCTACAATATGGGTACATGTAGGACTTTGCATGGAAGTCAATGCTACAATATGGATACATGTAGGACTTTGCATGGAAGTCAATGCTACAATATGGGTACATGTAGGACTTTGCATGGAAGTCAATGCTACAATATGGATACATGTAGGACTTTGCATGGAAGTCAATGCTACAATATGGATACATGTAGGACTTTACATGGAAGTCAATGCTACAATATGGGTACATGTAGGACTTTGCATGGAAGTCAATGCTACAATATGGATACATGTAGGACTTTGCATGGAAGTCAATGCTACAATATGGATACATGTAGGACTTTGCATGGAAGTCAATGCTACAATATGGGTACATGTAGGACTTTGCATGGAAGTCAATGCTACAATATGGGTACATGTAGGACTTTGCATGGAAGTCAATGCTACAATATGGGTACATGTAGGACTTTGCATGGAAGTCAATGCTACAATATGGGTACATGTAGGACTTTGCATGGAAGTCAATGCTACAATATGGGTACATGTAGGACTTTGCATGGAAGTCAATGCTACAATATGGGTACATGTAGGACTTTGCATGGAAGTCAATGCTACAATATGGGTACATGTAGGACTTTGCATGGAAGTCAATGCTACAATATGGATACATGTAGGACTTTGCATGGAAGTCAATGCTACAATATGGATACATGTAGGACTTTGCATGGAAGTCAATGCTACAATATGGGTACATGTAGGACTTTGCATGGAAGTCAATGCTACAATATGGATACATGTAGGACTTTGCATGGAAGTCAATGCTACAATATGGATACATGTAGGACTTTGCATGGAAGTCAATGCTACAATATGGGTACATGTAGGACTTTGCATGGAAGTCAATGCTACAATATGGATACATGTAGGACTTTGCATGGAAGTCAATGCTACAATATGGGTACATGTAGGACTTTGCATGGAAGTCAATGCTACAATATGGATACATGTAGGACTTTGCATGGAAGTCAATGCTACAATATGGATACATGTAGGACTTTACATGGAAGTCAATGCTACAATATGGGTACATGTAGGACTTTGCATGGAAGTCAATGCTACAATATGGATACATGTAGGACTTTGCATGGAAGTCAATGCTACAATATGGATACATGTAGGACTTTACATGGAAGTCAATGCTACAATATGGGTACATGTAGGACTTTGCATGGAAGTCAATGCTACAATATGGATACATGTAGGACTTTACATGGAAGTCAATGCTACAATATGGGTACATGTAGGACTTTGCATGGAAGTCAATGCTACAATATGGGTACATGTAGGACTTTGCATGGAAGTCAATGCTACAATATGGGTACATGTAGGACTTTACATGGAAGTCAATGCTACAATATGGGTACATGTAGGACTTTACATGGAAGTCAATGCTACAATATGGATACATGTAGGACTTTACATGGAAGTCAATGCTACAATATGGATACATGTAGGACTTTGCATGGAAGTCAATGCTACAATATGGATACATGTAGGACTTTACATGGAAGTCAATGCTACAATATGGGTACATGTAGGACTTTGCATGGAAGTCAATGCTACAATATGGATACATGTAGGACTTTACATGGAAGTCAATGCTACAATATGGGTACATGTAGGACTTTACATGGAAGTCAATGCTACAATATGGATACATGTAGGACTTTACATGGAAGTCAATGCTACAATATGGATACATGTAGGACTTTGCATGGAAGTCAATGCTACAATATGGGTACATGTAGGACTTTGCATGGAAGTCAATGCTACAATATGGGTACATGTAGGACTTTGCATGGAAGTCAATGCTACAATATGGATACATGTAGGACTTTGCATGGAAGTCAATGCTACAATATGGGTACATGTAGGACTTTACATGGAAGTCAATGCTACAATATGGGTACATGTAGGACTTTACATGGAAGTCAATGCTACAATATGGATACATGTAGGACTTTACATGGAAGTCAATGCTACAATATGGATACATGTAGGACTTTACATGGAAGTCAATGCTACAATATGGATACATGTAGGACTTTGCATGGAAGTCAATGCTACAATATGGATACATGTAGGACTTTGCATGGAAGTCAATGCTACAATATGGATACATGTAGGACTTTACATGGAAGTCAATGCTACAATATGGATACATGTAGGACTTTGCATGGAAGTCAATGCTACAATATGGATACATGTAGGACTTTACATGGAAGTCAATGCTACAATATGGATACATGTAGGACTTTACATGGAAGTCAATGCTACAATATGGATACATGTAGGACTTTACATGGAAGTCAATGCTACAATATGGGTACATGTAGGACTTTGCATGGAAGTCAATGCTACAATATGGGTACATGTAGGACTTTACATGGAAGTCAATGCTACAATATGGGTACATGTAGGACTTTGCATGGAAGTCAATGCTACAATATGGATACATGTAGGACTTTACATGGAAGTCAATGCTACAATATGGATACATGTAGGACTTTACATGGAAGTCAATGCTACAATATGGATACATGTAGGACTTTACATGGAAGTCAATGCTACAATATGGATACATGTAGGACTTTACATGGAAGTCAATGCTACAATATGGATACATGTAGGACTTTGCATGGAAGTCAATGCTACAATATGGATACATGTAGGACTTTACATGGAAGTCAATGCTACAATATGGGTACATGTAGGACTTTACATGGAAGTCAATGCTACAATATGGATACATGTAGGACTTTGCATGGAAGTCAATGCTACAATATGGATACATGTAGGACTTTGCATGGAAGTCAATGCTACAATATGGATACATGTAGGACTTTACATGGAAGTCAATGCTACAATATGGGTACATGTAGGACTTTGCATGGAAGTCAATGCTACAATATGGGTACATGTAGGACTTTGCATGGAAGTCAATGCTACAATATGGATACATGTAGGACTTTGCATGGAAGTCAATGCTACAATATGGATACATGTAGGACTTTACATGGAAGTCAATGCTACAATATGGATACATGTAGGACTTTGCATGGAAGTCAATGCTACAATATGGGTACATGTAGGACTTTGCATGGAAGTCAATGCTACAATATGGATACATGTAGGACTTTACATGGAAGTCAATGCTACAATATGGGTACATGTAGGACTTTACATGGAAGTCAATGCTACAATATGGGTACATGTAGGACTTTGCATGGAAGTCAATGCTACAATATGGATACATGTAGGACTTTGCATGGAAGTCAATGCTACAATATGGATACATGTAGGACTTTACATGGAAGTCAATGCTACAATATGGATACATGTAGGACTTTGCATGGAAGTCAATGCTACAATATGGGTACATGTAGGACTTTGCATGGAAGTCAATGCTACAATATGGATACATGTAGGACTTTGCATGGAAGTCAATGCTACAATATGGATACATGTAGGACTTTACATGGAAGTCAATGCTACAATATGGATACATGTAGGACTTTGCATGGAAGTCAATGCTACAATATGGGTACATGTAGGACTTTGCATGGAAGTCAATGCTACAATATGGATACATGTAGGACTTTACATGGAAGTCAATGCTACAATATGGGTACATGTAGGACTTTACATGGAAGTCAATGCTACAATATGGGTACATGTAGGACTTTGCATGGAAGTCAATGCTACAATATGGATACATGTAGGACTTTGCATGGAAGTCAATGCTACAATATGGATACATGTAGGACTTTACATGGAAGTCAATGCTACAATATGGATACATGTAGGACTTTACATGGAAGTCAATGCTACAATATGGGTACATGTAGGACTTTACATGGAAGTCAATGCTACAATATGGATACATGTAGGACTTTGCATGGAAGTCAATGCTACAATATGGATACATGTAGGACTTTACATGGAAGTCAATGCTACAATATGGGTACATGTAGGACTTTACATGGAAGTCAATGCTACAATATGGGTACATGTAGGACTTTGCATGGAAGTCAATGCTACAATATGGATACATGTAGGACTTTGCATGGAAGTCAATGCTACAATATGGATACATGTAGGACTTTACATGGAAGTCAATGCTACAATATGGATACATGTAGGACTTTGCATGGAAGTCAATGCTACAATATGGGTACATGTAGGACTTTGCATGGAAGTCAATGCTACAATATGGATACATGTAGGACTTTGCATGGAAGTCAATGCTACAATATGGATACATGTAGGACTTTACATGGAAGTCAATGCTACAATATGGATACATGTAGGACTTTGCATGGAAGTCAATGCTACAATATGGGTACATGTAGGACTTTACATGGAAGTCAATGCTACAATATGGGTACATGTAGGACTTTGCATGGAAGTCAATGCTACAATATGGGTACATGTAGGACTTTGCATGGAAGTCAATGCTACAATATGGATACATGTAGGACTTTGCATGGAAGTCAATGCTACAATATGGGTACATGTAGGACTTTGCATGGAAGTCAATGCTACAATATGGATACATGTAGGACTTTACATGGAAGTCAATGCTACAATATGGATACATGTAGGACTTTGCATGGAAGTCAATGCTACAATATGGATACATGTAGGACTTTACATGGAAGTCAATGCTACAATATGGATACATGTAGGACTTTGCATGGAAGTCAATGCTACAATATGGGTACATGTAGGACTTTACATGGAAGTCAATGCTACAATATGGGTACATGTAGGACTTTACATGGAAGTCAATGCTACAATATGGATACATGTAGGACTTTGCATGGAAGTCAATGCTACAATATGGATACATGTAGGACTTTACATGGAAGTCAATGCTACAATATGGATACATGTAGGACTTTGCATGGAAGTCAATGCTACAATATGGATACATGTAGGACTTTACATGGAAGTCAATGCTACAATATGGATACATGTAGGACTTTGCATGGAAGTCAATGCTACAATATGGGTACATGTAGGACTTTACATGGAAGTCAATGCTACAATATGGGTACATGTAGGACTTTACATGGAAGTCAATGCTACAATATGGATACATGTAGGACTTTACATGGAAGTCAATGCTACAATATGGATACATGTAGGACTTTACATGGAAGTCAATGCTACAATATGGATACATGTAGGACTTTGCATGGAAGTCAATGCTACAATATGGGTACATGTAGGACTTTACATGGAAGTCAATGCTACAATATGGATACATGTAGGACTTTGCATGGAAGTCAATGCTACAATATGGGTACATGTAGGACTTTACATGGAAGTCAATGCTACAATATGGGTACATGTAGGACTTTGCATGGAAGTCAATGCTACAATATGGGTACATGTAGGACTTTACATGGAAGTCAATGCTACAATATGGATACATGTAGGACTTTGCATGGAAGTCAATGCTACAATATGGGTACATGTAGGACTTTACATGGAAGTCAATGCTACAATATGGATACATGTAGGACTTTGCATGGAAGTCAATGCTACAATATGGATACATGTAGGACTTTACATGGAAGTCAATGCTACAATATGGATACATGTAGGACTTTACATGGAAGTCAATGCTACAATATGGGTACATGTAGGACTTTACATGGAAGTCAATGCTACAATATGGATACATGTAGGACTTTGCATGGAAGTCAATGCTACAATATGGGTACATGTAGGACTTTACATGGAAGTCAATGCTACAATATGGGTACATGTAGGACTTTGCATGGAAGTCAATGCTACAATATGGATACATGTAGGACTTTACATGGAAGTCAATGCTACAATATGGGTACATGTAGGACTTTACATGGAAGTCAATGCTACAATATGGATACATGTAGGACTTTGCATGGAAGTCAATGCTACAATATGGGTACATGTAGGACTTTACATGGAAGTCAATGCTACAATATGGGTACATGTAGGACTTTGCATGGAAGTCAATGCTACAATATGGATACATGTAGGACTTTACATGGAAGTCAATGCTACAATATGGATACATGTAGGACTTTACAAATGTGTCTGGCTAAAGCCAAGAAGCCATTCACTATATGATACAATGGTGTCTGTGTCAATTTAAATGGATGTGGTTTCACATACACTAAGGTCTGAGCATCACTGGTTTTGAGTGCCTTAAAGCTAGCTTTGCTGCCACATATCTAAATTGTCATACTAGGAACATAGTTAAATGCTCATTTAAAAGTGTTTTTAAAAGCTTGAAATTTATGTTATGACCATGCTTTACTGTTTATCTTTATGTAGTTCTCAAATCAAGTGTTGATTTGATTGAAATATATGAATTGCATGGCATAATGACAGTATACTTGTTACAGCATTCCCAGAGTGTGATAGTTATGAGTTGGAGGAATTCCCATTACGTATGCGCGACTGGTTTGTCAAGATCATGAAACAGTTAGCTGAATGGCCTGCTGAGGAAGGTGGTTTGACAGAATCTGAAAAAGAATTAGAGCGTTTGGCTGAAGATGATGAAAAACCTTACATCAAACCTATACATTGGAAATTCCGCTCTATGGATATTGACCCAGTTGATCAGTAAGTGAAACAATGCTATACAAAGTGGTAACTTCATTAATTATTCCCGTTCAGGCGCAGTCTGAAAATGGGGACTTGTCAATGTTTTACTTTTTCGACTTCTTGAAAACTACAAGCCTGAATGCTTTGATACTTTGTGTATATGTGCCTTGGGTAGACCTCTCTCAGATTTGTTCATTTCATGATGATATCTTTAATTCTTATGAATATTTTTGTCATTTTTGGTAAAAAGTGATATTTTTAGCTCCGCTGTCGACTTTGTCGAGCGGAGCTTATCATATGAGTGATTGTCCGTCGTCGTCGTCGTCCGTGTCAATGTTTTACTTTTTCGACTTCTTCTTGAAAACTACAAGCCTAAATGCTTTGATACTTGGTGTATATGTACCTTGGGTAGACCTCTCTTAGGTTTGTTCATTTCATGTTGATATCTTTAATTCTCTAATTTTGGTGAATATTTTTGTCATTTTTGGTAAAAACTGATATTTTCGACTTCTTGTTAAAAACCGCAAGTGCAATTGCTTTGATATTACATCTATAGGTACTACATGTGGACCTCTCTCAGATTTGTTAATTTTGTAATGATATCTTTAATTCTTTAATTTTGGTGATTATTTTTGTCATTTTTGGTAAAAACTGATATTTTCGACTTCTTGTTAAAAACCGCAAGTCCAATTGCTTTGATACTACATATATAGGTACTACATGTGGACCTCTCTCAGATTTGTTCATTTCGTGATGATATCTTCAATTCTCTAATTTTGGTGAATATTTTTGTCATTTTTGGTAAAAACTGATATTTTCGACTTCTTGTTAAAAACCGCAAGTGCAATTGCTTTGATATTACATATATAGGTACTACATGTGGACCTCTCTCAGATTTGTTCATTTTGTAATGATATTTTTAATTCTTTAATTTTGGTGATTATTTTTGTCATTTTTGGTAAAAACTGATATTTTCGACTTCTTGTTAAAAACCGCAAGTCCAATTGCTTTGATACTACATATATAGGTACTACATGTGGACTTCTCTCAGATTTGTTCATTTCGTGATGATATCTTCAATTCTCTAATTTTGGTGAATATTTTTGTCATTTTTGGTAAAAACTGATATTTTCGACTTCTTGTTAAAAACCGCAAGTGCAAATGCTTTGATATTACATATATAGGTACTACATGTGGACCTCTCTCAGATTTGTTCATTTTGTAATGATATCTTTAATTCTCTAATTTTGGTGAATATTTTTGTCATTTTTGGTAAAAACTGATATTTTCGACTTCTTGTTAAAAACCGCAAGTCCAATTGCTTTGATACTACATATATATGTACTACATGTGGACCTCTTTCAGATTTGTTAGCTCCGCTGTCGACTTTGTCGAGCGGAGCTTATCATATGAGTGATTGTCCGTCGTCGTCGTCCGTGTCAATGTTTTACTTTTTCGACTTCTTCTTGAAAACTACAAGCCTTAATGCTTTGATACTTGGTGTATATGTACCTTGGGTAGACCTCTCTTAGGTTTGTTCATTTCATGTTGATATCTTTAATTCTCATTTTTGGTAAAAACTGATATTTTCGACTTCTTGTTAAAAACCGCAAGTCCAATTGCTTTGATACTACATATATATGTACTACATGTGGACCTCTCTCAGATTTGTTCATTTTGTGATGATATCTTCAATTCTCTAATTTTGGTGAATATTTTTGTAATTTTTGGTAAAAAGTGATATTTTCGACTTCTTGTTAAAAACCAATAGTTCAATTGCTTTGATATTACATATTTAGATACTACATGTAGACCTTTCTCAGATTTGTTCATTTCGTGATGATATCTTGGATTCTATAATTTTGGTGAATATTTTTGTCATATTTGGTAAAAAGTGATATTTTCGACTTCTTGTTAAAAACCAAAAGTTCAATTGCTTTGATATTACATATATAGATACTACATGTAGACCTTTCTCAGATTTGTTCATTTCGTGATGATATCTTCAATTCTCTAATTTTGGTGAATATTTTGGTCATTTTTGGTAGAAAGTGATATTTTCGACTTCTTGTTAAAAACTGTAAGTCCGATTGCTTTGATACTATACATATTGTTCATTTTCTGATGATGTCTTCAGTTCTTTAATTGAAATGTGCATTTCTAACAGCGGAGCTATCTCAGCCGATAGGCTGCTTGTTTATTTCGTGATGATATCTTCAATTCTCTAATTTTGGTGAATATTTTTGTCATTTTTGGTAAAAAGTGATATTTTTGACTTCTTGTTAAAAACTGCAAGTCCGATTGCTTTGATATTACATATATAGGTACTACATGTGGACCTCTCTCAGATTTGTTCATTTTGTGATGATATCTTCAATTCTCTAATTTTGGTGAATATTTTTGTCATTTTTGGTAAAAAGTGATATTTTCGACTTCTTGTTGAAAACTGTAAGTCCAATTGCTTTGATATTACATATATAGGTACTACATGTGGACCTCTCTCAGATTTGTTCATTTTGTGATGATATCTTCAATTCTCTAATTAATTTATTTTGGTGAATATTTTTGTAATTTTTGGTAAAAAGTGATATTTTCGACTTTTTGTTAAAAACTGTAAGTCCGATTGCTTTGATACTATTCATATTGTTCATTTTCTAATGATGTCTTCAGTTCTTTAATTGAAATGTGCATTGCTAACAGCGGAGCTATCTCAGCCGATAGGCTGCTTGTTTTATTCCTTGTTAAAAACCGCAAGTCCAATTCCTTGGATATTACATATATAGGTACTACATGTGGACCTCTCTCAGATTTGTTCATTTTGTAATGATATCTTTAATTCTCTAATTTTGGTAAATATTTTTGTCATTTTTGGTAAAAAGTGATATTTTCTTCTTGTTAAAAACCACAATCATTTATGGTGAAAAATGATATTTTTGAATTCTTGTTGAAAACAGCAAGTCCCATTGCATTGATACTATCCATATTTTCATTTTCTAATGATATCTTCTGTTCTTTAATTGAAATGTGCATCGCTAACAGCGGAGCTATCTCAGCCGAGAGGCTGCTTGTTTCATGTTATGCATCTCAAATAGCAGACAAAAATTAGTTGCCAAGCTTTTCTTTTGAAAAGCAAATCTTAAATTTTAATTTTAATGTGTCCCTAATATTCTTTAAGCATACAGGAGTTCTTTCTAAGCTTTCTTTGATTTGTCTGTGGCATCTCTAACATTTTCTAATTAGCTTAGACCTGATCAGAATTAGTGACAGATGGGTTGTACCATTACCAATCTCAGTGGAAAATGTAGAGGGGTGTCAGAGCTACAATTTGATGGGAATTATAGTGATGATAATGAAACAAACCCAGGTCCTGGTAATATACAAAGTCAAGTTGTTATTAGTCCCCGTTCGGACGCAGTCCGAAAACGGGGACTTTAATATGTTTTGCTCTGTGTGCGTCCGTCCGTCCGTCCGTGATCACCTGTATCTCGAACATGCATGGACCGATTAAGTTTAAACTTCACTCATACATCACACATTATATGGGACATATGCACATGCATTTTATTCATGATCTGATTAACGATAGCCGAATAGCGGCCATTTTAAGGCCGAAAATGCATCAAAATCGCACATTTTCACCATTCCGGACCCGGATCTCAGTTATGCATTGACGGATTTTGTTCAAATTTGGTACATACATTAAACATAATAGGACCTTGATGCACGTCATTTTTTTTTTTTTTGGATCGGGTTCGAAATGGCCGACTGGCGGTCATTTTGTTTTAAAGAATTCAGTTCTGGATCCGTATCCGAGACATGTCTGGATTGATCAAGTTCAAACTTCACACACACAAGGTACATCATGTCACAAATATGTATGTGCATTTGTTTCATGATCTCATTAACGATAGCCAAATGGGGGCCGCTTTAAGGCCGAAAATGCATTGAAATCGCACATTTTCACCATTCCGGACCCGTATCTCAGTTATGCATGGATGGATTTTGTTCAAATTTGGTACATACATTGAACATAATAGAACCTTGATGCACGTCTTTCTTTTTTTTCGGATCAAGTTCGAAATGGCCGACTGGCGGCCATTTTGTTAAAGAATTCAGTTCTGGATCCGTATCCAAGACATGTCTGGATTGATCAAGTTCAGATTTAGCACAATGTGTTGTACATATGCAGGTGCATTTCGGCCATGATCTGCTTTGAATGTATATGTCACTCAAATATGAATGGAACAGGGACGTGTCATTGACAATGACTTGTTAAAGGTACATCAAGCTTTACTCAGATTTGTTCATTTTGTAATGATATCTTGTTAACGGTGTCATATTGTGTATTTTAGATATTTGACTCAGAGAGAACTTGCAGAATTGCGTGCACCATTGCAGAGATTGGAACATTGTACCAAACCTTTCTTAGAAATTTGTGATGATGATGGAAATGGTTTGGTGTCCATCATTGAATGGGGAAACTGTCTGCTTCTAGAACCAGGTAGGTGTGGTTAAATTGCTTCATATTTTGCATATCTCTACAACTCTGGCTTGGTTCTGTAGAATGAGAAATATTAACTGGATGTATTTCTGGCAGACATTTTATAAATAAATGAAAATAAAACTTAGCTAATAAGTATTTAATTTTATCAAAGCTGCATTATGAAGTGGTCAATATTAGTATATGGCTCCTGGTGTACACTTCTGTTCACATCTTTTTTTTAACTTGTGTACCTCAAACGTCTAAAAAACTAATCCTCAATTTTGAATTAATTTTAATATTCCCTATTTTTACTTGGTATGCGTCTCTCATACTCTCAGCACAAAGGAGTTCTCTCTATGTTCTCTTTGTTAACTATTTTGACAGGTATTGCGGTTAATAAAAGTATATCAGTGTTTATTAATTAGTATTTATTTTTACAGAATGGAATTTGTTTTGTTGCAGATGAAATTGAGTACTAAGGTGCAAGTGGTGCAAGCTGTCCCTGGTGTTCAGGTGCCACATCCCTGTATTGTGTACTAGTCTACAATCATTTTTGTCATCGGAGGACAGCTACATTTTATTCATTGGTGCTAAATCTTCTCGTTTTATATTTTTATCCTATTGTCTTTTAATATCGATCTAAACAAAGTTTATATGTTTGTTGTAGTTTTAACAGTGATATTTCATAGTTAAAGTAAATCTGTCGTATGTGAAGATTACGTTATGTCACATAGGTACTGTTAATGAAAATGAAAGTTTTGGGTCAAGTTTCATTCAGATGTATGAAAACATTGACATTCTTTGTCATTTCAGGAGAAGGAAAACTACTGACTGAATTATAATTTTAATCGTGTTTAAAATGAATGAGTCTTCAAAATCCCAACTGATGAAAGTTGAATGTGACATGGTGTAACTGTCAAAACTGTGATTAGTCTTATCTTATATTCATTTTTACAATAAAATCCTTTGTAGATTCTGTCAGAGGTGTGCCCATGTGTTGTTTACTGGTGATTGTTGTCAGGACTACGAGTGCTAGATTAAGGTTTATCTACATGTCATAGCTTTTTTGCAAAGTTTCCTCCAAAAACAGCAGAACAAGAAAAGTACATGAAAAATGAATTATAAACACAAACTTTAAAAAAAATTTGTAAAAAAAAAAATTATTCTGTGGAAAAAAAAAAAAAAAAAATAGCAATTAGGGCTTGTGTTGGCTTTTTATCCATTTCCTGAATACAATTAAATAAGATATGTGGTGTGGTGTGGGATGTACAAGGAGATGTCTGCTCAAATAAAGAGTTCATTCTAGCAATATTACAATGCAGAACAAAAAAAAATGAACCCATGCAAGTTGATTCCACACTGAAAACTAATAGGTGACTATGTACTAGTATTTTAATAATTCTGCTTCTGCTTCTGTAGTCTGTTCATCCACCCATGAAATATTGATAAAAGTTGATTAACCTTTTGATCAAAAACTAAAATCACTATCTGATACTGTATAAACGAAAATGATGATGAAATTCAGTGACAATTTAACTTTCAAATATTTCAACTGAATTTTGGGTGGTAAAAATATCAAGGCTATACTAATGGCCATTTACTAAATCTATTAGTAATTTTTGTTTGCACGTATGATTACAACATCTATCTATGTAAGATTCAATTGATCTCACAGACTCCAAAGATGACAGGTGATTGTATGTCGTGTCACATAAACTTTTCTTTTAAAGTGACTTCTTAAAAACTGTAAAACTAGTTTCTGGGTGGACCGCTTAGATTTGAACATCTTGAATGGTATATTTGTTATTTTCCAACATCTTGTAAACTGCTACACCACAATTGCTCTGCCAATTCATACATGTGGACCTTGATACACCAATTCACAGACATATCACAGTGCATACTTTTAGGTATCCTTGTAATAACATTATTATACATCATGGGAATGCCGAAATCCAAAATGTTTAGAACAGAATCGGCAAACTTCGTTGTGTGGAGTCCGATCAAATCCGGTGGCAGCACTGTTTTTTTTTTTTTTATTAGAAAACGCTTACCCACATAATCATTCCATATTTGGAATTCACATTTCCTAATATGGTAGGATGAACCGTAAAAATTACGGCACGCTGTAACTTATGGCGTCACTGTAACAGATATAATAGTAATCTTCAGAATGTTCAAATAATTCTTGACAACCACAAACATCATTTTTTCATCGTGTGTAACCAAATAAAATTTTGAGATTTTTTATCATAGAAACCAATGTTGAATGGCTCAATAATTTTTATTTACAAAATCGAGTTTGATGACCATATATTTTGATATCAAAATTGTATACAGTAAAAACAAAATAAGTCTAAGAGTAAATGACAAAGAAATCCGGTTTCTCATATGACCATTTAGTTGAATAGTGCCAAAAATGACGACTTGAATTGCTTTAAACTGGCCCAAACTATATTACTGATTGAATAGTAGCATTCTCCCCACAACTGTGCATAGATTATTTGAATAGTCTTACAATGACAACTGTGATAATTATTGTTATTTGTTAAGTGTTTTAATTTACCTGGCATAGACTTTACGATGTGAAGACGTGGGTGGCAAGTAATCTTAATCAAAACTATACCTTGAAATTTACACAACATATTTTACAAACTAATTGAAAACATTTGATGCCAGATAGTGCTGCACAATTTACTATATGGAAGCATATTTGCCCGACCACTTGGTTATTCTCATTAAACCTATCGAAAGTGTCACCTCTAGAGGGCGACATACCTGGTGCTGCATCAGAATAAACGGACATGTGTGTAAATTGGTGGAGGCCACTAATTAGATTATGCCTACAAGTAGGTGTTTGTGACACAATCAGATTATGCCTACAAGTAGGTGTTTGTGACACAATCAGATTATGCCTACAAGTTGGTGTTTGTGACACAATCAGATTATGCCTACAAGTTGGTGTTTGTGACACAATCAGATTATGCCTACAAGTAGGTGTGACACAATCAGATTATGCCTACAAGTAGGTGTTTGTGACACAATCAGATTATGCCTACAAGTAGGTGTTTGTGACACAATCAGATTATGCCTACAAGTTGGTGTTTGTGACACAATTAGATTATGCCTACAAGTAGGTGTGTGTGACACAATTAGATTATGCCTACAAGTAGGTGTGTGTGACACAATCAGATTATGCCTACAAGTAGGTGTGTGTGACACAATCAGATTACACTACAACTCTATAATGAAGATGGTCTCTTCATCTGATGCAGGGATTCATGACAGTAACTATCTCAGAATGTCTTCATTAACTATTACCTGAAAGACCTCTAAACGCTGGAGGAGGGTCTCTACAGGTTGAGTCCAGTGGTGACAGGTCAGACACTGTTTTATGCATTAAAATTGTTGGGACCATATTTTATTGTTCAGAGACGGGGTTTAGTAAGCCTCCCTAAATTTGGGGGGTCTACTCCTGAAGCACCCGGTCCCTGAAGAATCACCTGATTGGTTGTATTCCAGGACAGTAGTTTTAGATTTCTATCAGTTTTTTGACCTTTTCTGTTTTTTGTGTTGAAAAATGTACATTCCAGTTGTTGGAGCTTCCCCGCCTCTGGTGAGCGTGCTACTCTACTCTGGTAGATGATGTAGTAATCTAAAAGGGTTGTCCGTGCCTCATTGTTTACCTAATCATACCTACCAGAAAACCCGTGTAACTCCGCCCACCTCCCCACAAGCTTCTGGCGGCACGTTGTGGCGCATCAGAAACGTTTGTGAGATTAGAACGGTCAGGCCTCTGTTGCGTGATTGCGCTGGGGATGATCCCTGGGCAAAGCCCTTTTCTTAGAGAATGCTACGCTAGGGTGTTCTTTGTAGACCTGGGTATATTCTCTAATTGTTTCTGTTCGGCGCTGTAATCTGTAATTAAGCCTAACTAGTAATAAATGAAATTTATTAATTCCATGGATTTTCTGGTACACAAATGCAGGTGATTGTTTGAGCAAAATCTTCAAATTGACTCGAACTTTCTTCATTTCCAGAAATATTGAAAAAAAATAAGAAAAAGTGCAGAAGAATTTGGGCAAGAAAGTCTGGTTGTGAATCACAGCGATCACATCAGGATAATTGAATAGTTACAAAGTGACCACAACTGTGTATACAATGGTTGAACTGTTTACAAGAAGAAGCCAGACTGGCACAACATTGAGATTTTGTTGCCTGAGAAGTTAAACACATATTCCATAACTGATAGATTTAATTATTGTGAACTTGCATATTTATTCAGTATTTATTGCATTGAAGATGAATATCATCTGGGACTCAATTACAGACTCTGAAATGAGGGTCAGCTCAACTCAAACATGCTGGATGGACACTCTACCCATGGAAGCCAAGCACAGACTCTCTGATGTTGGTTGGACACTCTACCCATGGGAGCCAAGCACAGACTCTCTGATGCTGGATGGACACTCTACCCATGGAAACCAAGCACAGACTCTCTGATGTTGGTTGGACACTCTGTCCATGGGAGCCAAGCACAGACTCTCTGATGCTGGATGGACACTCTACCCATGGAAGCCAAGCACAGACTCTCTTATGTTGGTTGGACACTCTACCCATGGAAGCCAAGCACAGACTCTCTGATGCTGGATGGACACTCTACCCATGGAAGCCAAGCACAGACTCTCTGATGCTGGATGGACACTCTACCCATGGGAGCCAAGCACAGACTCTCTGATGCTGGATGGACACTCTACCCATGGAAACCAAGCACAGACTCTCTGATGTTGGTTGGACACTCTGTCCATGGGAGCCAAGCACAGACTCTCTGATGCTGGATGGACACTCTACCCATGGAAGCCAAGCACAGACTCTCTGATGTTGGTTGGACACTCTACCCATGGAAGCCAAGCACAGACTCTCTGATGCTGGATGGACACTCTACCCATGGAAGCCAAGCACAGACTCTCTGATGCTGGATGGACACTCTACCCATGGAAGCCAAGCACAGACTCTCTGATGCTGGATGGACACTCTGTCCATGGGAGCCTAGCACAGACTCTCTGATGTTGGATGGCCACTATCTGTGGGAGCCTAGCACAGACTCTCTGATGTTGGATGGCCACTATCTGTGGGAGCCTAGCACAGACTCTCTGATGTTGGATGGACACTCTGTCCATGGAAGCCAAGCACAGACTCTCTGATGCTGGATGGACACTCTACCCATGGAAGCCAAGCACAGACTCTCTGATGCTGGATGGACACTCTACCCATGGAAGCCAAGCACAGACTCTCTGATGCTGGATGGACACTCTGTCCATGGGAGCCAAGCACAGACTCTCTGATGCTGGATGGACACTCTACCCATGGAAGCCAAGCACAGACTCTCTGATGTTGGTTGGACACTCTACCCATGTGAACCAAGCACAGACTCTCTGATGTTGGTTGGACACTCTGTCCATGGGAGCCAAGCACAGACTCTCTGATGTTGGTTGGACACTCTGTCCATGGGAGCCAAGCACAGACTCTCTGATGCTGGATGGACACTCTACCCATGGAAGCCAAGCATGGACACTCTACCCATGGAAGCCAAGCACAGACTCTCTGATGTTGGTTGGACACTCTGTCCATGGGAGCCAAGCACAGACTCTCTGATGTTGGTTGGACACTCTGTCCATGGGAGCCAAGCACAGTCTCTCTGATGCTGGATGGACACTCTACCCATGGAAGCCAAGCACAGACTCTCTGATGTTGGATGGACACTCTACCCATGTGAACCAAGCACAGACTCTCTGATGTTGGATGGCCACTATCTGTGGGAGCCTAGCACAGACTCTCTGATGTTGGATGGCCACTATCTGTGGGAGCCTAGCACAGACTCTCTGATGTTGGTTGGACACTCTACCCATGGGAGCCTAGCACAGACTCTCTGATGTTGGATGGCCACTATCTGTGGGAGCCTAGCACAGACTCTCTGATGTTGGATGGCCACTATCTGTGGGAGCCTAGCACAGACTCTCTGATGTTGGATGGACACTCTGTCCATGGGAGCCAAGCACAGACTCTCTGATGTTGGATGGACACTCTACCCATGTGAACCAAGCACAGACTCTCTGATGTTGGTTGGACACTCTGTCCATGGGAGCCAAGCACAGACTCTCTGATGTTGGTTGGACACTCTGTCCATGGGAGCCAAGCACAGTCTCTCTGATGCTGGATGGACACTCTACCCATGGAAGCCAAGCACAGACTCTCTGATGCTGGATGGACACTCTACCCATGGAAGCCAAGCACAGACTCTCTGATGCTGGATGGACACTCTACCCATGGAAGCCAAGCACAGACTCTCTGATGCTGGATGGACACTCTGTCCATGGGAGCCAAGCACAGACTCTCTGATGCTGGATGGACACTCTACCCATGGAAGCCAAGCACAGACTCTCTGATGTTGGTTGGACACTCTACCCATGTGAACCAAGCACAGACTCTCTGATGTTGGTTGGACACTCTGTCCATGGGAGCCAAGCACAGACTCTCTGATGTTGGTTGGACACTCTGTCCATGGGAGCCAAGCACAGACTCTCTGATGCTGGATGGACACTCTACCCATGGAAGCCAAGCATGGACACTCTACCCATGGAAGCCAAGCACAGACTCTCTGATGTTGGTTGGACACTCTGTCCATGGGAGCCAAGCACAGACTCTCTGATGTTGGTTGGACACTCTGTCCATGGGAGCCAAGCACAGTCTCTCTGATGCTGGATGGACACTCTACCCATGGAAGCCAAGCACAGACTCTCTGATGCTGGATGGACACTCTATTCATGGGAACCAAGCACAGACTCTCTGATGTTGGTTGGACACTCTACCCATGGAAGCCAAGCACAGACTCTCTGATGTTGGATGGCCACTATCTGTGGGAGCCTAGCACAGACTCTCTGATGTTGGATGGCCACTATCTGTGGGAGCCGAGCACAGACTCTCTGATGTTGGATGGCCACTATCTGTGGGAGCCTAGCACAGACTCTCTGATGTTGGTTGGACACTCTACCCATGGGAGCCTAGCACAGACTCTCTGATGTTGGATGGCCACTATCTGTGGGAGCCTAGCACAGACTCTCTGATGTTGGATGGCCACTATCTGTGGGAGCCTAGCACAGACTCTCTGATGTTGGATGGACACTCTGTCCATGGGAGCCAAGCACAGACTCTCTGATGTTGGATGGACACTCTACCCATGTGAACCAAGCACAGACTCTCTGATGTTGGTTGGACACTCTGTCCATGGGAGCCAAGCACAGACTCTCTGATGTTGGTTGGACACTCTGTCCATGGGAGCCAAGCACAGTCTCTCTGATGCTGGATGGACACTCTACCCATGGAAGCCAAGCACAGACTCTCTGATGCTGGATGGACACTCTATCCATGGGAGCTAGGCACAGACTCTCTGATGGACACACTAACCATTTGTGCCACACATCACATTATGCATAGAACAGAATAGAAACATTGTTACCAGCTGTCTTCTTTATTGAGCATATCAATACTACTATAAATAACACCTGACAATGTGAAAATAAATACATTTAACATATTACCCCAAATTTCTAACTTTCTGTAAAATATATCACAAGACCAACACAATATTTCATGGAATGAAACATAATGAAAAATAATTTTGATATGGATGACATTTCTTGCAAGGAATGCCACTTAATTGATAGATCACACCCCAATACACAAGATTCATAACTAAACAGAATCAAAACTAAGTATATTATCATTAGAACAAATTATTTCAAATTACTGCTGTGTCCAAACTACTCTCCTTCATAGCACTGTATGCTGTTCATACGGGTCAAATGTTAACACATTGACAGCAATATCACTGTAGGCTGTTCATATGGATCCAATGTGTTACATTGTGTTACATTGACAACCATAGCACTGTATGCTGTTCATATGGATCCAATGTGTTACATTGACAGCCATAGCACTCTATGCTGTTCATATGGATCCAATGTTAACACATTGACAGCAATATCACTGTAGGCTGTTCATATGGATCCAATGTGTTACATTGACAACCATAGCACTGTATGCTGTTCATATGGATCCAATGTGTTACATTGACAGCCATAGCACTCTATGCTGTTCATATGGATCCAATGTTAACACATTGACAGCAATATCACTGTAGGCTGTTCATATGGATCCAATGTGTTACATTGACAACCATAGCACTGTATGCTGTTCATATGGATCCAATGTTAACACATTGATAACCATAGCACTGTATGCTGTTCATATGGATCAAATGTTAACACATTGACAACCACTCTATGCTGTTCATATGGATCAAATGTGTTAACACATTGACAACCATAGCACTGTATGCTGTTCATATGGATCCAATGTTAACACATTGACAACCATAGCACTGTATGCTGTTCATATGGATCAAATGTTAACACATTGACAACCACTGCATGCTGTTCATATGGATCCAATGTTAACACATTGCCAACCATAGCACTGTATGCTGTTCATATGGATCCAATGTTAACACATTGACAGCCATAGCACTCTATGCTGTTCATAATATCACTGTATACTGTTCATATGGATCCAATGTTAACACATTGACAACCATAGCACTGTATGCTGTTCATATGGATCCAATGTTAACACATTGACAACCATAGCACTGTATGCTGTTCATATGGATCCAATGTTAACACATTGACAACCATAGCATGCTGTTCATATGGATCCAATGTTAACACATTGACAACCATAGCACTGTATGCTGTTCATATGGATCCAATGTTAACACATTGACAACCATAGCATGCTGTTCATATGGACCCAATGTTAACACATTGACAACCATAGCACTGTATGCTGTTCATATGGATCCAATGTTAATACATTGACAACCATAGCACTGTATGCTGTTCATATGGATCCAATGTTAACACATTGACAACCATAGCAATGTATGCTGTTCATATGGATCCAATGTTAATACATTGACAACCATAGCACTGTATGCTGTTCATATGGATCAAATGTTAACACATTGACAGCCATAGCACTGTATGCTGTTCATATGCATCAAATGTTAACACATTGACAACCACTCTATGCTGTCCATATCGATCCAATGTTAACACATTGACAATAGCACTGTATGCTGTTCATATGGATCCAATGTTAACACATTGATAACCATAGCACTGTATGCTGTTCATATGGATCCAATGTTAATACATTAACAACCATGGCACTGTATGCTGTTCATATGCATCAAATGTTAATACATTGACAACCATAGCACTGTATGCTGTTCATATGGATCCAATGTTAATACATTGACAACCATAGCACTGTATGCTGTTCATATGCATCAAATGTTAACACATTGACAACCACTCTATGCTGTCCATATCGATCCAATGTTAACACATTGACAACAATAGCACTGTATGCTGTTCATATGGATCCAATGTTAATACATTGACAACCATGGCACTGTATGCTGTTCATATGGATCAAATGTTAATACATTGACAACCATAGCACTGTATGCTGTTCATATGGATCCAATGTTAATACATTGACAACCATAGCACTGTATGCTGTTCATATGGATCCAATGTTAATACATTGACAACCATAGCACTGTATGCTGTTCATATGCATCAAATGTTAACACATTGACAACCACTCTATGCTGTCCATATCGATCCAATGTTAACACATTGACAACAATAGCACTGTATGCTGTTCATATGCATCAAATGTTAACACATTGACAACCACTCTATGCTGTCCATATCGATCCAATGTTAATACATTGACAACCATAGCACTGTATGCTGTTCATATGAATCCAATGTTAACACATTGACAACCATAGCACTGTATGCTGTTCATATGGATCCAATGTTAATACATTGACAACCATAGCACTGTCACACAAGGTAATACAAATAGAGTAAAAGTGTATCCACACAAAGCAGTGTACTATGAAATGTGCATGCAAAAATTTAACAATTTGCATGGAAATAAAGACATATCTTTTTGATGCAAACTACCCATATCAGTGGACATTATTTGGGTACAGAAACGCCCATTTTCAGTAAAATAGTGTAGACAGTGATTAGTAAGTAGCACTACTGTATTACTAAAAGCATTGGCTAGGAAAGGGAAAATGAGTATTCAATATGAATGCATGTGAAGCAAGTACATCAAATAGTAAAAGCTTTTGATTATCAAGGGCATTTCATTTGATTTGTACTGCACAAGATTCTGTTTTAGCATTCAAATATAGAGATTATAGAAATATTAGAACAGCATTTCAAGATATGTTATTTCAGGGTCTTAATCAATCACATGATTACTAATCACATGAATGAAATCACCAATCACATCACTGGTGGTCACATGAATGAAATCACCAATCACATCACTGGTGGTCACATGAGTGAAATCACCAATCACATTATTGGTTGTCACATGAATGAAATCACCAATCACATCATTGGTGGTCACATGAATGAAATCACCAATCACATCATTGGTGGTCACATGAGTGAAATCACCAATCACATTATTGGTTGTCACATGAATGAAATCACCAATCACATCATTGGTGGTCACATGAATGAAATCACCAATCACATTATTGGTGGTCACATGAATTAAATCACCAATCACATCACTGGTTGTCACATGAATGAAATCACCAATCACATCATTGGTGGTCACATGATTGAAATCACCAATCACATTATTGGTGGTCACATGAATGAAATCACCAATCACATCATTGGTGGTCACATGAATGAAATCACCAATCACATCATTGGTGGTCACATGAATGAAATCACCAATCACATCATTGGTGGTCACATGAATTAAATCACCAATCAAATCATTGGAGGTCACATGAATTAAATCACCAATCACATCATTGGTGGTCACATGAATGAAATCACCAATCACATTATTGGTGGTCACATGAATGAAATCACCAATCACATTATTGGTGGTCACATGAATGAAATCACCAATCACATTATTGGTGGTCACATGAATTAAATCACCAATCACATCACTGGTTGTCACATGAATGAAATCACCAATCAAACCATTGGAGGTCACATGAATGAAATCACCAATCAAATCATTGGAGGTCACATGAATGAAATCACCAATCACATTATTGGTTGTCACATGAATGAAATCACCAATCAAATCATTGGAGGTCACATGAATGAAATCACCAATCAAATCATTGGAGGTCACATGAGTGAAATCACCAATCACATTATTGGTTGTCACATGAATGAAATCACCAATCACATTATTGGTGGTCACATGAATTAAATCACCAATCACATCATTGGTGGTCACATGAATTAAATCACCAATCAAATCATTGGAGGTCACATGAATGAAATCACCAATCAAATCATTGGAGGTCACATGAGTGAAATCACCAATCACATTATTGGTTGTCACATGAATGAAATCACCAATCACATTATTGGTGGTCACATGAATTAAATCACCAATCACATCATTGGTGGTCACATGAATTAAATCACCAATCAAATCATTGGAGGTCACATGAATGAAATCACCAATCAAATCATTGGAGGTCACATGAATGAAATCACCAATCACATCACTGGTGGTCACATGAATGAAATCACCAATCACATCATTGGTGGTCACATGAATGAAATCACCAATCACATCACTGGTTGTCACATGAATGAAATCACCAATCACATCACTGGTGGTCACATGAATGAAATCACCAATCACATCATTGGTGGTCACATGAATTAAATCACCAATCACATCATTGGTGGTCACATGAATTAAATCACCAATCACATTATTGGTGGTCACATGAATGAAATCACCAATCACATCACTGGTGGTCACATGAATTAAATCACCAATCACATTATTGGTGGTCACATGAATGAAATCACCAATCACATCACTGGTTGTCACATGAATGAAATCACCAATCACATCACTGGTGGTCACATGAATGAAATCACCAATCACATCATTGGTGGTCACATGAATTAAATCACCAATCACATCATTGGTGGTCACATGAATTAAATCACCAATCACATTATTGGTGGTCACATGAATTAAATCACCAATCACATCACTGGTTGTCACATGAATGAAATCACCAATCAAATCATTGGAGGTCACATGAATGAAATCACCAATCAAATCATTGGAGGTCACATGAATGAAATCACCAATCACATCACTGGTGGTCACATGAATGAAATCACTAATCACATCACTGGTGGTCACATGAATGAAATCACCAATCACATCATTGGTGGTCACATGAATTAAATCACCAATCACATCATTGGTGGTCACATGAATTAAATCACCAATCACATTATTGGTGGTCACATGAATGAAATCACCAATCACATCACTGGTTGTCACATGAATGAAATCACCAATCAAACCATTGGAGGTCACATGAATGAAATCACCAATCAAATCATTGGAGGTCACATGAATGAAATCACCAATCAAATCATTGGAGGTCACATGAATGAAATCACCAATCAAATCATTGGAGGTCACATGAATTAAATCACCAATCACATCACTGGTGGTCACATGAATTAAATCACCGATCAAATCATTGTAGGTCACATGAATGAAATCATCAATCAAATCATTGGAGGTCACATGAATGAAATCACCAATCACATTATTGGTGGTCACATGAATGAAATCACCAATCACATTATTGGTGGTCACATGAATGAAATCACCAATCACATTATTGGTTGTCACATGAATGAAATCACCAATCACATTATTGGTTGTCACATGATTGAAATCACCAATCACATTATTGGTGGTCACATGAGTGAAATCACCAATCACATTATTGGTGGTCACATGAATGAAATCACCAATCACATCATTGGTGGTCACATGCATGAAATCACCAATCACCTTATTGGTTTACACATGAATGAAATCACCAATCAAATCATTGGAGGTCACATGAATGAAATCACCAATCAAATCATTGGAGGTCACATGAATGAAATCACCAATCAAATCATTGGAGGTCACATGAATGAAATCACCAATCAAATCATTGGAGGTCACATGAATGAAATCACCAATCAAATCATTGGAGGTCACATGAATGAAATCACCAATCAAATCATTGGAGGTCACATGAATGAAATCACCAATCAAATCATTGGAGGTCACATGAATGAAATCACCAATCAAATCATTGGAGGTCACATGAATGAAATCACCAATCAAATCATTGGAGGTCACATGAATGAAATCACCAATCAAATCATTGGAGGTCACATGAATGAAATCACCAATCAAATCATTGGAGGTCACATGAATGAAATCACCAATCAAATCATTGGAGGTCACATGAATTAAATCACCAATCAAATCATTGGTGGTCACATGAGTGAAATCACCAATCACATCATATAAATAATGTAATGAATAAAATGTGGCAAAAAAGCAGCATATGTTGAGTTAATAAATAACAAACAATAAATTGGAAGACACTGAGTTTTGAAACATACCCATGGATACCAATGATGAATAATCTCACAAGTAAAATTCATAATTTATCTATATAAAAACAAAATGCTGGCTGAAAAACTGCAAATTATAGGAGAGTGTGTGAAGAGTGCCAATATTCCCTGGCAGGAAACACCCTGTATGCAATACTACACAACATGTATAACTAATTATCAGCAGCTGTGCTTATCATACAGAGTGTACTGGTACAATATTACCAGTATATAACATGAAACTATATTACAATCAACTCTCATACAATCCCAAAATTCATTTAAAAAAAATTCTTTGGAAGAAATAAAACTAGAATCTCCCCACAAAAAGTGAAACCTGTAAAAATATTATCAGCCTCCTTCTGACTGGGTCAACTAGGGACTGTGATAAACAAATAAATTAATTTAAACTTACTGATTGGTAAATAAAAGCTGCCAAGAGGGTCATTTGTGATAATTTTTGGATTTCCAGGTGTTCGGCAGAAGCATATTTGGTAACAGGTCTTGAGGTATTGAGGTTAATCCATGCAAGATATTAGTGCTAAGATAAAGTCACTAGAATTTTAAAGATCATCACCCTAAATTTGAACCCGATGGGTGATGATGACATAAATAAAATCAGAGGACCAATCACGGACCACATCTCAATACTGTGAATATTGGCAAGATAAAACATTGATGAATTTGTATTGACTTTCTTTGATTTGTTATTTATGGATGTATCCTGAGAGTTTTTGTGTCTTTGAGAGTATCCCTCATTGAAAGACGTTGCCATACCAACACACACGAATGGTAAGATGTACTGTAATCACAGTTATCTACTGATCATTGATTTGCTTCTTGTCGGCCATTACGTCTTTCTCTCTTCCGTGCAGACTCTTCTCTATCTCCATCAGATTCATCAATTTCTTTTTCTTCTTCTCGATGATCTTTAGAAGTTCTTGGTTTCACTGTTGTTTCAGCATTTTCTGACTGCGATACTTGAAGCCATTTTTCTCTGTTTAACTCACATCCTTTCAAAAGTGGACCAAACTTCTCATTTATACAACTCAAGTACTGAAATAGATGTAATATTAAAAATAATTGCAATGTCATGTATGGTTTTATGCAAAGCTTAATATTTAAATTGATTTCTTAAATAAACAAATAAATGCTAATCCCATAATAGTATATACATGTAAACTAGTCACCTTATAAACTGGTAAACAGATTGCATCAATAAATTCCACTTGCATCTTGGGTAACAAGTCTTTTTTTTCACGGTTCATCATGTCCTGCAGTAAGACAGACATTCAGTTTAGCATAACATCTAACTCGTGTACCCAACCCACCCTAGTAAACTGGTACATTGAGTCCAGTACCACAACCAACCCATGCCACCCCGGTTAACTGGTACATTGAGTCCAGTACCACAACCAACCCATGCCACCCCGGTTAACTGGTACATTGAGTCCAGTATCACAACCAACCCATGTCACCCTGGTAAACTGGTACATTGAGTCCAGTACCACAACCAACCCATGCCACCCTGGTTAACTGGTACATTGAGCCCAGTACCACAACCAACCCATGCCACCCTGGTAAACTGGTACATTGAGTCCAGTACCACAACCAACCCATGCCACCCTGGTAAACTGGTACATTGAGTCCAGTACCACAACCAACTCATGCCACCCTGGTAAACTGGTACATTGAGTCCAGTACCACAACCAACCCATGCCACCCCAGTTAATTCATCATGACCCTTTCAGGTTGTCAGAGGTGTTAAATAACTCATTCCACTTCAGTTTATTTTTCAAAAATTGAGAATCACCTGTTATAACAAAAAATATTGCTGTTTTTTCATAGAAATCAATGCCAACAGATCATACTTAAATATCAGTAGTTCTTAACTATCTTCAATATTCAACAATTCTCTGAGTGCAATACAACATTTGAATTGGGTAATAACAGACTATCAAATCAGAGGGCATTGTTGCTGGTCAAATTGTTCAAGAAAACATCATGGTGGCAATTATTCAAGAGTTTGCATACAGTAAAAAACATTCAACAACAAAGGTCATCTCACAGACCTTAATAATTTTTACACCATACATTCTGATGGTATGTAAATATCATTGTAATAAAACATGCATATTGTTTGTGATCATTTCTACTTCTATGTGAAATCATTGTAGAAATGAATGATAACAACTAATTTCATAATTCCTAATCTCGCATATAGTGAACAAAATTTGTATTTTAGAGGGGAGGGGGTAATTGACTAAGCTCCCACCTCCTGCAAAAAAGTTTTTAAAGCAGAGTACCTCAAACGTTAGCTAAGTTGGATAAGTATGTTATGTGTGGAAATTTATCAGAGCCTTGTTGACATTGCAATATGACAGTCTATACAACAACCATGAATGTAAATCAATTGTAAAACCTTGTTGAGCTACAGTTGCTTTGGACATAAACAAAACTAAATGTATCTTCATCCTTACCATAGGAGTTTTATTGAATTGATCTCTCTCAAGGTCTCCTTGTTGGAAGAATTCATCTGCAATTTGTTCTGCAACTTTCCTTTCTACTTCCCAAGGTTTAGCAATAGCTGAGACATCACAGGCTGTCATCATCATACATCGTAACAAATCACGATGGTCCTCATTACTCCAATTAAATCGAGCTGCATCAACAAGTTTAAAGAAGTCCCCACGAGTTCTGAAAGAAATTATAAAATATTACACTAATGAATAAATTATGCAACTTTTACAAAATGCATTGTTGAATGTTATGTAATTAAATTATCTAAACCAATTGAATAAATTAAACAAATTATTTAGGTGATAGTTTACACTTTTGGTAAAGTATTGATTCCAACTCTTCAAGCATGGTTTGATCTAATTAAAAAATAGAACACATCTATCATGAAAACTGGAAGAATAAGCTACAAAATTGCACTCCCAATGGGCCCTCTGTGATTACTACTAAGCCATAAATTGAAGCAAGCAGTCCTCATACCAGCAGGTTCCCCTAGTTTGCAATGCAAGTCCATACTACTATCTTGTCATGGCAGACTAGAACCTTTCATTCTAATTCTCGTCCAGGAAGAGGACTAGCGCCCTCTTGTGGGCTAACATTTCCAATATGTTAAAGTGACATCAAGATGCCACTCCTCTGACATTCAAGATCACGAGGTTGGCTCCCCATCCCCCATTCAAAGGGCAAATGGTGACAATCAGCATACTAACTATTGTAATGTGTGTAAGTATGGATTATTGCAGTAAAATATGAATATAATATGCTAATTACCATGCTACTGTTATTTGAAATCAAAGACTTGAAACTGATATTCAGACTTACTTGAAGTAGACAGCTAAATCTGTGGCAAGAATTGTCTGCTCAATCAAACGTATGACATAAGAATATTGCTCTTGAGATAAATTCGATAAAATATCATTCCCCTGAAAAGTAAATACAGTAGAATGCAATCAGTAGTGTTCACTCAGTGTAAAGTAAATACAGTAGAATACAGTCAGTAGTGTTCACTCAGTGTAAAGTAAATACAGTAGAATACAGTCAGTATAGTGTTCACTCAGTGTAAAGTTAATACAGTAGAATACAGTCAGTAGTGTTCACTCAGTGTAAAGTAAATACAGTAGAATACAGTCAGTAGTGTTCACTCAGTGTAAAGTAAATACAGTAGAATACAGTCAGCAGAGTGTTCACTCAGTGTAAAGTAAATACAGTAGAATACAGTCAGTAGTGTTCACTCAGTGTAAAGTAAATACAGTAGAATACAGTCAGTAGAGTGTTCACTCAGTGTAAAGTAAATACAGTAGAATACAGTCAGTAGTGTTCACTCAGTGTAAAGTAAATACAGTAGAATACAGTCAGTAGAGTGTTCACTCAGTCACGGTAAAGTGAATACAGTCAGTAGAGTGTTCACTCAGTGTAAAGTAAATACAGTAGAATACAGTCAGTAGTGTTCACTCAGTGTAAAGTAAATACAGTAGAATACAGTCAGTAGAGTGTTCACTCAGTCACGGTAAAGTAAATACAGTAGAATACAGTCAGTAGAGTGTTCACTCAGTGTAAAGTAAATACAGTAGAATACAGTCAGTAGAGTGTTCACTCAGTGTAAAGTTAATACAGTAGAATACAGTCAGTAGAGTGTTCACTCAGTGTAAAGTAAATACAGTAGAACACAGTCAGTAGTGTTCACTCAGTGTAAAGTAAATACAGTAGAATACAGTCAGTAGTGTTCACTCAGTGTAAAGTAAATACAGTAGAATACAGTCAGTAGTGGTCACTCAGTGTAAAGTAAATACAGTAGAATACAGTCAGTAGAGTGTTCACTCAGTGTAAAGTAAATACAGTAGAATACAGTCAGTAGAGTGTTCACTCAGTGTAAAGTAAATACAGTAGAATACAGTCAGTAGAGTGTTCACTCAGTGTAAAGTAAATACAGTAGAATACAGTCAGTAGTGTTCACTCAGTGTAAAGTAAATACAGTAGAACACAGTCAGTAGTGTTCACTCAGTGTAAAGTAAATACAGTAGAATACAGTCAGTAGTGTTCACTCAGTGTAAAGTAAATACAGTAGAATACAGTCAGTAGTGTTCACTCAGTGTAAAGTAAATACAGTAGAATACAGTCAGTAGTGGTCACTCAGTGTAAAGTAAATACAGTAGAATACAGTCAGTAGAGTGTTCACTCAGTGTAAAGTAAATACAGTAGAATACAGTCAGTAGAGTGTTCACTCAGTGTAAAGTAAATACAGTAGAATACAGTCAGTAGTGTTCACTCAGTGTAAAGTAAATACAGTAGAATACAGTCAGTAGAGTTCACTCAGTGTAAAGTAAATACAGTAGAATACAGTCAGTAGAGTGTTCACTCAGTGTAAAGTAAATACAGTAGAATACAGTCAGTAGTGTTCACTCAGTGTAAAGTAAATACAGTAGAATACAGTCAGTAGAGTTCACTCAGTGTAAAGTAAATACAGTAGAATACAGTCAGTAGAGTTCGCTCAGTGTAAAGTAAATACAGTAGAATACAGTCAGTAGTGTTCACCCAGTGTAAAGTAAATACAGTAGAATACAGTCAGTAGAGTGTTCACTCAGTGTAAAGTTAATACAGTAGAATACAGTCAGTAGAGTGTTCACTCAGTGTAAAGTAAATACAGTAGAATACAGTCAGTAGAGTGTTCACTCAGTGTAAAGTTAATACAGTAGAATACAGTCAGTAGAGTGTTCACTCAGTGTAAAGTAAATACAGTAGAATACAGTCAGTAGAGTGTTCACTCAGTGTAAAGTAAATACAGTAGAATACAGTCAGTAGAGTGTTCACTCAGTGTAAAGTAAATACAGTAGAATACAGTCAGTAGAGTTCACTCAGTGTAAAGTAAATACAGTAGAATACAGTCAGCAGTGTTCACTCAGTGTAAAGTAAATACAGTAGAATACAGTCAGTAGTGTTCACTCAGTGTAAAGTAAATACAGTAGAATACAGTCAGTAGAGTGTTCACTCAGTGTAAAGTTAATACAGTAGAATACAGTCAGTAGAGTGTTCACTCAGTGTAAAGTAAATACAGTAGAATACAGTCAGTAGAGTTCACTCAGTGTAAAGTAAATACAGTAGAATACAGTCAGCAGTGTTCACTCAGTGTAAAGTAAATACAGTAGAATACAGTCAGTAGTGTTCACTCAGTGTAAAGTAAATACAGTAGAATACAGTCAGTAGAGTGTTCACTCAGTGTAAAGTTAATACAGTAGAATACAGTCAGTAGAGTGTTCACTCAGTGTAAAGTAAATACAGTAGAATACAGTCAGTAGAGTGTTCACTCAGTGTAAAGTAAATACAGTAGAATACAGTCAGTAGTGTTCACTCAGTGTAAAGTAAATACAGTAGAATACAGTCAGAAGAGGTGTTCACTCAGTGTAAAGTAAATACAGTAGAATACAGTCAGTAGAGTGTTCACTCAGTGTAAAGTAAATACAGTAGAATACAGTCAGTAGAATGTTCACTCAGTGTAAAGTAAATACAGTAGAATACAGTCAGTAGTGTTCACTCAGTGTAAAGTAAATACAGTAGAATACAGTCAGTAGAGTGTTCACTCAGTCACGGTAAAGTAAATACAGTAGAATACAGTCAGTAGAGTGTTCACTCAGTGTAAAGTAAATACAGTAGAATACAGTCAGTAGTGTTCACTCAGTGTAAAGTAAATACAGTAGAATACAGTCAGTAGAGTTCGCTCAGTGTAAAGTAAATACAGTAGAATACAGTCAGTAGAGTGTTCACTCAGTGTAAAGTTAATACAGTAGAATACAGTCAGTAGAGTGTTCACTCAGTGTAAAGTAAATACAGTAGAACACAGTCAGTAGTGTTCACTCAGTGTAAAGTAAATACAGTAGAATACAGTCAGTAGTGTTCACTCAGTGTAAAGTAAATACAGTAGAATACAGTCAGTAGAGTGTTCACTCAGTGTAAAGTAAATACAGTAGAATACAGTCAGTAGTGTTCACTCAGTGTAAAGTAAATACAGTAGAATACAGTCAGCAGAGTGTTCACTCAGTGTAAAGTAAATACAGTAGAATACAGTCAGTAGTGTTCACTCAGTGTAAAGTAAATACAGTAGAATACAGTCAGTAGAGTGTTCACTCAGTCACGGTAAAGTAAATACAGTAGAATACAGTCAGTAGAGTAGAATACAGTCAGTAGTGTTCACTCAGTCACGGTAAAGTAAATACAGTAGAATACAGTCAGTAGAGTGGTTGTCAAGAGAAAAAAGTAAAAATAAGTCAATGAAATTTCTTACCTTGGAATTGAGAATCATGATGCACTGGTCCAAGTGGTGTTGTTCCATGGTTGAAGAACTGTATAACTGTGCAAGTGGTGAACCAACCCTACAAAACAAAGTACCAACATTATATCATGCATAGTACAGTACAGTAACAGGTACAGTAACAGGTACAGTAACAGGTACAGTAACAGTAACAGTAACAGTAACAGGTACAGTAACAGTAACAGGTACAGTAACAGTAACAGGTACAGTAACAGGTACAGTAACAGTAACAGGTACAGTAACAGGTACAGTAACAGGTACAGTAACAGGTACAGTAACAGGTGCAGTGCAGTGCAGTGCAGTGCAGTGCAGTGCAGTGCAGTGCAGTGCAGTGCAGTGCAGTGCAGTGCAGTGCAGTGCAGTGCAGTGCAGTGCAGTGCAGTGCAGTGCAGTGCAGTGCAGTGCAGTACAGTACAGTACAGTACAGTACAGTACAGTACAGTACAGTACAGTACAGTACAGTACAGTACAGTACAGTAGTCAATAAATAAATAAATAAATATGATGGTACTGATTACATGTGATCATTTTAGTGTAAATTACTTGCATAATATTGTGATAAACCCAAATCAGCCAATCATAAACTTTATTCAGATACTATATATCTAATTAGAATACACACAAGTAAATATTGCGTATTTACTCTAGCGGTAAATCATTGTAAAACAAGCCATACCAAATTAAAACAGCATATGAAAAATGCATAATGTGCTTCTTTCATTTTATTCAAACAATTTGAGTTACTGCCAGTTTACCCTAGGTTCAGTTCATTATCATATGAGGGAGGGACAGTGAGAATAAACTGTTTACAACAATGTGTTTTCATTTTCAAATTTTCATTTAGAATAATTTTTTTCTAGTGACAAAACCTGTGAGTTAAATCGTGATTCTGGATATCATCTGAGTCCTGGTCTCTTTAGTGACTGATCTAAGCAAGTGATTGACACTAGTGTTTAATGATGTGAGAACTATATCTGTCATACAATCACTTATGTGTCCAATGTCAGTAAAGGTAAGTGTTAAAATATTGATCACTGATGCTAATCAATGTTGGTGACATAATTTACTCCATATATTAATAAAGGAAAAATGCAGATATGCTTTGGAGCAATTACATATGCTTTGTTAGACTGGTGCAGTCGGGGCGATTAATTTGTTTTTGTAGTTTAAATTAAAAAAAAAAAAAAAATCACGAAATGGAGGTGTTAGCGCGAAATCACCTGTAACTGCGAAATCACCCCGACTGGTTTATTCTGCATAGCCCTCTATCGACACTGCAGGAACCAGTTGATTTTTCAACGAGTAATTACGTTAATGAGTGTTTTAATTGACAATCATCTAGGCCAATCACAACGCCTCTTCAACTGACCTCTGACGTAGGCAGGATGTAGCAGCCGATTTTTTTGTATACTACAACTAGTACGAGTTATTTTTTTACACATTGTGATGAATTACAAACAATGACTACGACAAACTCAAATTTCAACGTGCCGCCATGTTGGATCTGCAGTGTGACCTTTACAATGTTGATCTCATTATGCACGTATTTCCGCGCCCACCTCATTATAATACGTGCAATTCATGAATATTTAATAGCAATAACTTTTCTGCAGAACAAACCAGTCGGGGTGATTTCGCGCTCACACCTCCATTTCACAATTTTTTTAATTTTATTTAAACTACAAAAACAAATTAATCGCCTCGACTGCGCCAGTCTAATGCTTTGTTTACAGACTGGTAAATACTGCTAGACGTATAGAAATACATACATGTAATATACAAAGTGTTTTAAAGTAGCTATGAATGCGAGGCGATGCGTTGCAATGTGATGTGATGTGATGCGATGCGATGCGATGCGATGTGATGCGATGCGATATGAAAAAAGATACTTACAATATTTCAAAGGAGTTGTTGGTTCCCCTATGATCCAAGTCATGAGACAGACATGATATAAGCAATGCCAATGCTTCTAAGTCCCCAAATACATTATGCATCTGACCAGTCTGTATAGAAAGAAATATTTCACCAATAGTACTTTAAGTATACAATTTTATAACATTTTTATGAATATCAAATGTTCAACCAACACATGGAACAAATTTTCATGTTAAATGTAAGTATAATAAACATAGTGCAAGTATTGTAAAATCTGTATTAGAAGCCATGGTGCCTATTAAAATGGTACAATGCGGTTTCTATTAGAGCATCTGCACATATGAGAAATGATGAATTTTTGGGTCTCAATTGATGGGTGCGACTTCTATTAGACATGCAGCTTCTGAGATTTAACAGTATTATAATTGCAATTTTGAGAAACACATTTCCTGCTTTTTGTCAGAAATACATAAATTTTTCTTACTTACTCGAAGCATTGCAAACATGGTTTGTGTGACAGTGAATGCATGCCTCCAATTATGGTATGTAACACTTCGATAGTTCTTGCGAACACTCAACAACCACCGACAAGCAGCCTAAAAAAAGGAAATTATTCACTTTAGTGATGATAACTATTTAATATTCTACTCACACAATATATCCATTGAGAATCTAATTGAGAATTGCATCATCCTTTCCAGAGTACATTCTGTCATTTAAGTACATTATTTTTCAGTGCATGATATTCAGTTTTTTTTACAAGCTACCTGTAATCATATTGTATGTTTAAAATATATTTTCTAATATCCCACTTACCTCGTAGTTAATGCGAAATTTCTCAAAGAGATCTAAATCTAGAAACATTCGTAAACACGCTTGCAAAGTTTGGTCATCTTCAAGATCAAAGTCATTAAAGCTGTAATCATAAAGTTTAAATGCTGATGCTGAAGGCACTACCATTTTCTGTAATTCAGAAAAAATATACAACTATTTTTACTTTGGCATAATCAACCTGTGGTTTTGTCAACTTTTTATTTCATAAATAGAGCAAAAGTGACCTGGGTATACGTCATTTGGGATTAATTTAAAGAAAGCATGGAAATAATTCATGTGCTGTTATAATTTAATACTAGAAATAAATACATTTATAGTTGTGCTGTGTGACAATCACATTGGTAAAGCAATTTGATCAACAATTGACAGGGCACCTATATTCCACATTTCACTTGAAATAATACTAAAATAGCTAATATTGCCATTGTTATGCATATTAAATAACTAAAGCATGGCGTGTGACAACCACCGCATTTTAATATTCACAGAAGAAATCAGAATTGGATATCATGACAATGTATCTGTGTATCATGTTTCATTGAAATCTGACAACAGTTCTTGACGTATTACTGGAATTACTAATTATTGCATTATTATCATGCAAATTAGGTAATTACTCATGTCTGTGCATTGCCCCAACTCAACTCCCATTGTGTAATTTTCATTTTAGCTGTGATTTGAATATTGACTACTATGATTGCCTTCATAATCTAGGTTACTCAGATGGTACTTACTTTGACTCGTATTGCTTCTTCTCTGGGGGCTGTTGCATGATAGGACAATATCTGATGCAAACAATATAATGAACATTAGAAATTGAATGCAATTATTTCAAAAAAATAATAAAACTGTAACAGGCAAGATGGATGATATATTCAACATAGATACAAACATTGACACCCACATGCCCACATGTCTGCATAGCTTTGCTGAATAGATCATCTATAGTGTTATTTATGTTGAATTGTAATAATAATATCTGGTGATACCATGGCTTCTGTAAGAAATGATTGAGTCACTTACTTCAAGGGCCACTCTATGCCTAGCTGCTGCCTTGACAGCTTTCTCATATACAATTGTATTATGTATACCAAGACCACAAAATATTGCAAAAGCCTGAAAAATAAGCATGAAGAAATTTAATAGCATATAATGATGGCCCACACTGGTGATAGCCCACCCACACTGGTGATGGCCCACCCACACTGGTGATGGCCCACCCACACTGGTGATGGCCCACCCACACTGGTGATGGCCCACCCACACTGGTGATGGCCCACCCACACTGGTGATGACCCATCCACACTGGTGATGGCCCACCCACACTGGTGATGACCCATCCACACTGGTGATGGCCCACCCACACTGGTGATGACCCACCCACACTGGTGATGGCCCACCCTGGTGATGGCTCACCCACACTGGTGATGGCCCACACTGGTGATGGCCCACCCACACTGGTGATGGCCCACCCACACTGGGGATGACCCACCCACACTGGGATTATCCACCCACACTGGGGATGGCCCACCCACACTGGGGATGACCCACCCACACTGGGGATGACCCACCCACACTGGTGATGGCCCACCCACACTGGGGATGACCCACCCACACTGGGATTATCCACCCACACTGGGGATGACCCACCCACACTGGTGATGACCCACCCACACTGGTGATGGCCCACCCACACTGGTGATGGCCCACCCACACTGGGGATGACCCACCCACACTGGGGATGGCCCACCCACACTGGGGATGACCCACCCACACTGGTGATGGCCCACCCACACTGGGGATGACCCACCCACACTGGTGATGGCCCACCCACACTGGGGATGACCCACCCACACTGGGATTATCCACCCACACTGGGGATGACCCACCCACACTGGGGATGACCCACCCACACTGGGGATGACCCACCCACACTGGGATTATCCACCCACACTGGGGATGACATACCCACACTGGGATTATCCACCCACACTGGTGATTACCCACCCACACTGGGGATTACCCACCCACACTGGGGATGACCCACCCACACAGGGAATGACCCACCCACACTGGTGATTATCCACCCACACAGGAGATGACCCACCCACACTGGGGATGACCCACCCACTGGGGATGACGTCATGCTGGACAGATTACATGATTTGACCACACTGGTAATGGTATGCCATGATATAGTTAATGTATTTTAAAAATACTCACCTCGAAGAAATTTTGATCATTTTCATTAAATGGTGTACCATCTAACTTATTGATGAGCTGACTCACACCAACTATAGCACCTGCAGCATTCTTAATTGGCATACATAACATCTGACGTGTATGCAAATTATTCTCCTCATCAGTCTGTGTATGAACAAGATATTATAGGTAACGCATGGTAAACCACTATGTACTCAGTGATAAATAGCCAAGCTATGTATATCAATGTGGTCATGTATCAAACACAAATAGATCTGAGTCACCCAATAATAGTATACTGCTCTCTGTCAGTAGTGTACAAGTCATCCAAAGAGTATTGCCAGTCAATAAGACAGGTATATACACTTTACTACTGACCTTTGAATCAAATCTTGGATCTTGATGCGCATCAGGAATATTCAATGTCTGAAAAACAAAAACAATCATAACTTACAACAAACAGATTAGTTTTCTGGAATACAGGTGTTCAATGCAGGAAACTTTTAGCAGGGTTCATAGAACTGTACAAGAAGTTGCGACAAAGTGTGCAAGAATAAGCAACATGCAACCTCAGTCAAACTAGCTCCACTGTCTTTACAAAAAAAAAACAAAGTTGATAATATTCTGTACAAGTCAAAAACAGCCTTTTTTAAACTAAAAATGACAAAAAAATCTGACATAGGTCCATGCCAAGTATCAAAGCAATTAGGCTAGTAGTTTTCATACCATCCCCTATATGAACAGCTCTGTTGTATTATCTATGAGGACAGAAAATCTAAAAAGTTAAGCACGTAATCAATAGCCTACCTCGCCTGTGGTCGCAACATAACCAGTAATGCCTATATTAATGGGAAAGCGTGGATGGTCTTCAGAACTGAAATTAAAAATACCTTTATCCTTACTATACAAGAGGTAAGTAATTGTGTGGCAAATGAATACGACATAAAGTCTATCCACAAGGACAGCATTGTCTATCCACACGGATAGCATTGTCTATCCACACGGACAGCATTGTCTATCCACAAGGACAGCATTGTCTATCCACATGGATAGCATTGTCTATCTACATAGACAGCATTGTCTATTCACACAGACAGCATTGTCTATCCACACGGATAGCATTGTCTATCTACATAGACAGCATTGTCTATTCACACAGACAGCATTGTCTATCCACACGGATAGCATTGTCTATCTACATAGACAGCATTGTCTATTCACACAGACAGCATTGTCTATCCACACAGACAGCATTGTCTATCCACACAGACAGCATTGTCTATCCACATGGACAGCATTGTCTATCCACATAGATAGCATTGTCTATCCACATGGACAGCATTGTCTATCTACAAGGACAGCATTGGCTATCCACATGGACAACATTGTCTATCCACATGGACAGCATTGTCTATCCAAATGAACATCATTGTCTATCCAAATGAACATCATTGTCTATCCACATGGACAGCATTGTCTATCCACATAGACAACATTGTCTATCTACACGGACAGCATTGTCTATCCACATGGACAGCATTGTTTATCCACATGGACAACATTGTCTATCTACACAGACAGCATTGTTATCCAAATTAACATCATTGTCTATCCAAATAAACATCATTGTCTATTCACATGGATAGCATTGTCTATCCAAATGAACATCATTGTCTAACCACAAGGACAGCATTGTCTATCCACACGGACAGCATTGTCTATTCACACAGACAGCATTGTCTATCCACACAGACAGCATTGTCAATTCACACAGACAGCATTGTCTATCCACATCGACAACATTGTCTATCCACATGGACAGCATTGTCTATCCCAATGAACATCATTGTCTATCCACATGGACAGCATTGTCTATCCACATAGACAACATTGTCTATCCACATGGACAACATTGTCAATCTACAGACAGCATTGTTATCCAAATTAACATCATTGTCTATTCACATGGACAGCATTGTCTATTCACATGGACAGCATTGTCTATCCAAATGAACATCATTGTCTATCCACATGGACAGCATTGTCTATCTACAATGACAGCATTGTCTATCCAAATGAACATCATTGTCTATCCACATGGACAGCATTGTCTATCCACATGGACAGCATTGTCTATCTACAAGGACAGCATTGGCTATCCACATGGACAGCATTGTCTATCTACATGGACAGCATTGTCTATTCACATGGACAGCATTGTTTATTCACATGGACAGCATTGTCTATCTACACGGACAACATTGTCTATCCAAATGGACAGCATTGTCTATCCACATAGACAACAATGTCTATCCACATGAACAGCATTGTTTATCCACATGGACAGCATCGTCTATCTACACGGACAGCATTTTTATCCAAATTAACATCATTGTCCATCCAAATGAACATCATTGTCTATCCACATGGACAGCATTGTCTATCCACATAGACAACATTGTCTATCTACAGGGACAGCATTATCTATCCACATGGACAGCATTGTTTATCCACATGGACAACATTGTCTATCTACACAGACAGCATTGTTATCCAAATTAACATCATTGTCTATCCAAATAAACATCATTGTCTATTCACATGGACAGCATTGTCTATCCAAATGAACATCATTGTCTATCCACAAGGACAGCATTGTCTATCCACACGGACAGCATTGTCTATTCACACAGACAGCATTGTCTATCCACACAGACAGCATTGTCAATTCACACAGACAGCATTGTCTATCCACACAGACAGCATTGTCAATTCACACAGACAGCATTGTCTATCCACATCGACAACATTGTCTATCCACATGGACAGCATTGTCTATCCCAATGAACATCATTGTCTATCCACATGGACAGCATTGTCTATCCACATAGACAACATTGTCTATCCACATAGACAACATTGTCTATCTACACGGACAGCATTGTCTATCCACATGGACAGCATTGTTTATCCACATGGACAACATTGTCAATCTACACAGACATCATTGTCTATCCAAATGAACATCATTGTCTATTCACATGGACAGCATTGTCTATCCAAATGAACATCATTGTCTATCCACATGGACAGCATTGTCTATCTACAATGACAGCATTGTCTATCTACAATGACAGCATTGTCTATCCAAATGAACATCATTGTCTATCCACATGGACAGCATTGTCTATCCACATAGATAGCATTGTCTATCCACATGGACAGCATTGTCTATCTACAAGGACAGCATTGGCTATCCACATGGACAGCATTGTCTATCTACATGGACAGCATTGTCTATTCACATGGACAGCATTGTTTATTCACATGGACAGCATTGTCTATCTACACGGACAACATTGTCTATCCAAATGGACAGCATTGTCTATCCACATAGACAACAATGTCTATCCACATGAACAGCATTGTTTATCCACATGGACAGCATCGTCTATCTACACGGACAGCATTTTTATCCAAATTAACATCATTGTCTATCCAAATGAACAGCCTTGTCTATCCAAATGAACATCATTGTCTATCTACATGGACAGCATTGTCTATCCAAACGAACATCATTGTCTATTCACATGGACAGCATTGTCTATCCAAATGAACATCATTGACTATCCACATGGACAGCATTGTCTATCCAAATGAACATCATTGTCTATTCACATGAACATCATTGTCTATTCACATGGACAGCATTGTCTATTCACATGGACAGCATTGTCTATTCACATGGACAGCATTGTCTATCCACACGGACAGCATTGTCTATCCAAATGAACATCATTGACTATCCACATGGACAGCATTGTCTATCCAAATAAACATCATTGTCTATTCACATGAACATCATTGTCTATTCACATGAACAGCATTGTCTATCCACACGGAGTGCATTGTCTATCCACACGGAGTGCATTGTCTATCCACACGGACAGCACTGTCTATCCACACGGACAGCACTGTCTATCCACACGGACAGCACTGTCTATCCACACGGACAGCACTGTCTATCCACACGGACAGCACTGTCTATCCACACGGACAGCACTGTCTATCCACACGGACAGCACTGTCTATCCACACGGACAGCACTGTCTATCCACACAGACAGCATTGTCTATCCACACGGACAGCATTGTCTATCCACACGGACAGCATTGTCTATCCACACGGACAGCATTGTCTATCCACACGGACAGCATTGTCTATCCACACGGACAGCATTGTCTATCCACACGGACAGCATTGTCTATCCACACGAACAACATTGTCTATCCACATGAACAACATTGTCTATCCACATGAACAACATTGTCTATCCACATGAACAACATTGTCTATCTACAAGGACAGCATTGTCTATCCACACGGACAGCATTGTCTATCCACACGGACAGCATTGTCTATCCACATGGACAGTATTGCCTATGCACACGGACAGCATTGCCTATGCACACGGACAGCGTTGCCTATCCACATGGACAGTATTGTCTATCCACATGGACAGCATTGTCTATCTACAAGGACAGCATTGTCTATCCACACGGACAGCATTGTCTATCCACACGGACAGCATTGTCTATCCACATGGACAGTATTGCCTATGCACACGGACAGCATTGCCTATGCACACGGACAGCGTTGCCTATCCACACGGACAGCATTGTCTATCCACATGGACAGCATTGTCTATCCACACGGACAGCATTGTCTATCCACACGGACAGCATTGTCTATCCACACGGACAGCATTGTCTATCCACACGGACAGCATTGTCTATCCACACGGACAGCATTGTCTATCCACATGGACAGCATTGTCTATCCACACGGACAGCATTGTCTATCCACACGGACAGCATTGTCTATTCACATGGATAGCATTGTCTATCCACATGGACAGCATTGTCTATCCACACGGACAGCATTGTCTATCCACACGGACAGCATTGTCTATCCACACGGACAGCATTGTCTATCCACATGGACAGCATTGTCTATCCACATGGACAGCATTGTCTATCCAAATGGACAGCATTGTCTATCCACAAAAACATCACTGTCTAACCACACAGACAGCAATGCGTATCCACATAACATTGTTGAATATCTTATTACCTGATTTTATTATAGTCCTCTTCATTTGTCAAATCACTGTAAGCCATTTCAAAAACTTGAGAGAAAATTCCCTAAGAGTAAAGAAAGCCAGGGTAAATGAACTGTGAATTACGTGAATGCAGTAAATGGAGTGCATTGCATATCCTGTGCACATTGATTATTTGCAAGCAATGTATTACATTATCTGTATCATTTTAGACTTTCTTACATTCAGCTTTGAATACACTTCATATTATAAATTGGTCATATATATCACATGCACCCCGTTGTGTCGTCACAGGAAGCACAGTCCCAGCACAGATCTGTGCGTTGTGTCGTCACAGGAAGCACTGTCCTAGCACAGACCTGAGTCATATGACGCCTTACTAACAGATTTTGGCTAAAATAGCGCTCCACCACCTCTTTACAGTAGTGTTTATACACGGAACTTGATAATCGTTTTTCCAATTTAAGTTGCTTTTTAATCGCGTATTATAGTGAAATATTGTTTAGTGAGTGAAATATTAATGTCATAAATAATTTAATTTTTAAAACAACAGAAAATAACACATAATAACGATAATCAAATTTGTGTTTGAAGTTCGAAAGTAATTGCGTAATTTCCAGTTTCAATGAGTTCGAAAATAGAACGTCATTGAACGCGATAAAATCATGGGCAGAACGCCTTCCGAAACATACAATAGCAGCATAAACTTATTGCAAATTTGCGCAATTTGGGCCCAGTTTGTTCTCACAAGTTTTCTAAGTTTCATTTATCATTATTTAGTAAACAGACCCATGAAACGATTTAATATTTCTGTAAAATACGTGCCAACTGACGACTGACTTCGAAACATTCAAAATTTCTAACAAACTCTTGGCACACCTTGCACGATATGCATCAGATAGGTGTAGAAGGCACTGACCTGCAGCGTCAATGACATGCACCCATAATTTTAGTACTGTTGCATTGCATGTACACTGGTTTACAATGCTACTGCAAAATTACTGCAGTGTAAATACAGCCCAATGTACACTGGTTTACACTGCTACTGCAAAATTACTGCAGTGTAAATACAGCCCAATGTACACTGGTTTACAATGCTACTGCAAAATTACTGCAGTGTAAATACAGCCCAATATACACTGGTTTACAATGCTACTGCAAAATTACTGCAGTGTAAATACAGCCCAATGTACACTGGTTTACAATGCTATTGCAAAATTACTGCAGTGTAAATACAGCCCAATGAACACTGGTTTACACTGCTACTGCAAAATTACTGCAGTGTAAATACAGCCCAATGTACACTGGTTTACAATGCTACTGCAAAATTACTGTAGTGTAAATACAGCCCAATGTACACTGGTTTACAATGCTACTGCAAAATTACTGCAGTGCAAATACAGCCCTATGTACACTGGTTTACAATGCTACTGCAAAATTACTGTAGTGTAAATACAGCCCAATGTACACTGGTTTACAATGCTACTGCAAAATTACTGCAGTGCAAATACAGCCCTATGTACACTGGTTTACAATGCTACTGCAAAATTACTGCAATGTAAATACAGCCCTATGTACACTGGTTTACAATGCTACTGCAAAATTACTGCAGTGTGAATACAGCCGAATGTACACTGGTTTACAATGCTACTGCAAAATTACTGCAGTGTAAATACAGCCCAATGTACACTGGTTTACACTGCTACTGCAAAATTACTGCAGTGTGAATACAGCCCTATGTACACTGGTTTACACTGCTACTGCAAAATTACTGTAGTGTAAATACAGCCCAATGTACACTGGTTTACACTGCTACTGCAAAATTACTGCAGTGTAAATACAGCCCTATGTACACTGGTTTACACTGCTACTGCAAAATTACTGCAGTGTAAATACAGCCCTATGTACACTGGTTTACACTGCTACTGCAAAATTACTGTAGTGTAAATACAGCCCTATGTACACTGGTTTACACTGCTACTGCAACATTACTGCAGTGTAAATACAGCCCTATGTACACTGGTTTACAATGCTACTGCAAAATTACTGCAGTGTGAATACAGCCCAATGTACACTGGTTTACACTGCTACTGCAAAATTACTGTAGTGTAAATACAGCCCTATGTACACTGGTTTACACTGCTACTGCAACATTACTGTAGTGTAAATACAGCCCAATGTACACTGGTTTACACTGCTACTGCAAAATTACTGCAGTGTGAATACAGCCCTATGTACACTGGTTTACAATGCTACTGCAAAATTACTGCAGTGTAAATACAGCCTTATGTACACTGGTTTACAATGCTACTGCAAAATTACTGCAGTGTAAATACAGCCCAATGTACACTGGTTTACACTGCTACTGCAAAATTACTGCAGTGTAAATACAGCCCTATGTACAGTGGTTTACACTGCTACTGCAACATTACTGCAGTGTAAATACAGCCCTATGTACACTGGTTTACACTGCTACTGCAACATTACTGCAGTGTAAATACAGCCCTATGTACACTGGTTTACAATGCTACTGCAAAATTACTGCAGTGTGAATACAGCCCAATGTACACTGGTTTACAATGCTACTGCAAAATTACTGCAGTGTGAATACAGCCGAATGTACACTGGTTTACACTGCTACTGCAAAATTACTGTAGTGTAAATACAGCCCTATGTACACTGGTTTACACTGCTACTGCAACATTACTGTAGTGTAAATACAGCCCTATGTACACTGGTTTACACTGCTACTGCAAAATTACTGCAGTGTAAATACAGCCCTATGTACACTGGTTTACAATGCTACTGCAAAATTACTGCAGTGTAAATACAGCCCAATGTACACTGGTTTACAATGCTACTGCAACATTACTGCAGTGTAAATACAGCCCTATGTACACTGGTTTACACTGCTACTGCAACATTACTGCAGTGTAAATACAGCCCTATGTACACTGGTTTACAATGCTACTGCAAAATTACTGCAGTGTGAATACAGCCCAATGTACACTGGTTTACAATGCTACTGCAAAATTACTGCAGTGTGAATACAGCCGAATGTACACTGGTTTACACTGCTACTGCAAAATTACTGTAGTGTAAATACAGCCCTATGTACACTGGTTTACACTGCTACTGCAACATTACTGTAGTGTAAATACAGCCCTATGTACACTGGTTTACACTGCTACTGCAAAATTACTGCAGTGTAAATACAGCCCTATGTACACTGGTTTACAATGCTACTGCAAAATTACTGCAGTGTAAATACAGCCCAATGTACACTGGTTTACAATGCTACTGCAACATTACTGCAGTGTAAATACAGCCCTATGTACACTGATTTACACTGCTACTGCAAAATTACTGCAGTGTGAATACAGCCCTATGTACACTGGTTTACAATGCTACTGCAAAATTACTGCAGTGTAAATACAGCCTTATGTACACTGGTTTACAATGCTACTGCAAAATTACTGCAGTGTAAATACAGCCCAATGTACACTGGTTTACACTGCTACTGCAAAATTACTGCAGTGTAAATACAGCCCTATGTACAGTGGTTTACACTGCTACTGCAACATTACTGCAGTGTAAATACAGCCCTATGTACACTGGTTTACAATGCTACTGCAAAATTACTGCAGTGTAAATACAGCCCAATGTACACTGGTTTACAATGCTACTGCAAAATTACTGCAGTGTAAATACAGCCCAATGTACACTGGTTTACAATGCTACTGCAAAATTACTGCAGTGTAAATACAGCCCTATGTACACTGGTTTACAATGCTACTGCAAAATTACTGCAGTGTGAATACAGCCCTATGTACACTGGTTTACACTGCTACTGCAAAATTACTGTAGTGTAAATACAGCCCAATGTACACTGGTTTACACTGCTACTGCAAAATTACTGCAGTGTAAATACAGCCCAATGTACACTGGTTTACAATGCTACTGCAAAATTACTGCAGTGTGAATACAGCCCAATGTACACTGGTTTACAATGCTACTGCAAAATTACTGCAGTGTGAATACAGCCCAATGTACACTGGTTTACACTGCTACTGCAAAATTACTGCAGTGTAAATACAGCCCTATGTACACTGGTTTACAATGCTACTGCAAAATTACTGCAGTGTGAATACAGCCCAATGTACACTGGTTTACACTGCTACTGCAAAATTACTGCAGTGTAAATACAGCCCTATGTACACTGGTTTACAATGCTACTGCAAAATTACTGCAGTGTAAATACAGCCCAATGTACACTGGTTTACAATGCTATTGCAAAATTACTGCAGTGTAAATACAGCCCTATGTACACTGGTTTACACTGCTACTGCAAAATTACTGCAGTGTGAATACAGCCCAATGTACACTGGTTTACAATGCTACTGCAAAATTACTGCAGTGTGAATACAGCCCAATGTACACTGGTTTACACTGCTACTGCAAAATTACTGCAGTGTAAATACAGCCCTATGTACACTGGTTTACAATGCTACTGCAAAATTACTGTAGTGTAAATACAGCCCTATGTACACTGGTTTACAATGCTACTGCAAAATTACTGCAGTGTGAATACAGCCGAATGTACACTGGTTTACAATGCTACTGCAAAATTACTGCAGTGTAAATACAGCCCTATGTACACTGGTTTACACTGCTACTGCAAAATTACTGTAGTGTAAATACAGCCCAATGTACACTGGTTTACAATGCTACTGCAAAATTACTGCAGTGTGAATACAGTCCAATGTACACTGGTTTACAATGCTGCTGCAAAATTACTGCAGTGTAAATACAGCCCTATGTACACTGGTTTACAATGCTACTGCAAAATTACTGCAGTGTGAATACAGTCCAATGTACACTGGTTTACAATGCTGCTGCAAAATTACTGCAGTGTAAATACAGCCCTATGTACACTGGTTTACACTGCTACTGCAAAATTACTGTAGTGTAAATACAGCCCAATGTACACTGGTTTACACTGCTACTGCAGAATTACTGCAGTGTAAATACAGCCCAATGTACACTGGTTTACAATGCTACTGCAAAATTACTGCAGTGTAAATACAGCCCTATGTACACTGGTTTACACTGCTACTGCAGAATTACTGCAGTGTAAATACAGCCCAATGTACACTGGTTTACAATGCTACTGCAAAATTACTGCAGTGTAAATACAGCCCTATGTACACTGGTTTACACTGCTACTGCAGAATTACTGCAGTGTAAATACAGCCCTATGTACACTGGTTTACAATGCTACTGCAAAATTACTGCAGTGTGAATACAGTCCAATGTACACTGGTTTACAATGCTATTGCAAAATTACTGCAGTGTAAATACAGCCCAATGAACACTGGTTTACACTGCTACTGCAAAATTACTGCAGTGTAAATACAGCCCAATGAACACTGGTTTACACTGCTACTGCAAAATTACTGCAGTGTAAATACAGTCCAATGTACACTGGTTTACAATGCTACTGCAAAATTACTGCAGTGCAAATACAGCCCTATGTACACTGGTTTACAATGCTACTACAAAATTACTGCAATGTAAATACAGCCCTATGTACACTGGTTTACAATGCTATTGCAAAATTACTGCAGTGTGAATACAGCCCAATGTACACTGGTTTACAATGCTACTGCAAAATTACTGCAGTGTAAATACAGCCCAATGTACACTGGTTTACACTGCTACTGCAAAATTACTGCAGTGTGAATACAGTCCAATGTACACTGGTTTACAATGCTACTACAAAATTACTGCAATGTAAATACAGCCCTATGTACACTGGTTTACAATGCTATTGCAAAATTACTGCAGTGTGAATACAGCCCTATGTACACTGGTTTACACTGCTACTGCAAAATTACTGTAGTGTAAATACAGCCCTATGTACACTGGTTTACACTGCTACTGCAACATTACTGCAGTGTAAATACAGCCCTATGTACACTGGTTTACAATGCTACTGCAAAATTACTGCAGTGTGAATACAGCCCAATGTACACTGGTTTACACTGCTACTGCAAAATTACTGTAGTGTAAATACAGCCCTATGTACACTGGTTTACACTGCTACTGCAACATTACTGTAGTGTAAATACAGCCCTATGTACACTGGTTTACACTGCTACTGCAAAATTACTGCAGTGTAAATACAGCCCTATGTACACTGGTTTACAATGCTACTGCAAAATTACTGCAGTGTAAATACAGCCCTATGTACACTGGTTTACAATGCTACTGCAAAATTACTGCAGTGTGAATACAGCCCTATGTACACTGGTTTACACTGCTACTGCAAAATTACTGTAGTGTAAATACAGCCCAATGTACACTGGTTTACACTGCTACTGCAAAATTACTGCAGTGTGAATACAGCCCAATGTACACTGGTTTACAATGCTACTGCAAAATTACTGCAGTGTGAATACAGCCCAATGTACACTGGTTTACACTGCTACTGCAAAATTACTGCAGTGTAAATACAGCCCTATGTACACTGGTTTACAATGCTACTGCAAAATTACTGCAGTGTAAATACAGCCCAATGTACACTGGTTTACAATGCTATTGCAAAATTACTGCAGTGTAAATACAGCCCAATGTACACTGGTTTACAATGCTACTGCAAAATTACTGCAGTGTGAATACAGCCCTATGTACACTGGTTTACACTGCTACTGCAAAATTACTGCAGTGTGAATACAGCCCAATGTACACTGGTTTACAATATTACTGCAGTGTGAATACAGCCCAATGTACACTGGTTTACACTGCTACTGCAAAATTACTGCAGTGTAAATACAGCCCTATGTACACTGGTTTACAATGCTACTGCAAAATTACTGTAGTGTAAATACAGCCCTATGTACACTGGTTTACAATGCTACTGCAAAATTACTGCAGTGTGAATACAGCCGAATGTACACTGGTTTACAATGCTACTGCAAAATTACTGCAGTGTAAATACAGCCCTATGTACACTGGTTTACACTGCTACTGCAAAATTACTGTAGTGTAAATACAGCCCAATGTACACTGGTTTACAATGCTGCTGCAAAATTACTGCAGTGTAAATACAGCCCTATGTACACTGGTTTACAATGCTACTGCAAAATTACTGCAGTGTGAATACAGTCCAATGTACACTGGTTTACAATGCTGCTGCAAAATTACTGCAGTGTAAATACAGCCCTATGTACACTGGTTTACACTGCTACTGCAAAATTACTGTAGTGTAAATACAGCCCAATGTACACTGGTTTACACTGCTACTGCAGAATTACTGCAGTGTAAATACAGCCCAATGTACACTGGTTTACAATGCTACTGCAAAATTACTGCAGTGTAAATACAGCCCTATGTACACTGGTTTACACTGCTACTGCAGAATTACTGCAGTGTAAATACAGCCCAATGTACACTGGTTTACAATGCTACTGCAAAATTACTGCAGTGTAAATACAGCCCTATGTACACTGGTTTACACTGCTACTGCAGAATTACTGCAGTGTAAATACAGCCCTATGTACACTGGTTTACAATGCTACTGCAAAATTACTGCAGTGTGAATACAGTCCAATGTACACTGGTTTACAATGCTACTGCAAAATTACTGTAGTGTAAATACAGCCCTATGTACACTGGTTTACAATGCTACTGCAAAATTACTGTAGTGTAAATACAGCCCTATGTACACTGGTTTACAATGCTGCTGCAAAATTACTGCAGTGTAAATACAGTCCAATGTACACTGGTTTACAATGCTACTGCAAAATTACTGCAGTGTAAATACAGCCCAATGTACACTGGTTTACACTGCTACTGCAAAATTACTGTAGTGTAAATACAGCCCAATGTACACTGGTTTACAATGCTACTGCAAAATTACTGTAGTGTAAATACAGCCCAATGTACACTGGTTTACACTGCTACTGCAAAATTACTGTAGTGTAAATACAGCCCAATGTACACTGGTTTACACTGCTACTGCAAAATTACTGTAGTGTAAATACAGCCCAATGTACAATATGACAAAATTATCAGTATACAATTGCCATGTAACAAGCTGTACTTTTATTGATACAACGTAAAGTACTGGAGGGGGGGGTAGTTGATTTTCACACTCAATATGTGCTTACATAATTGTAATCACATCACATATGGGAAATACAAAACAGTGTATGTTGTCGAGTACAGTAGAATTCAATACTGAGCAGCTTTTTTCAATGAGATGTCAAGTTCTCACGTTTTCTATCCAAAATCAATCATTTTTTTGTCCAGTTTACTCTATTTGTTGCACTCACAAAATGATTCTGCTTGAACATCCTGGGATGACATAACCTAAAATATGGCATGGGAACAATCACCACATCACCTCAAATTGTCTAAAAACTAACTCTGCGACGCGATTGTGCGACTCGCCGTATGTCGATTATTGCACTCTGCGAAGAGCACGATTCCCATTGGTTGGTCGAAAAGCATGAATCGCAATGGTCGATGCCTAGCTGTTATATTACTTCTCATTTACAGTGTAAGGGTTCACCGCATATGCCTTATAAAAAAATGGTACGGTAAAAAATGTACTGGTGACATGCCGCACTGTTCGGTGATGGGCAAGCAAATGGAAGACAAATTGTGGGACCAAACAAATGACACATGGTTTACGGTGATTAGACATATCACACTGCTAGCTAGAAAAGTTAAATAGTGTAAAGTGCACATTGGTGTTGACTGCCTATTTACGTCATCTTGGAGCTAGTTGTAAGGCTTCGATGGTCCATATTGATCTTAATGTAGCGGGAAGGGAAATTTTCTTTTTTCTTTCTTGATTTTTCAATAATTGATAAAACGGTTACTTTGTACCTTGATTCACCATCCCAGCTTCTCGAAATTTCGGAAAGACCAGTGCTCAAACGCTAACACTACTACTGTTTCGTTAATATTTGCATAATGTTTATAACATGTATATGTATACTACCGGTAATACTCTGTTGTTGACAATTCTGATAGAACGGGTGACAAGCTTCCTGTTGCAAACAATGCATATTTATCTAACATCCATTGCATGTATGTAAATGTGTCGAAATGGGCGTAGTGCGAGTGGTTAGTGCTAGTAGCACTAATCCGAAAAAGTACTAGATCTAGTGCTAAAATGGCACTAGATCTAGTGCTAAAATGGCACTAGATCTAGTGCTAAAATGTGCACAGTGCGAGTGGCATTGTTATCGCATTGTCAACGACGTCGAATAATAGTAGGGGCATCAACAACCACTTTCATATTCAAACTACAAACAGTATAAAACATCGGCAATATACGCGAGATATCCATAATAATACTTTCTTTATATGCCGTCGTAAATTAGCCATCCGAAAATCTCCCTGGGGATTTCACGGCTGGTGGGCACTTATTTTGGGCTCAGAATTTCAAAAAATAATCATCAAATATTTTTTGGGGACTTCCATTTTCATCATTGAAGCACTGGGAGCCCAGGAACTATAATCAACTGTAATACGCAGGGGGGGGGGGGGGGTATCGGCTGGTATCTAGTGTAAGAAATAGACAAGGGATGAAGGCTCCAGCCAGCTCACATTTTTTAAACTCGAAAAAACAGACGAAAAGAATAAAAAATAAAATCTAAAAAAAATACCAGGTTGAAGAATATTAGTTGCTCCTTCGAATTTCGCCAAAGCCTTACCTACATTTTACCGATATCTGCAGAATAAATCAAGAAAACTACAGAAATTGACTCCATTTAGGAATTCCTAACGGTTAGTCTGAACGCACGACACCGTTGGAGGCGTGGCCTGTTCAGCATTTGTCAACAACCAATCACAAGACCCCCCCCCCCCCCGCCGCCGCCGCCGCTCATAGAGACTGCGTATTACAGTTGATTATAGTTCCTGGGCTCCCTGTGATTGAAGTATCTAACTACGCAGACTTTCAACACCGTCAGTTGGGCCACCTAAGACGAAAGAAACTATTGCAGAGTTAACAATAATAATTAATAATTCTTGTTGAATTAAAAAGTAGACCGCCTGCAATTTCATTACAATATCGCCCAGTGTCATTTTTCAAATACATTTGTTTTTATTTTATTGGTAACGAAAGTATATTCTCAACGAAGTTTCAAATAAAAACGAACACAACTGCATTGCGTAGTAGCAAATGATTATGGTTGCGCAATCCGGTCATGCTGCGTCTCACAATTGTTGAATATTATTCAGTAGTGATTATAATAATGCACAAAAAATAAATTCGTTGAATTGTTATGAAATTCAAATAAAATTCACTTAGTTTCATCGTAAGCAAATGATTCCGATCGCATATAAACGTTCGATGCTGTATGGGTATCCGCCATGTTTCTTTTGCATGAGTTGAGCTAATAGGTCAAATCGCTAATGAACCAATCAAAATGCTGAAGGATGCCCATGTGTTCAAATCACCATAGCTCATTTAAATAGGTTGAACGCAACGCGGAAGAGATTTGCCGATGTTGTAGTACGATATTTTGGCTTGGATTTTGATGGGAAAATGGCATGATTTTTTTTTTCAAGTCAAAAAATAGTTGTTTTCAAAAGATGAACTGAGCATCAGAAGAATAATTTAATATTGTTTACAGTGATAGCAGCTCTTTGTCCAAACGAAGCTTACCCATTCACGCTTGTAACAATAAACACGCTCTTGAATAAAAATTTAAATCACCGTCCGTGTTGAGGGACGGTGCTTAAATAGACTATTTTAGGCGTCCGGAAAGATTGAAATGTCTAAAAAATTACGCCAAAATATTTAAAAACTGCCGAAAAATCGCCGCTATACAAAACTACGGTCATCACGTATGCGCACTGGGTTTGTTTAGCTGTGAAGGGTTAAAATACGCATTTCACAACCGGAAATTCAACAGACTAACTTGTAACTTCACAGATTTCGCATGTTTTAATTATTAGCAACTGTAACAAGAACAAAATTTCGAGAGTCTAGAACAAATAATAGGACTCCTAAAAAATACTATTGCTGAGAAAGTGTCTAGACATATATTATATGGTCATGTTAAAAAATCGGCGAGGTTATATCATATTCCGCTAACTGGTTACTTGTGTAAAGATGAGCTTGACAGTGTCCTTGTCAGGATTAACTTGGGTTGAAACAAAGGGGAATACTGTAAAATGACTAATTTTCACTGGGTTTAAATTTCACTGATTTACCATTTCAGGCATATTCAGTGAGTTTTAAATTCACGGTTTCGTCATTTAGATAATGTGTTCTATGCTAAATTTTACATATTCACTGTGTTTTAATTTAGCGCATTTTTCCAGTCAGCGAAATAAGCTAAATTAAAACCCAGTGAATAATTACCCCTTTTACAGTAAGTCAGTTAAGAGGCTTAAATGGCCACTTGAGAGGGGTTGTCGCTGCTTCCGTTAGTACCTCCTTGCATAGACATTCTAAGGTCTATGCTCCTTGGTACAATGTAACAACAGGATTGTGTGAATCCACTTTTATCATTGGTTGATTATGTCCGCAAAGGTCAATGTCATGACAACCAGACAACGGTTCATTTTCTGTCTGGTTCCCAGCGGTACTGAGCGACATGCCCATTCACAGGTCGCCGTACACACAAAGTCCACCGAGTTTTACAGGGACCCGGGACTTAGACTAGGAGTATACAATTTTTTTATTTAGTTCATATATGGCATCATAATTTCATTGAAGATCTATTTTCATTAAATGTGGCGCCGACTAGAAATAAAACGGCACGTCAGCGATTTAAAAAAAATCAAGGCTGAATTCCCCCATTTACATACAAGTTACAAGTTTATATCCACCGAAGCTGAAAACACAAACTTCCACACAATACGATTTCATACAGTGTATCTATTCACAATTTGTAAAAATTGCGAAGTTTGACCTGCAGTTTCACTGTCCGTGGAGCTAGTTTCCCGGCCGATCGCGTTGTTTCAAAGGTCTCTTTTAGTAACCGTGATTACGACAAACGTGGACAATGACATTCATGTACATTCTCAATTTTCCCACTGCAGCACATTTCCAATGAATGAAAGATACAACAATTTACCTAAATATTAATTCATTTTCGGACAATTACGGGATGTATTGACGTCGTTGACAATGCGATATCAATGCCACTCGCACTATGTACATATTAGCACTAGATCTAGTGCCATTTTAGCGCTAGATCTAGTGCCATTTTAGCACTAGATCTAGTGCCATTTTAGCACTAGATCTAGTGCCATTTTAGCGCTAGATCTAGTGCCATTTTAGCACTAGATCTAGTACTATTTCGGATTAGTGCTACTAGCACTAACCACTCGCACTACGCCCATTTCGACACATTTACATACCTCTCCATTGTTAGCATTATTGTCAGTCAAGACTTCGTCTAAGAAATCGTTTTATTTTCTAAGTCTATGTTCTGTTTTAATAACACCAACTTACTAACGCAATGATGATGTAAAGATAGAAAGCAAAGACGCCAATGACAGACGAGGCAAAGACAATTAATCTGAAACTCGGGTCATATTTACTAATTTAGACTTGCCTGCAGCCTGTTGTGTTAGTTAGTTTTTAGATTCCCATACATACATGTACCTCGCGTATCATGTACATGAGATACAAGTACTGTATTTACTCTATTAGAACTGCCTATCATGTACATGAGATATAAGTACTGTATTTACTCTATTAGAACTGCATATCATGTACATGACATACAAGTACTGTATTTACTCTATTAGAACTGCATATCATGTACATGACATACAAGTACTGTATTTACTCTATTAGAACTGCATATCATGTACATGACATACAAATACTGTATTTACTCTATTAGAACTGCATATCATGTACATGACATACAAGTACTATATTTACTCTATTAGAACTGCATATCATGTACATGACATACAAGTACCATATTTACTCTATTAGAATTGCATATCATGTACATGACATACAAGTACTGTATTTACTCTATTAGAACTGCATATCATGTACATGACATACAAGTACTGTATTTACTCTATTAGAACTGCATATCACATACATGAGATACAAGTACTGTATTTACTCTATTAGAACTGCATATCATGTACATGACATACAAGTACTATATTTACTCTATTAGAACTGCATATCATGTACATGACATACAAGTACTGTATTTACTCTATAAGAACTGCATATCATGTACATGACATACAAGTACCATATTTACTCTATTAGAACTGCATATCATGTACATGACATACAAGTACCATATTTACTCTATAAGAACTGCATATCATGTACATGACATACAAGTACTGTATTTACTCTATTAGAACTGCATATCATGTACATGACATACAAGTACTGTATTTACTCTATAAGAACTGCATATCAGGTACATGACATACAAGTACCGTATTTACTCTATTAGAACTGCATATCATGTACATGACATACAGGTACTGTATTTACTCTATTAGAACTGCATATCATGTACATGACATACAAGTACCGTATTTACTCTATTAGAATTGCATATCATGTACATGACATACAAGTACCGTATTTACTCTATTAGAATTGCATATCATGTACATGACATACAAGTACTGTATTTACTCTATTAGAACTGCATATCATGTACATGACATACAAATACTGTATTTACTCTATAAGAACTGCATATCATGTACATGACATACAAGTACCATATTTACTCTATTAGAATTGCATATCATGTACATGACATACAAGTACTGTATTTACTCTATTAGAATTGCATATCATGTACATGACATACAAGTACTATATTTACTCTATTAGAACTGCATATCATGTACATGAGATACAAGTACTGTATTTACTCTATTAGAACTGCATATCATGTACATGACATACAAGTACTATATTTACTCTATTAGAACTGCATATCATGTACATGACATACAAGTACTGTATTTACTCTATTAGAACTGCATATCATGTACATGACATACAAGTACTATATTTACTCTATTAGAACTGCATATCATGTACATGACATACAAGTACTGTATTTACTCTATAAGAACTGCATATCATGTACATGACATACAAGTACCATATTTACTCTATTAGAATTGCATATCATGTACATGACATACAAGTACTGTATTTACTCTATTAGAATTGCATATCATGTACATGACATACAAGTACTGTATTTACTCTATTAGAACTGCCTATCATGTACATGAGATATAAGTACTGTATTTACTCTATTAGAACTGCATATCATGTACATGACATACAAGTACTGTATTTACTCTATTAGAACTGCATATCATGTACATGACATACAAGTACTGTATTTACTCTATTAGAACTGCATATCATGTACATGACATACAAGTACTGTATTTACTCTATTAGAACTGCATATCACATACATGAGATACAAGTACTGTATTTACTCTATTAGAACTGCATATCACGTACATGACATACAAGTACTGTATTTACTCTATTAGAACTGCATATCACGTACATGAGATACAAGTACTGTATTTACTCTATTAGAACTGCATATCATGTACATGAGATACAAGTACTGTATTTACTCTATTAAAACTGCATATCATGTACATGACATACAAGTACTGTATTTACTCTATTAGAACTGCATATCATGTACATGACATACAAGTACTGTATTTACTCTATTAGAACTGCATATCATGTACATGACATACAAGTACTGTATTTACTCTATAAGAACTGCATATCATGTACATGACATACAAGTACCGTATTTACTCTATTAGAACTGCATATCATGTACATGACATACAAGTACCGTATTTACTCTATTAGAACTGCATATCATGTACATGACATACAAGTACCGTATTTACTCTATTAGAATTGCATATCATGTACATGACATACAAGTACCGTATTTACTCTATTAGAATTTCATATCATGTACATGACATACAAGTACTGTATTTACTCTATTAGAACTGCATATCATGTACATGACATACAAATACTGTATTTACTCTATTAGAACTGCATATCATGTACATGACATACAAGTACTGTATTTACTCTATTAGAACTGCATATCATGTACATGACATACAAGTACTGTATTTACTCTATTAGAACTGCATATCATGTACATAACATACAAGTACCATATTTACTCTATTAGAACTGCATATCATGTACATGACATACAAGTACCATATTTACTCTATTAGAATTGCATATCATGTACATGACATACAAGTACCGTATTTACTCTATTAGAATTTCATATCATGTACATGACATACAAGTACTGTATTTACTCTATTAGAACTGCATATCATGTACATGACATACAAGTACTTTATTTACTCTATTAGAACTGCATATCATGTACATGACATACAAGTACTGTATTTACTCTATTAGAACTGCATATCATGTACATGACATACAAGTACTGTATTTACTCTATTAGAACTGCATATCATGTACATGACATACAAGTGCTGTATTTACTCTATTAGAACTGCATATCATGTACATGACATACAAGTACTGTATTTACTCTATAAGAACTGCATATCAGGTACATGACATACAAGTACCGTATTTACTCTATTAGAACTGCATATCATGTACATGACATACAGGTACTGTATTTACTCTATTAGAACTGCATATCATGTACATGACATACAAGTACCGTATTTACTCTATTAGAATTGCATATCATGTACATGACATACAAGTACCGTATTTACTCTATTAGAATTGCATATCATGTACATGACATACAAGTACTGTATTTACTCTATTAGAACTGCATATCATGTACATGACATACAAATACTGTATTTACTCTATAAGAACTGCATATCATGTACATGACATACAAGTACCATATTTACTCTATTAGAATTGCATATCATGTACATGACATACAAGTACTGTATTTACTCTATTAGAATTGCATATCATGTACATGACATACAAGTACTATATTTACTCTATTAGAACTGCATATCATGTACATGAGATACAAGTACTGTATTTACTCTATTAGAACTGCATATCATGTACATGACATACAAGTACTATATTTACTCTATTAGAACTGCATATCATGTACATGACATACAAGTACCATATTTACTCTATTAGAATTGCATATCATGTACATGACATACAAGTACTGTATTTACTCTATTAGAATTGCATATCATGTACATGACATACAAGTACTATATTTACTCTATTAGAACTGCATATCATGTACATGAGATACAAGTACTGTATTTACTCTATTAGAACTGCATATCATGTACATGACATACAAGTACTATATTTACTCTATTAGAACTGCATATCATGTACATGACATACAAGTACTGTATTTACTCTATTAGAACTGCATATCATGTACATAACATACAAGTACCATATTTACTCTATTAGAACTGCATATCATGTACATGACATACACGTACCATATTATGACTTTGTGTTTTGATTATCAGTTATTACATGACAAATCTCTGTTATAGCACGTCACATTTTCAAGTCACAAAGCCACAATATCAGGGGGTTGTCAGGTAAACAATAACCTTTTCATTACATGACTTATAAGTGACAAATACTGATGACTTCACAAGTGATTTGGTCATTCTTTGGGAACTAGATTTCCCGATAGATGTGTGCACTGAAAGCACACTCTCAATCAAAGATTGACAAACACTACATAGTTGATTGGCAAAAGTTGCATATGCTCAATTAAGACTAACAATGCAATTTTGTTGATCTTGACTGAATGTGACCTTTAGTAGATACATTGTAATTATAATCCAATATATGGTTTAGATATACCTGTGTGATTAAGAAATGTCTTGGTGAATAGGAACAAAGTTATAACACAACTTTCCAAATATGATGCAGTAGTTTGCAATGTTTGCAAACTGTACAGTTTTCTGTTTTATTAATATTCCTCAACTAGAAGATGCCAGGTACACAAAAACACACCAGGGTGTAATGTGCATAGTGATTAGGTCACATAGTAAAAATATGAGTAGTTGAATACAGGGTCATGTTTTACAGTTGGATTAAAGATATCATATGTTTCAATATTTGCTGACAATATGCCCTCTAATAGTACAGGTATAACATTCTGATTTTGTGTGGAGACACTACTGTTATTTCTTATTGAGTTCACACAGTGGCATGCAATAACGGCAGTGTATAAAACCATTGTTAAGAATATTGTTAGAATTAGTTGCTTTTGTTGTTACTTTCTCACTGTGTCGTTGAATAATTAATTTTTGGTTAATAAATTTAATTGGAAATGGGATAATGAAGCTGAGAAAAGGAGTTGACATGACGATAGTGTACATCAATGGAGTGAGAAAATGAATCAGCCATGTGATGAAGTGCGGTGATCATTGGTGTGCAGAAGGTTATGATAGAGGGCACTGTTCAAAACACAGAGAGTGCTCATCTGCAGTGACAACATGTGATAATGAATCAGCCATGTGATGCAGTGCAAGTGATCATGGATGCCCAAATAGAGAGGGCACCCTTCTGCAGTGACATGTGATGATGGATTGGCAGACAAGAAAATGAAAGGACAGGAAATATTCACCATTTCTTTAACTTCTTTCTTAAATTTTCTCCTCTGGAAATGCAGCAAAATAAACCATGAGAAATGAATGCAGGTTAGGAAGATGAGAAGCAAACAGTAAGCAGGCAAATTACGAAACCAGGAGAATGGTTTCTATGACAACACAGAAATGAGCAGCAATAACACAACATGCAGTGGTATACATATATATTATATTGGGTTACATTTTTTTAATTAAATTAGATAATTAAACTGGTTCACTTTGCAAAACTGTAAAAAAAAATCATTTTGTTTACGGTTTTGTTTAAGGTATATTTTATGGTATACAATATTTAATGGTTTTAATTCAATGGATTTTGTAGTCAGCCAAAAAAACAAAAAATAAACAGGGAATATTTTAAGTATTAAGCGAATTTGCATGCATTCATTTTTAAATAACATCAAAAAATGATTAGTGAAATGAAACTAATATTATTGTGTTAGATGATGGATTGTACAAAACATTAAAAAAGAACAATATAATGCTACTACCAAAACATTCTTTATAAATGGTTGATATACATTGTCACATGTTGTGTCTTGTCAGGTCAGGTCAGGTCAGGTCAGTTGGGACAAGAATAGAAACTATAGTGGATATTCCATATACTCTCATGACTGATATTAAATCACACCAGGGGACATTCAGCTTCTGACAAAATCTTGTGTGAAGTAAATTTAGAATGTTCGAAATCACTTCCCAATTATTGATCGCTTTTCAGTGTTCTCCCCAGACTTCATGTCAAGCTTCACAGCTAATTTGCATAATAATGCATTTAATTTGCATAATATTATTTGCATAATTATCAGTCAGTTCATATGACATCAGGAAAACATTTGTACCTACCAAGTGACCTTAGTTTAGGTGTGGTTATTATCACTATCTACCAAGTGACCTTAGTTTAGGAGAGGTCATTATCACTATCTACCAAGTGACCTAAGTTTAGGAGAGGTCATTATCACTATCTACCAAGTGACCTAAGTTTAGGAGAGGTCATCATCACTATCTACCAAGTGACCTTAGTTTAGAAGAGGTCAGTCATCATCAATATCTACTAAGTGACCTTTAGTTTAGGAGAGGTCATTATCACTATCTACCAAGTGACCTTAGTTTAGGAGTGGTCATCATCACTATCTACCAAGTGACCTTAGTTTAGGTGTGGTCATTATCACTATCTACCAAGTGACTTTAGTTTAGGAGAGGTCATTATCACTATCTACCAAGTGACTTTAGTTTAGGAGAGGTCATTATCACTATCTACCAAGTGACCTTAGTTTAGGAGAGGTCATCATCACTTTCTACCAAGTGACCTTAATTTAAGAGAGGTCATCATCACTATCTACCAAGTGACCTTAGTTTAGGAGAGGTCAGTCATCATCACTATCTACCAAGCGACCTTAACTTAGGAGAGGTCATTCATCATCACTATCTACCAAGTGACCTTAGTTTAGAAGAGGTCAGTCATCATCAATATCTACCAAGTGACCTTTAGTTTAGGAGAGGTCATTATCACTATCTACCAAGTGACCTTAGTTTAGGAGTGGTCATCATCACTATCTACCAAGTGACCTTAGTTTAAGTGTGGTTATTATCACTATCTACCAAGTGACATTAGTTTAGGAGAGGTCATTATCACTATCTACCAAGTGACCTTAGTTTAAGAGAGGTCATTGTCACTATCTACCAAGTGACCTTAGTTTAGGTGTGGTCATTATCACTATCTACCAAGTGACCTTAGTTTAAGAGAGGTCATTGTCACTATCTACCAAGTGACCTTAGTTTAGGAGAGGTCATCATCACTATCTACCAAGTGACCTTAGTTTAGGAGAGGTCATTGTCACTATCTACCAAGTGACCTTAGTTTAGGAGAGGTCATCATCACTATCTACCAAGTGACCTTAATTTAGGAGAGGTCAGTCATCATCACTATCTACCAAGCGACCTTAACTTAGGAGAGGTCATCATCACTATCTACCAAGTGACATTAGTTTAGGAGAGGTCATTCATCATCACTATCTACCAAGTGACCATAGTTTAGAAGAGGTCATCATCACTATCTACCAAGTGACCTTAATTTAGGAGAGGTCATCATCACTATCTACCAAGTGACCTTAGTTTAGGAGAGGTCATTCATCATCACTATCTACCAAGTGACCTTAGTTTAGGAGAGGTCATTATCACTATCTACCAAGTGACCTTAGTTTAGGTGTGGTCATTATCACTATCTACCAAGTAACATTAGTGTAGGAGAGGTCATTATCACTATCTACCAAGTGACCTTAGTTTAGGAGAGGTCATTGTCACTATCTATCAAGTGACCTTAGTTTAGAAGAGGTCAGTCATCAATATCTACCAAGTGACCTTAGTTTAGGAGAGTTCATCATCATTATCTACCAAGTGACCTTAGTTAAGGAGAGGTCATCATCACTATCTACCAAGTGACCTTAGTTTAGGAGAGGTCATTCATCATCACTATCTACCAAGTGACCTTAGTTTAGGAGAGGTCATCATCACTATCTACCAAGTGACCTTAGTTTAGGAGAGGTCATTCATCATCACTATCTACCAAGTGACCTTAGTTTAGGAGAGGTCATCATCACTATCTACCAAGTGACCTTAATTTAGGAGAGGTCATCATCACTATCTACCAAGTGACCTTAACTTAGAAGAGGTCATCATCACTATCTACCAAGTGACCTTAGTTTAGGAGTGGTCATCTTACCTTTGATGAGTCGTCTACCAATAGTACTGAACACCTTTCACACTGTAACAATGATACAGTATGCATCATGATACGCTGAACCATGTTTTCTAATGTACTTTGCTCTTCAAAGACAACACGTGCAAGATCCAACAGCACCTACAGTAAATGTAACATACAATTCACAAACACTCAAATAAGAACTACCTGGATATGATCAATCATAGTCATCTTTCATAATCTAGTGTGCCAAGCTGGTCATGTGAAATGGAATAAATCACAATATACCCCTCAGTTTATGAAAATCACACTGACATTCCAAATTAGTGCAATGATAAGAATGAAATACTTACCTGATTTCTCTTGATTTCTAGCTGTGATTTCTCATAGAGTTGTGCATTGCGTATTCCAATTCCAGCAAATTGTAAAAACTGACGAAAAACCTGCAAAATGAACCAAATACTTTTTTCAGAATCATGTATTCCTTTGCGAATTCATCTAAAGATGGTTGATACAGTAATTAAACCAGTCCTTCTGTACTGTGCAGAAATATGGTCAGGTGATATAGTTAAACACACAAAGGATCAGTGAAACTTTGCAGCTCCAATGAAAAAAAAAAACTTTGCAAGGTTTTGCTGAAAGTAAATAGCAGGGCTCCCAATCTAGCTTGTTTACTTGAACTAGGGAGATATCCTCTTGCCATAGAAAGCACTAGGCAAAAGATAAGCATATAAGCTTGGCTTGACAATGCACAATTTAGGTACACAAAATTGGGTATCTAGTGTAATTCAACTATTGGATGAATTAAAACTTAATATAAGGTAAAACACAGTGAGGCATTAATAAAAGGAGTTTGTGAAAAACTTGAATTACAATGTCGAAAAAAATGTAAGGAATTTATGCACAACAACAAAAATTTTAAGCAATAAAAATGAAGACATTATAAATGATATGGCAAAACATATCTATAACTGTTTTAATATACAAGAAAATTCAATAAAAATTGAAATACAAACCAGCTGCTTCAGAAAATACAAATTAACCATTTTTTCTATGTTTAGTGTTAGTTATTTGTAGTTTTCCGAAAGTATTACTTTATTGTACTTTTCATGAAAACCTCAAATATGGGGTATAATAGCAATAAAGATTCTATACTATATTGATTGATATAACTATACTGAATCATGGAGCCTGTAAATATGTGTACCTTAGTCAATCAAAACTATTGTAGAAAGTATAACAGTAAAAGTCTTAGTGTAAATAGCAGCAGTCCAGGCATGCATAATATTTAGTCACTGAAGGGGAGGTCCAAAAATAATCCACAAAACCCATGTGTTAATTTAATTATTGTATATGTACACTTCAAAAAGAATAAAAAAAGAAGGCAAGGTTTCACTAATAATTACCTTTACATCACCTTCTGTAAAGCAAGTTTCCTCTTTCTCTTTATCTGGTATTTTATTTATCACTTGTGCCACTCCAATAACATCACCACCATGTTCCATGATTGGCATACAGAGTATGTTTTTGGTCTTGTAGCCAGTTTTCAGGTCAATTTCACAGTTAAACCGTGGATCCTGCAACAAGGAAAATTTGAATTTATAAGACAGCGCCCTCTATCATTTGTGAAATGAGCAAATGTTTAAAGACCACCCTCTAGGGAGTAGTGTGAGAAATGTTCAAACAATGTTTATTTGTTAAAAAAAATCACTGATGTCTTATTTATGAAACAACACAAGAAATATATTGTCAGCCATCACGTCAATCATTGATGACAAAACACACCTCCCTTATCACAGTGAAAAATACTGTAGTAGACCACAGGATGCAAGGATGACAAAACACACTTCCCTTATCACAGTGAAATATACTGTAGTAGACCACAGGCTGCAAGGATGACTAAACACACTTCCCTTATCACAGTGAAATATACTGTAGTAGACCACAGGCTGCAAGGATGACAAAACACACTTCCCTTATCACAGTGAAATATACTGTAGTAGACCACAGGCTGCAAGGATGACTAAACACACTTCCCTTATCACAGTGAAATATACTGTAGTAGACCACAGGCTGCAAGGATGACTAAACACACTTCCCTTATCACAGTGAAATATACTGTAGTAGACCACAGGCTGCAAGGATGACAAAACACACTTCCCTTATCACAGTGAAATATACTGTAGTAGACCACAGGCTGCAAGGATGACAAAACACACTTCCCTTATCACAGTGAAATATACTGTAGTAGACCACAGGCTGCAAGGATGACTAAACACACCTCCCTTATCACAGTGAAATATACTGTAGTAGACCACAGGCTGCAAGGATGACTAAACACACTTCCCTTATCACAGTGAAATATACTGTAGTAGACCACAGGCTGCAAGGATGACAAAACACACTTCCCTTATCACAGTGAAATATACTGTAGTAGACCACAGGCTGCAAGGATGACTAAACACACCTCCCTTATCACAGTGAAATATACTGTAGTAGACCACAGGCTGCAAGGATGACTAAACACACTTCCCTTATCACAGTGAAATATACTGTAGTAGACCACAGGCTGCAAGGATGACTAAACACACTTCCCTTATCACAGTGAAATATACTGTAGTAGACCACAGGCTGCAAGGATGACAAAACACACTTCCCTTATCACAGTGAAATATACTGTAGTAGACCACAGGCTGCAAGGATGACAAAACACACTTCCCTTATCACAGTGAAATATACTGTAGTAGACCACAGGCTGCAAGGATGACAAAACACACCTCCCTTATCACAGTGAAATATACTGTAGTAGACCACAGGCTGCAAGGATGACTAAACACACTTTCCTTATCACAGTGAAATATACTGTAGTAGACCACAGGCTGCAAGGATGACAAAACACACCTCCCTTATCACAATGAAATATACTGTAGTAGACCACAGGCTGCAAGGATGACAAATCACACCTCCCTTATCACAGTGAAATATACTGTAGTAGACCACAGGCTGCAAGGATGACAAAACACACCTCCCTTATCACAGTGAAATATACTGTAGTAGACCACAGGCTGCAAGGATGACAAAACACACCTCCCTTATCACAGTGAAATATACTGTAGTAGACCACAAGATGCAAGGATGACAAAACACACCTCCCTTATCACAGTGAAATATACTGTAGTAGACCACAGGCTGCAAGGATGACAAAACACACCTCCCTTATCACAGTGAAATATACTGTAGTAGACCACAAGATGCAAGGATGACAAAACACACCTCCCTTATCACAGTGAAATATACTGTAGTAGACCACAGGCTGCAAGGATGACAAAACACACCTCCCTTATCACAGTGAAATATACTGTAGTAGACCACAAGATGCAAGGATGACAAAACACACCTCCCTTATCACAGTGAAATATACTGTAGTAGACCACAAGATGCAAGGATGACAAAACACACCTCCCTTATCACAGTGAAATATACTGTAGTAGACCACAGGCTGCAAGGATGACAAAACACACCTCCCTTATCACAGTGAAATATACTGTAGTAGACCACAGGCTGCAAGGATGACAAAACACACCTCCCTTATCACAGTGAAATATACTGTAGTAGACCACAGGCTGCAAGGATGACTAAACACACTTCCCTTATCACAGTGAAATATACTGTAGTAGACCACAGGCTGCAAGGATGACAAAACACACCTCCCTTATCACAGTGAAATATACTGTAGTAGACCACAGGCTGCAAGGATGACAAAACACACCTCCCTTATCACAGTGAAATATACTGTAGTAGACCACAAGATGCAAGGATGACAAAACACACCTCCCTTATCACAGTGAAATATACTGTAGTAGACCACAGGCTGCAAGGATGACAAAACACACCTCCCTTATCACAGTGAAATATACTGTAGTAGACCACAAGATGCAAGGATGACAAAACACACCTCCCTTATCACAGTGAAATATACTGTAGTAGACCACAGGCTGCAAGGATGACAAAACACACCTCCCTTATCACAGTGAAATATACTGTAGTAGACCACAGGCTGCAAGGATGACAAAACACACCTCCCTTATCACAGTGAAATATACTGTAGTAGACCACAAGATGCAAGGATGACAAAACACACCTCCCTTATCACAGTGAAATATACTGTAGTAGACCACAGGCTGCAAGGATGACAAAACACACCTCCCTTATCACAGTGAAATATACTGTAGTAGACCACAGGCTGCAAGGATGACAAAACACACCTCCCTTATCACAGTGAAATATACTGTAGTAGACAACAGGCTGCAAGGATGACAAATCACACCTCCCTTATCACAGTGAAATATACTGTAGTAGACCACAGGCTGCAAGGATGACAAAACACACCTCCCTTATCACAGTGAAATATACTGTAGTAGACCACAAGATGCAAGGATGACAAAACACACCTCCCTTATCACAGTGAAATATACTGTAGTAGACAACAGGCTGCAAGGATGACAAATCACACCTCCCTTATCACAGTGAAATATACTGTAGTAGACCACAGGCTGCAAGGATGACAAAACACACTTCCCTTATCACAGTGAAATATACTGTAGTAGACCACAGGCTGCAAGGATGACAAAACACACCTCCCTTATCACAGTGAAATATACTGTAGTAGACCACAGGCTGCAAGGATGACAAAACACACCTCCCTTATCACAGTGAAATATACTGTAGTAGACCACAAGATGCAAGGATGACAAAACACACCTCCCTTATCACAGTGAAATATACTGTAGTAGACCACAGGCTGCAAGGATGACAAAACACACCTCCCTTATCACAGTGAAATATACTGTAGTAGACCACAGGCTGCAAGGATGACAAAACACACCTCCCTTATCACAGTGAAATATACTGTAGTAGACAACAGGCTGCAAGGATGACAAAACACACCTCCCTTATCACAGTGAAATATACTGTAGTAGACCACAAGATGCAAGGATGACAAAACACACCTCCCTTATCACAGTGAAATATACTGTAGTAGACCACAAGATGCAAGGATGACAAAACACACCTCCCTTATCACAGTGAAATATACTGTAGTAGACCACAAGATGCAAGGATGACAAAACACACCTCCCTTATCACAGTGAAATATACTGTAGTAGACCACAGGCTGCAAGGATGACAAAACACACCTCCCTTATCACAGTGAAATATACTGTAGTAGACCACAAGATGCAAGGATGACAAAACACACCTCCCTTATCACAGTGAAATATACTGTAGTAGACCACAAGATGCAAGGATGACAAAACACACCTCCCTTATCACAGTGAAATATACTGTAGTAGACCACAAGATGCAAGGATGACAAAACACACCTCCCTTATCACAGTGAAATATACTGTAGTAGACCACAGGCTGCAAGGATGACAAAACACACCTCCCTTATCACAGTGAAATATACTGTAGTAGACCACAGGCTGCAAGGATGACAAAACACACCTCCCTTATCACAGTGAAATATACTGTAGTAGACCACAAGATGCAAGGATGACAAAACACACCTCCCTTATCACAGTGAAATATACTGTAGTAGACCACAAGATGCAAGGATGACAAAACACACCTCCCTTATCACAGTGAAATATACTGTAGTAGACCACAAGATGCAAGGATGACAAAACACACCTCCCTTATCACAGTGAAATATACTGTAGTAGACCACAGGCTGCAAGGATGACAAATCACACCTCCCTTATCACAGTGAAATATACTGTAGTAGACCACAGGCTGCAAGGATGACAAAACACACCTCCCTTATCACAGTGAAATATACTGTAGTAGACCACAGGCTGCAAGGATGACAAAACACACCTCCCTTATCACAGTGAAATATACTGTAGTAGACCACAAGATGCAAGGATGACAAAACACACCTCCCTTATCACAGTGAAATATACTGTAGTAGACCACAAGATGCAAGGATGACAAAACACACCTCCCTTATCACAGTGAAATATACTGTAGTAGACAACAGGCTGCAAGGATGACAAAACACACCTCCCTTATCACAGTGAAATATACTGTAGTAGACCACAAGATGCAAGGATGACAAAACACACCTCCCTTATCACAGTGAAATATACTGTAGTAGACAACAGGCTGCAAGGATGACAAATCACACCTCCCTTATCACAGTGAAATATACTGTAGTAGACCACAAGATGCAAGGATGACAAAAATAGTCCCCAATAACTATTTTCTAATTTCAATGACAAATGTTACTCACTATCATTGACCTCAATCCATTCAATGACAAATGTTACTCACTATCATTGACCTCAATCCATTCAAAGACAAACACATTGATTTCTATTTTCTTTCATCATAAAGTAATCCCACACTTATCACAGCTGAAAAGATGACAAAGTGAAGTAAACATGGTATTGTCATGGCAACCAGACAGTTTCTATGATATCTTAAGAGGGCATTAGTGTTAATGCATTTGTTTTGAAATATGATGATATAAGAGTGATAGCAATGGAGTTCTAATAGACTTTCCAATTACTTATTGTACCGGAAACTATGGTAACCATATGATAAAACAAAATCATGGTAAAAATGGCAGAATATTTTATTGACATAACACGAGAAACCACACGTACAATCCAATAGAAACCACAACGTACAATCCAATAGAAACCACAACGTACAATCCAATAGAAACCACATGTACAATCCAATAGAAACTATATGTACAATCCAATAGAAACTACATGTACAATCCAATAGAAACCGCATGTACAATCCAATAGAAACCGCATGTACAATCCAATAGAAACCACACATACAATCGAATAGAAACCACATGTACAATCCAACAGAAACCACACGTACAATCGAATAGAAACCACATGTACAATCCAGATGCAAATATATCTATTACTTCCTTATTGAAATTAACATGAAAACTACCGGTAGTTAATGAACTAGTTAGTTGCCATGGTTTTATATTGCATGCCATAAATTTAGTTCAACATACATGCTGTTTGAGATTACATACAGGTAGTGACATTATGTCAAAGAGTAATGATATTGCTAGGTATAAAAATTTTATATTTTTAGTATATTTAATAGAATGCACTTTTTCAAACCTTTGGTGAAATGAAGTTTAGTTATCAGATAATCTATCTTGATAGAAATGTAAATATTAATAATGTAAATTAATTAGTGAAATAAATATTAATATGAATAAATAAATGAATTGTATGAAGGAAAGAATGTAAATGTTAATGTGAAAGAATGATCTTATGCAGGAAAGTACATCACTGTCAACACAATACAATCAAATATAATTTCACAAAAATCTATCAGTGTAAGATAAATCAATCATCAATGATTATATTTTTTTTTTTCATTTTGAGTTGAGGTATTAATGAAAGATTAGCATTCCAACTGGATTTGTTTAATTTCATTTAGTATCAGTTGCTATGTGACATGTTATTGAGAATGACAAACTTAAGATACATTGTAAGACCTTTCGAATTATTGCATATTAAAAATATAAAACATGTACAAGTGATAGATGGTAAAAACAACTCTACTGAAGAGTAGAGATACAAACATATCAAACATCCAGACGAACAGACTGCTGTTTTTTATTATACGTAGTTAAATAGAATAGCATGACAAATTTGGTGAAATCTTAAAAATGAATGAAATAGCCTTAAGGCATGGTTCAGGTGTAAAATATTAATGTTTCAAATAATTGCAGAGAACTGCTTGACAATCATGATTTGAATGCCTGTTATCATCTGTTTTGAAGGTGACACAGAACCCTATGCTACTATCTACACATAGTTGTGAAATGACAGCTGTGCTGAGAGACAGCAATGTTTAAACTGATCGAAGGATTTGTCTCTTGGGATAATTTTATACATAGAATTAAACTACTAGAAATATATCTACATTTATGGAAGGCCAATAAGCACCATCTATACATCTGTAAAGACAATTGTAATGTATAAAAATTATACATTATACAAAAGTAGAAATGTCAGAGACTTTCTATATTGTGACGAAATTTAATAGGGGTCAACTCCAAGGATCCTACATATCAGGTACATGTATCAATTAATTAATTAATTCAAGCAGTTTTTGAAAAGAGATCAAAAATCAAAGTGGGATGGACGACAAAAAGTCACATTTAGCTTTACTGTGTGATCTTAATTACAATGAAGCAAAAATAAGAAATGTGCTTTTAACTGGTTGCTACAGGCATAATGATGATTGCCCATGATCCACATACTTAAACACCCATTAACAACATTGTCAATATCACTCTAATAGTATATAATAATTATATCTATGTTAGTTTATTCAGAACTACATTCATGCATATTATTATGGTCACATGACATAATATAATCAAATCTGGTAGAGGTCTACTCAAATCTGCTAGAGGTCCACTCAAATCTGCTAGAGGTCTACTCAAATCTGGTAGAGATCCACTCAAATCTGATAGAGGTCCACTCAAATCTGGTAGAGGTCCACTCAAATCTGGTAGAGGTCCACTCAAATCTGGTAGAGGTCCACTCAAATCTGGTAGAGGTCCACTCAAATCTGGTAGAGGTCTACTCAAATCTGGTAGAGGTCTACTCAAATCTGGTAGAGGTCTACTCAAATCTGGTAGAGGTCTACTCAAATCTGGTAGAAGTCCACTCAAATCTGGTAGAGGTCTACTCAAATCTGATAGAGGTCCACTCAAATCTGATAGAGGTCCACTCAAATCTGGTAGAGGTCCACTCAAATCTGGTAGAGGTCCACTCAAATCTGGTAGAGGTCCACTCAAATCTGGTAGAGGTCTACTCAAATCTGGTAGAGGTCTACTCAAATCTGGTAGAGGTCTACTCAAATCTGGTAGAGGTCTACTCAAATCTGGTAGAAGTCCACTCAAATCTGGTAGAGGTCTACTCAAATCTGATAGAGGTCCACTCAAATCTGATAGAGGTTCACTCAAATTTGGTAGAGGTCCACTCAAATCTGGTAGAGGTCCACTCAAATCTGGTAGAGGTCTACTCAAATCTGGTAGAGGTCTACTCAAGGTACACAAGAATAGAAGCAATAAAGCTAGTGTTTTGTATCATGAAGTGAGAGAAAATTGTTCACCAATGATGGATAATCTCCAATATGAACACTGACCTAGAAAGAGAATGTAGATTTCAACGCAATAGTGATAGAAGATGAGAGTTCACCTACTGGTCATCAAGAATATGGTAATGACAGGAATATATTAAGCCATGTATGAAATGAATCAGACTTTGGGATACATAGCAATGAGAATTACAGTGTGAACACGTCAATAATAAGCAGGGGGTACACCATTGAGAATGGGTCAACAACAAAATGGATTATGACCCATTCATAATGTCAACAACTCTGACCACTGTATCACTAAGTAACTGAATTGAGAATGACAGGTGTATATAGTTAAGAAGAGAGACATCACTCAGATATACTGTATTACAGGTGTATATAGTTAAGAAGAGAGACATCACTCAGATATACTGTATTACAGGTGTATATAGTTGAGAAGAGAGACATCACTCAGATATACTGTATTACAGGTGTATATAGTTAAGAAGAGAGACATCACTCAGATATACTGTATTACAGGTGTATATAGTTGAGAAGAGAGACATCACTCAGATATACTGTATTACAGGTGTATATAGTTAAGAAGAGAGACATCACTCGGATATACTGTATTACAGGTGTATATAGTTAAGAAGAGAGACATCACTCAGATATACTGTATTACAGGTGTATATAGTTAAGAAAAGAGACATCACTCGGATATACTGTATTACAGGGGTATATAGTTAAGAAGAGAGACATCACTCAGATATACTGTATTACAGGTGTATATAGTTGAGAAGAGAGACATCACTCAGATATACTGTATTACAGGTGTATATAGTTAAGAAGAGAGACATCACTCAGATATACTGTATTACAGGTGTATATAGTTAAGAAGAGAGACATCACTCAGATATACTGTATTACAGGTGTATATAGTTAAGAAGAGAGACATCACTCAGATATACTGTATTACAGGTGTATATAGTTAAGAAGAGAGACATCACTCAGATATACTGTATTACAGGTGTATATAGTTAAGAATTGACCAACAATGCCAAGTTGAAATGTACTGACAACTCATGCCCCACAGCCCCAAACATATGCCTCATGAACCCAGATGTACCCTACAACCCCAGATATGCCCTACAGCCCCAGAAAAATGTCCCCATGACCCTAGACAAATGTCACCATGACCCCAATAATGCCCCATGTCCCCAAAGATGCACCCTAAACCTAGAGGACCCCCAGACGTGCCCTATGGCCCCAGATGTGCGTCCTATGGCCTCAAGACGTGCGCCCTATGGCCCCAAGACGTGCGCCCTATGGCCCCAAGACGTGCGCCCTATGGCCATGTCACAATTCAGAATAGTTTTCACAATGATTATAATTACTAAATAATCACAATTGCTGATAGCTGCACTTTATTATTACGAATAAAAACATTTCATTTACTAATCTAATTTTATTAGTAGTTACTTTGAAGCTGTTACCAAGCAACCTGACTTCAATCAGACTAGGCCTGAAGGAGACCAGTTATCCCAACTTTGTAAGTATACAATTAATGAAATAAGTTACTTAGCAACCAAGTCTGTAATCAGAATTACCACATGCACAAGCTAAGTTATTCCCTGAACAAAAAATATGGTTTTTATACCAGGTCATCAAAACCTGTGTCTATGTCATTGAAACAATTTCCAGTATAAGGCCAGACTTTTCTTATTCCTTGTTTCTCGAGTTTTTATAAGTCAATTTGTTTGAGAAGGGCGGGAAAAAAAAAATTAATTCTTTTTTCCCATTAGATTTGCGTGATTCTCAAGGAATTGTAAGTGAGATCATTGATCGGAGGTTGGCAATGTCGCCAATTGTGGCACAATTTTCAGCATTAATGAGGGATTTCTCGTTTGTTGACGGTTTTTGAGTTTCAAGGCGTGTCACCACAAACCACGCCGCCATATTCATTTAGTAGTCTCGAGCACCACGCAGAGAGGTCAATACCCGAGATTCACTGTCAACCAACGCGCACAAAGTATAGATCTGCACGAAACTTCGGTACTTTGATCATGATACTCCCATGAAAATGCAACTTGGATTTGTTAGGTGGCGGGCAGGAAAAAAATGAAGATAAAAATAATTTTTTTTAGCAATTTTTTGCACTTACAAATCGGCAAGAAATTACGGTGAAATAAAATTTTTATTTTTATTTCATTTTCGGCTCCTGTTCATTCGGCGGGTTCGCGAAACAAGGAATAATAAAAGTCTGGCCTAAATAAATCACAATTGTTTTCTGTCAAAAATTATAATTTGGATACAAAATATTAAAAAGCTATGTATGAACATAGCATCCAAGCATCAAAACTAAGTCCCCAAGAAAACAAATGAAAAAAACATAATTCATTTAAAGAAACAACTTGGCTTGAGCATGTGATAATATTATTTCAAGATATTTGTCTCTATTCAGCTCGAAAAAATACGCAAGAGTCGTATGACAACTAAAAGAGATACAGTACAGTTCTCGCGGAAGCTTTGGCTTTTGTGGCATCATTGTCGCCTACGCATGGCTTCATTGTCGCCTCAGCATCGCATCATTGTGGCATCAGCTTCGCGTCATTGTAGACATTGTATGCCTCTTATGACACTAAATGTTTACATTTTCCTGTTCAAACAAAGACAAATTAGGAAGTATGTGAGAAATGTACAATACAGAGGCTTGATATCTGGTTTGCCTAAAAGAATATTAACATTGAGGGATGGCTCTACGCTGTGGCTCTACGCTGTGGCTCTACGCTGTGGCTCTACGCTGTGGCTCTACGCTGTGGCTCTAAGCTGTGGCTCTACGCTGTGGCTCTACGCTGTGGCTCTACGCTGTGGCTCTACGCTGTGGCTCTACGCTGTGGCTCTACGCTGTGGCTCTACGCTGTGGCTCTACGCTGTGGCTCTACGCTGTGGCTCTACGCTGTGGCTCTACGCTGTGGCACTACGCTGTGGCACTACGCTGTGGCTCTACGCTGTGGCTCTACGCTGTGGCTCTACGCTGTGGCTCTACGCTGTGGCTCTACGCTGTGGCTCTACGCTGTGGCTCTACGCTGTGGCTCTACGCTGTGGCTCTACGCTGTGGCTCTACGCTGTGGCTCTACGCTGTGGCTCTACGCTGTGGCTCTACGCTGTGGCTCTACGCTGTGGCTCTACGCTGTGGCTCTACGCTGTGGCTCTACGCTGTGGCTCTACGCTGTGGCTCTACGCTGTGGCTCTACGCTGTGGCTCTACGCTGTGGCTCTACGCTGTGGCTCTACGCTGTGGCTCTACGCTGTGGCTCTACGCTGTGGCTCTAAGCTGTGGCTCTACGCTGTGGCTCTACGCTGTGGCTCTACGCTGTGGCTCTACGCTGTGGCTCTACGCTGTGGCTCTAAGCTGTGGCTCTAAGCTGTGGCTCTACGCTGTGGCTCTACGCTGTGGCTCTACGCTGTGGCTCTACGCTGTGGCTCTACGCTGTGGCTCTACGCTGTGGCTCCACGCTGTGGCTCCACGCTGTGGCTCTACGCTGTTGCTCTAAGCTGTGGCTCTAAGCTGTGGCTCTACGCTGTGGCTCTACGCTGTGGCTCTACGCTGTGGCTCTACGCTGTGGCTCTACGCTGTGGCTCTAAGCTGTGGCTCTAAGCTGTGGCTCTACGCTGTGGCTCTACGCTGTGGCTCTACACTGTGGCTCTACCAAGGATACATCATAGGAATGCTGAAATCTAAAAAATTTAGAACAGAATCAGCGAACTTCTTTGTATGGAGTCCGGTCAAACCCTGGTAGCAGCCATGTTTGTTTTTATTATTAGAGGACGCTTACACGCGTAATCATTCCATATTTGGCACGCTGTAACTGATGACGTTACGGTGACAGATGTATAATAATTGTAAATATTTAATAGAAACTTAAACAGCAGATGCACAGTGTGCGAGTGTATGCAATGATATAGACTGTAACAGGCTCAAATTTATGTTCAATCTCTTCACTTTTATAGTATAGTGATTTAGATCATTAGCTTTCTTTAGTCAGTAGACATTAAGTGCCGCTGAGACTGTATACATGTATGCTACATGTCAGTAGCAGACTTAAATGTATGTTTGTATGTCAAATTATGTTTCAGAATTTGGGAAACAATTTGAGGGAAATAGCATGCCAGCGAAGAATTATTCACAGCTACTTGTAAGCTAAACAACTAAATACACACACAATAGTTACATGTAAATAGAATTTTCAAGATAACAAGAATAACACTAACATTAAGAAATTAATTAATCTCACATTATAAATTAATGTCATAAAGAAATGAATCACATCCATATGATAGTGGTCATGTCTAGATACCAACATTTAAAAAAACAATCTGCTTTGTGGTTCTTAAAAAATGAATCAAAACAACAAAAATATTTACTTAAATTAGGAAATTGAGATTATCAATATAAAATGAAAAAATCCAACTGAGGTACATTTGTAGTGAGTATGAAACCCTTGCAGTGGACAGTTTTTAAGAAAATGTAAAGGGGACGAAGGCAGATAATGAGTGGAGCTAATAAAACTGACCTGACTGGGTATTCTTATTTTTCCACACAATTTGCAATTCCATTTCCTGAGGGTGTAGTAATCAGTTACTAAAAGCCATAGTATACACGACTGCAGTCTCCCTATACAAAATGTAGCTATGACTGCAGTCTCCCCATAGTAATTGATGCAGTCTCCCCATAGCTATCACTGCAGTCTCCCTATAGCAATCACTGCAGTCTCCCTATAGCAATCAATGCAGTCTCCCTATAGCAATCAATGCAGTCTCCCTATAGCAATCAATGCAGTCTCCCTATAGCAATCACTGCAGTCTCCCTATAGCAATCACTGCAGTCTCCCTATACATTTGTAGCAATCACTGCAGTCTCCCCATAGCAATCACTGCAGTCTCCCTATACATTTGTAACTATCAATGCAGTCTCCCCATAGCGATCAATGCAGTCTCCCCATAGCGATCAATGCAGTCTCCCCATAGCGATCAATGCAGTCTCCCCATAGCGATCACTGCAGTCTCCCTATGGCTTTCACTGTAATCTTTATATAGCTATCACTGCAGTCTCCCTACAGCTATCACTGCAGTCTCCCCATAGCAATCACTGCAGTCTCCCCATAGCAATCAATGCAGTCTCCCCATAGCAATCAATGCAGTCTCCCCATAGCAATCAATGCAGTCTCCCCATAGCAATCAATGCAGTCTCCCCATAGCAATCAATGCAGTCTCCCCATAGCAATCAATGCAGTCTCCCCATAGCAATCAATCCAGTCTCCCCATAGTAATCAATGCAATCTCCCTATAGCAATCAATGTAGTCTCCCCATAGCAATTAATGCAGTCTCCCCATAGCAATCAATGCAATCTCCCCATAGCAATCAATGCAATCTCCCCATAGCAATCAATGCAGTCTCCCCATAGCAATCAATGCAGTCTCCCCATAGCAATCAATCCAGTCTCCCCATAGTAATCAATGCAATCTCCCTATAGCAATCAATGCAGTCTCCCTATAGCAATTAATGCAGTCTCCCTATAGCAATCAATGCAGTCTCCCCATAGTAATCAATGTAGTCTCCCCATAGTAATCAATGTAGTCTCCCCCATAGCAATCATTGCAGTCTCCCCATAGCAATCAATGCAGTCTCCATATAGCAATCACTGCAGTCTCCCTATAGCAATCAATGCAGTCTCCCTATAGCAATCAATACAGTCTCCCTATACAAATGTAGCAATCAATGCAGTCTCCCTATAGCAATCACTGCAGTCTCCCTATAGCAATCAATGCAGTCTCCCTATAGCAATCACTGCAGTCTCCCTATAGCAATCACTGCAGTCTCCCTATACATTTGTAGCAATCACTGCAGTCTCCCCATAGCAATCACTGCAGTCTCCCTATACATTTGTAACTATCAATGCAGTCTCCCCATAGCGATCACTGCAGTCTCCCTATGGCTTTCACTGTAATCTTTATATAGCTATCACTGCAGTCTCCCTACAGCTGTCACAGTAGTCTCCCCATAGCAATTAATGCAGTCTCCCCATAGCAATCAATTTAGTCTCCCCATAGCAATCAATGCAGTCTTCCCATAGCAATAAATGCAGTCTTCCCATAGCAATAAATGCAGTCTTCCCATAGCAATAAATGCAGTCTCCCCATAGCAATAAATGCAGTCTCCCCATAGCAATCAATGCAGTCTCCCCATAGCAATCAATGCAGTCTCCCCATAGCAATCAATGCAGTCTCCCCATAGCAATCAATGCAGTCTCCCTATAGCAATCAATGCAGTCTCCCTATAGCAATTAATGCAGTCTCCCTATAGCAATCAATGCAGTCTCCCCATAGTAATCAATGTAGTCTCCCCATAGTAATCAATGTAGTCTCCCCCATAGCAATCATTGCAGTCTCCCCATAGCAATCAATGCAGTCTCCATATAGCAATCACTGCAGTCTCCCTATAGCAATCAATGCAGTCTCCCTATAGCAATCAATACAGTCTCCCTATACAAATGTAGCAATCAATGCAGTCTCCCTATAGCAATCACTGCAGTCTCCCTATAGCAATCAATGCAGTCTCCCTATAGCAATCACTGCAGTCTCCCTATAGCAATCACTGCAGTCTCCCTATACATTTGTAGCAATCACTGCAGTCTCCCCATAGCAATCACTGCAGTCTCCCTATACATTTGTAACTATCAATGCAGTCTCCCCATAGCGATCACTGCAGTCTCCCTATGGCTTTCACTGTAATCTTTATATAGCTATCACTGCAGTCTCCCTACAGCTGTCACAGTAGTCTCCCCATAGCAATTAATGCAGTCTCCCCATAGCAATCAATTTAGTCTCCCCATAGCAATCAATGCAGTCTTCCCATAGCAATAAATGCAGTCTTCCCATAGCAATAAATGCAGTCTCCCCATAGCAATAAATGCAGTCTCCCCATAGCAATAAATGCAGTCTCCCCATAGCAATCAATGCAGTCTCCCCATAGCAATCAATGCAGTCTCCCCATAGCAATCAATGCAGTCTCCCCATAGCAATCAATGCAGTCTCCCCATAGCAATCAATGCAGTCTCCCCATAGCAATCAATGCAGTCTCCCCATAGCAATCAATGCAGTCTCCCCATAGCAATCAATCCAGTCTCCCCATAGTAATCAATGCAATCTCCCCATAGTAATCAATGCAATCTCCCCATAGCAATCAATGTAGTCTCCCCATAGCAATTAATGCAGTCTCCCCATAGCAATCAATGCAGTCTCCCCATAGCAATCAATGCAGTCTCCCCATAGCAATCAATGCAGTCTCCCCATAGCAATCAATGCAGTCTCCCCATAGCAATCAATGCAGTCTCCCCATAGCAATCAATGCAGTCTCCCCATAGCAATCAATGCAGTCTCCCCATAGCAATCAATGCAGTCTCCCCATAGCAATCAATGTCGTCTCCCCCATAGCAATCATTGCAGTCTCCCCATAGCAATCAATGCAATCTCCCAATAGCAATCAATGCAGTCTCCCTATAGCAATTAATGCAGTCTCCCTATAGCAATCAATGCAGTCTCCCCATAGTAATCAATGTAGTCTCCCCCATAGCAATCATTGCAGTCTCCCCCATAGCAATCATTGCAGTCTCCCCATAGCAATCATTGCAGTCTCCCCATAGCAATCAATGCAGTCTCCATATAGCAATCAAAGCAGTCTCCCTATAGCAATCAATGCAGTCTCCCTATAGCAATCAATACAGTTTCCCTATAGCTATCACTGCAGTCTGTCTACAGCAATCAATGCAGTCTTCCTACAGCAATCAATGCAGTCTTCCTATAGCAATCAATGCAGTCTCCCTATAGCAATCATTGCAGTCTCCCTATAGCAATCAATGCAGTCTCCCCATAGCAATCAATGTAGTCTCCTCATAGCAATCAATGTAGTCTCCCCCATAGCAATCATTGCAGTCTCCCCATAGCAATCAATGCAGTCTCCATATAGCAATCAATGCAGTCTCCCTATAGCAATCACTGCAGTCTCCCTATAGCAATCACTGCAGTCTCCCTATACATTTGTAGCAATCACTGCAGTCTCCCCATAGCAATCACTGCAGTCTCCCTATACATTTGTAACTATCAATGCAGTCTCCCCATAGCGATCACTGCAGTCTCCCTATGGCTTTCACTGTAATCTTTATATAGCTATCACTGCAGTCTCCCTACAGCTGTCACAGTAGTCTCCCCATAGCAATTAATGCAGTCTCCCCATAGCAATCAATTTAGTCTCCCCATAGCAATCAATGCAGTCTTCCCATAGCAATAAATGCAGTCTTCCCATAGCAATAAATGCAGTCTCCCCATAGCAATCAATGCAGTCTCCCCATAGCAATCAATGCAGTCTCCCCATAGCAATCAATGCAGTCTCCCCATAGCAATCAATGCAGTCTCCCCATAGCAATCAATGCAGTCTCCCCATAGCAATCAATGCAGTCTCCCCATAGCAATCAATGCAGTCTCCCCATAACAATCAATCCAGTCTCCCCATAGTAATCAATGCAATCTCCCTATAGCAATCAATGTAGTCTCCCCATAGCAATTAATGCAGTCTCCCCATAGCAATCAATGCAATCTCCCCATAGCAATCAATGCAGTCTCCCCATAGCAATCAATGCAGTCTCCCCATAGCAATCAATGCAGTCTCCCCATAGCAATCAATGCAGTCTCCCCATAGCAATCAATGCAGTCTCCCCATAGCAATCAATGCAGTCTCCCCATAGCAATCAATGCAGTCTCCCCATAGCAATCAATGCAATCTCCCAATAGCAATCAATGCAGTCTCCCTATAGCAATTAATGCAGTCTCCCTATAGCAATCAATGCAGTCTCCCCATAGTAATCAATGTAGTCTCCCCATAGCAATCATTGCAGTCTCCCCATAGCAATCATTGCAGTCTCCCCATAGCAATCAATGCAGTCTCCATATAGCAATCAAAGCAGTCTCCCTATAGCAATCAATGCAGTCTCCCTATAGCAATCAATACAGTTTCCCTATAGCTATCACTGCAGTCTGTCTACAGCAATCAATGCAGTCTTCCTACAGCAATCAATGCAGTCTTCCTATAGCAATCAATGCAGTCTCCCTATAGCAATCATTGCAGTCTCCCTATAGCAATCAATGCAGTCTCCCCATAGCAATCAATGTAGTCTCCTCATAGCAATCAATGTAGTCTCCCCCATAGCAATCATTGCAGTCTCCCCATAGCAATCAATGCAGTCTCCATATAGCAATCAAAGCAGTCTCCCTATAGCAATCAATGCAGTCTCCCCATAGCAATCAATACAGTTTCCCTATAGCTATCACTGCAGTCTCCCTACAGCAATCAATGCAGTCTCCCTATAGCTATCACTGCAGTCTCCCTATAGCCATCACTGCAGTCTCCCTATAGCAATCAATGCAGTCTCCCCATAGTAATCAATGTAGTCTCCCCCATAGCAATCATTGCAGTCTCCCCATAGCAATCAATGCAGTCTCCCCATAGCAACCAATGCAGTCTCTATATAGCAATCAATGCAGTCTCCCTATAGCAACCAATGCAGTCACCCCATAGCAACCAATGCAGTCTCCCCATAGCAATCAATGCAGTCTCCCCATAGCAATCAATGCAGTCTCCCCATAGCAATCAATGCAGTCTCCCCATAGCAATCAATGCAGTCTCCCCATAGCAATCAATGCAGTCTCCCCATAGCAATCAATGCAGTCTCCCCATAACAATCAATCCAGTCTCCCCATAGTAATCAATGCAATCTCCCTATAGCAATCAATGTAGTCTCCCCATAGCAATTAATGCAGTCTCCCCATAGCAATCAATGCAATCTCCCCATAGCAATCAATGCAGTCTCCCCATAGCAATCAATGCAGTCTCCCCATAGCAATCAATGCAGTCTCCCCATAGCAATCAATGCAGTCTCCCCATAGCAATCAATGCAGTCTCCCCATAGCAATCAATGCAGTCTCCCCATAGCAATCAATGCAGTCTCCCCATAGCAATCAATGCAGTCTCCCCATAGCAATCAATGCAATCTCCCAATAGCAATCAATGCAGTCTCCCTATAGCAATTAATGCAGTCTCCCTATAGCAATCAATGCAGTCTCCCCATAGTAATCAATGTAGTCTCCCCATAGCAATCATTGCAGTCTCCCCATAGCAATCATTGCAGTCTCCCCATAGCAATCAATGCAGTCTCCATATAGCAATCAAAGCAGTCTCCCTATAGCAATCAATGCAGTCTCCCTATAGCAATCAATACAGTTTCCCTATAGCTATCACTGCAGTCTGTCTACAGCAATCAATGCAGTCTTCCTACAGCAATCAATGCAGTCTTCCTATAGCAATCAATGCAGTCTCCCTATAGCAATCATTGCAGTCTCCCTATAGCAATCAATGCAGTCTCCCCATAGCAATCAATGTAGTCTCCTCATAGCAATCAATGTAGTCTCCCCCATAGCAATCATTGCAGTCTCCCCATAGCAATCAATGCAGTCTTCATATAGCAATCAAAGCAGTCTCCCTATAGCAATCAATGCAGTCTCCCTATAGCAATCAATACAGTTTCCCTATAGCTATCACTGCAGTCTCCCTACAGCAATCAATGCAGTCTCCCTATAGCTATCACTGCAGTCTCCCTATAGCCATCACTGCAGTCTCCCTATAGCAATCAATGCAGTCTCCCCATAGTAATCAATGTAGTCTCCCCCATAGCAATCATTGCAGTCTCCCCATAGCAATCAATGCAGTCTCCCCATAGCAACCAATGCAGTCTCTATATAGCAATCAATGCAGTCTCCCTATAGCAACCAATGCAGTCACCCCATAGCAACCAATGCAGTCTCCATATAGCAATCAAAGCAGTCTCCCTATAGCAATCAATGCAGTCTCCCCATAGCAATCAATGCAGTCTCCCTATAGCAAATCAATACAGTCTCCATATAGCAATCAATGCAGTCTCCCCATAGCAATCAATGCAGTCTCCATATAGCAATCAATGCAGTCTCCCCATAGCAATCAATGCAGTCTCCATACAGGTGTCACATCAGCCCCATTCAGACATCATACCAGAAGACCTTCATGTTTCATTCATATCCCAAATTAGATATTTTCATTGGTTATTGAAGCCATTTGGTTATGCCCATTACCCATGAATCTTTGCATATTCATTCAAGCATTATACATGCTATATGCATCCACCACTGAGAGTAAGGTGTTGTGATTGGTCAAGTTGTATTTCAACCATCATTAAATAATTTTACAAAAACATTCATGTATATATTAAAGAACCAAATAGATCAGACATTTCCCCCAAATTTCTACACAATATAAAGCTTCATTACAAAATCAATGGATAACCTAATATGATACAATGACATAGGTGATCACACTAAAAAGACACACTCTCTATTAAAAACAAGTTAGGGGGTACACTTGGTAGGTATGGTAAATTGATAACACACAAGTCTATGTGATCCTGATGTCCAATTATCATGTTTTCACTATGGAGGCATTATTTAAAATTATCATGTTTTCACTATGGAGGCATTATGTCCAATTATGTTTTCACTATGGAGGCATTATGTCAAATTATCATGTTTTCACTATGGAGGCATTATGTCCAATTATCATGTTTACACTATGGAGGCACTATGTAAAATTATCATGTTTTCACTATGGAGGCATTATGTCCAATTATCATGTTTACACTATGGAGGCACTATGTAAAATTATCATGTTTTCACGATGGAGGCATTATGTCCAATTATCATGTTTTCACTATGGAGGCATTATTTAAAATTATCATGTTTTCACTATGGAGGCATTATTTAAAATTATCATGTTTTCACTATGGAGGCATTATGTCCAATTATCATGTTTTCACTATGGAGGCATTATTTAAAATTATCATGTTTTCACTATGGAGGCATTATGTCCAATTATCATGTTTTCACTATGGAGGCATTATTTAAAATTATCATGTTTTCACTATGGAGGCATTATGTCCAATTATCATGTTTTCACTATGGAGGCATTTAAAATTATCATGTTTTCACTATGGAGGCATTTAAAATTATCATGTTTTCACTATGGAGGCATTATTTAAAATTATCATGTTTTCACTATGGAGGCATTATTTAAAATTATCATATTTTAACTATGGATGCATTATGTCCAATTATCATGTTTACACTATGAAGGCACTATGTAAAATTATCATGTTTTCACGATGGAGGCATTATGTCCAATTATCATGTTTTCACTATGGAGACATGTCAAATTATCATATTTTAACTATGGAGGCATTATGTCAAATTATCATGTTTACACTATGGATGCATTATGTCAAATTATCATGTTTTCACTATGGAGGCATAATGTCAAATTATCATGTTTTCACTATGGAGACATTATGTCAAATTATGTTTTCACTATGGAGGCATAATGTCCAATTATCATGTTTTCACTATGGAGGCATAATGTCCAATTATCATGTTTTCACTATGGAGGCATAATGTCCAATTATCATGTTTTCACTATGGATGCATTATGTCCAATTATCATGTTTTCACTATGGAGGCATAATGTCCAATTATCATGTTTTCACTATGGATGCATTATGTCCAATTATCATGTTTTCACTATGGAGGCATTATGTCCAATTATCATGTTTTCACTATGGAGGCATAATGTCCAATTATCATGTTTTCATTATGGATGCATTATGTCCAATTATCATGTTTTCACTATGGAGGCATAATGTCCAATTATCATGTTTTCACTATGGATGCATTATGTCCAATTATCATGTTTTCACTATGGAGGCATTATGTCCAATTATCATGTTTTCACTATGGAGGCATAATGTCAAATTATAATGTTTTCATTATGGATGCATTATGTCCAATTATCATGTTTTCACTATGGAGGCATAATGTCCAATTATGTTTTCACTATGGATGCATTATGTCCAATTATCATGTTTTCACTATGGATGCATTATGTCCAATTATCATGTTTTCACTATGGAGGCATTATGTCCAATTATCATGTTTTCACTATGGAGGCATAATGTCCAATTATCATGTTTTCACTATGGATGCATTATGTCCAATTATCATGTTTTCACTATGGAGGCATAATGTCCAATTATCATGTTTTCACTATGGATGCATTATGTCCAATTATCATGTTTTCACTATGGAGGCATTATGTCCAATTATCATGTTTTCACTATGGAGGCATAATGTCCAATTATCATGTTTTCATTATGGATGCATTATGTCCAATTATCATGTTTTCACTATGGAGGCATAATGTCCAATTATCATGTTTTCACTATGGATGCATTATGTCCAATTATCATGTTTTCACTATGGAGGCATTATGTCCAATTATCATGTTTTCACTATGGAGGCATAATGTCAAATTATAATGTTATCAATACACTGTATGATATCAAAATATTAAACAGAGCTCCTCATGAGTTATTTGGAACCAATATAGTTTGATGTCAAGTTTGGTTTTTAAATACCCCAGGAAACTTTTCTATGCTCTCAGTGTAATTACAGGTAAGTGGTTGAATGCAAGTGATGAATTTGACTGATTTTGTTCCTGATTTGTAGGAATTTGAAAATCATGTTTCTAAACTTGTCTCTTTATTTAGCTTCAAGCAACACATGAAGTAAATATCAGTTTATTTAATCACATTTATCATATTATCACTTGTACTCCATAAAGCATATGATGTGAGAAGGTGACAAGACATATGTGAGAAGGATGTGAGAAGGCGACATATGGCATATGATGTGAGAAGGTGACATAAGGCATATGATGTGAGAAGGTGACATAAGGCATATGATGTGAGAAGGTGACATATGGCATATGATGTGAGAAGGTGACATAAGGCATATGATGTGAGAAGGTGACATAAGGCATATGATGTGAGAAGGTGACATATGGCATATGATGTGAGAAGGTGACATATGGCATATGATGTGAGAAGGTGACATGGCATATGATGTGAGGTGACATATGGCATATGATGTGAGAAGGCGACATATGGCATATGATGTGAGGTGACATAAGGCACATGATGTGAAAAGGTGACATACGGCATATGTGAGAAGGTGACATAAGGCATACGATGCGAGGTGACATAAGGCATATGATGCGAGGTGACATAAGGCATATGATGCGAGAAGATGACATACAGCATATGATGTGAGAAGGTGACATACGGCATATGATGTGAGGTGACATAAGGCACATGATTTGAGAAGGTGACATACAACATATGATGAGAGGTGACATAAGGCACATGATTTGAGAAGGTGACATAAGGCACATGTGAGAAGGTGACATGAAAGGCATTTGATGTGAAAAGGTGACATACAGCATATGATGTGAGGTGACATAAGGCACATGATTTTAGGTGACATATGACATATGATGAGAGGTGACATAGGGCACATGATGTGAGAAGGTGACATAAGGCACATGTGAGAAGGTGACATGTAAGGTATTTGATGTGAGAAGGTGATATAAGGCATGAGAGGTGACATAAGGCACATGATGTGAGAAGGTGACATACGACATATGATGAGAGGTGACATAAGGCATATGATGTGAGAAGGTGACATAAGGCATATGATGCGAGAAGGTGACATACAGCATGCGAGAAGGTGACATACAGCATATGAGAGGTGACATAAGGCACATGTGAGAAGGTGACATAAGGCATTTGATGTGAGAAGGTGACATACGACATATGATGTGAGAAGGTGACATAAGGCACATGATGTGAAAAGGTGACATACGACATATGATGTGAGAAGGTGACATAAGGCATATGATGTGAGAAGGTGACATAAGGCATATGATGTGAGAAGGTGACATAAGGCATTTGATGTGAGAAGGTGACATAAGGCATATGATGCGAGAAGGTGACATAAGGCATATGAAGAGAGAAGGTGACATACAGCATATAAGAGGTGACATAAGGCACAAGTGAGAAGGTGACATAAGGCATTTGATGTGTGAAGGTGACATACGACATATGATGTGAGAAGGTGACATAAGGCACATGATGTGAAAAGGTGACATACGACATATGATGTGAGAAGGTGACATAAGGCATATGATGTGAGAAGGTGACATAAGGTATATGATGTGAGAAGGTGACATAACCTTATTATTATACATCTTTTCCTTCCATGGGAATGCCGAAATTCAAAATGTTTAGAACAGAATCAGCGACTTCTTTGTGTGGTCAAACTCTGGTGGCAGCCATGTTTTTTTAAGGACGCTTACATGCATAATCATTCCATATTTGGAATTTGTATTTCCTAATATGGTAGGATGAAAATACCCCGTAAAATATCGCAAAATTATGGCACACTAACATATGGCATTCAGGTGACAGATACATGTGTCTGTGTTTATTTGTCTAGTGCAATGATACCATGTTGTTGATGCCAACAACCATTGTTTCTCCGAAAATGCAAGAAATTAAAGTGTGTATCGTTTCTGGGGTCTCAGTTCATATGTTAATTAGCCTGTCTTCTGATTGGTTGAATAATATTAGACATGTCAATCATTACAAGCTCGAATTTGGCCAGTAATGTGAGGGTGCTTACACTGAAGACAAGTCTGTTGGGATTTCGTGATCACAGAACTTTCGCCTTCACACCCTGGTTTACGCAATTTATATTTATTTTTCAAGAATTTTTCATCGGAAACAGACTGCAAGCAAGTCTAGTATAACATCACAGGTTGCCAAATACATCAAGAACAGAAAAGTAATTCAGTTTAGTTGGTCTGAAGTAAAAGTCTATTTAATGAAGGCTTCAACCCTTCTTTTCATAAATCCTGCCAATTACCATGACAATATCTAAGTTTCCTATTTCAATAAATTTGCTTATACAACAAAAAACAAGCAGCCTATCGACTGAGATAGCTCCGCTGTTAGCAATGCACATTTCAATTAAAGAACTGAAGACATCATTAGAAAATGAACAATATGAATAGTGTCAAAGCAATCGGACTTACAGTTTTTAACAAGAAGTCGAAAATATCACTTTTTACCAAAAATAACAAAAAATATTCACCAAAATAAATTAATTAGAGAATTGAAGATATCATCACAAAATGAACAAATCTGAGAGAGGTCCACATGTAGTACCTATATATGTAATATCAAAGCAATCGGACTTACAGTTTTCAACAAGAAGTCGAAAATATCACTTTTTACCAAAAATGACAAAAATATTCACCAAAATTAGAGAACTGACGATATCATCACAAAATGAACAAATCTGAGAAAGGTCTACATGTAGTATCTATACATGTAATATCAAAGCAATTGAACTATTGGTTTTTAACAAGAAGTCGAAAATATCACTTTTTACCAAAAATTACAAAAATATTCACCAAAATTAGAGAATTGAAGATATCATCACAAAATGAACAAATCTGAGAGAGGTCCACATGTAGTACCTATATATGTAGTATCAAAGCAATTGGACTTGCGGTTTTTAACAACAAGTCGAAAATATCACTTTTTACCAAAAAAGACAAAAATATTCACCAAAATTAGAGAATTAAAGATATCATTACAAAATGAACAAATCTGAGAGAGGTCCACATGTAGTACCTATATATGTAATATCAAAGCAATTGCACTTGCGGTTTTTAACAAGAAGTCGAAAATATCACTTTTTACCAAAAATGACAAAAATATTCACCAAAATTAGAAAATTTAAGATATCAACATGAAATGAACAAATCTAAGAGAGGTCTACCCAAGGTACATATACACCAAGTATCAAAGCATTCAGGCTTGTAGTTTTCAAGAAGAAGTCAAAAAAATAAAACATTGACACGGACGACGACGACGGACAATCACTCATATGATAAGCTCCGCTCGACAAAGTCGACAGCGGAGCTAAAAAAGTCTGAAATCAAACGTAACAGAGTTTGGTAAAATTTCCAATCCAATTCTGCAACAGTAAATATAACATTAAGAAGTATGCATTGAAAATAAACCTTGTTCATGAATTTTTAGATACAGTGACTGATTGCCTGCAATGATATTCATTGGGATGAGATAAAACTACTTATGGACGCATCACTGAACAGAGACTGTCGAATACAGCCAGTATATATACATGTATAAGTTGGTAGGAAAAAACAAACTCAGTTATTTTGAGACAAAAAGTTTAGTTTTTTTCTTCATTTCCTCAAAACCATTTATTTTTAATTTAATTAAAAAAACTCTTAAACAGTCTTAAACATTTACTTTTTAACTATTTGAACAATAACATTTTATTTTATTAATTTTTTTGTAAATGTATTTTCTCACTGGATGAAGGTATTGATTATTATTTTTTATAATAAAGTTCATGAAAATAGACACTCATAAATGGTAAGTTAACCAAATTGTACTATACAGTTATCACCTGATATCACTTGTTTGTACATATAGATTTCGTTGATAGAGTGACTTGAGCTAGTATTGTTACCCACTATTATTTGTACAGGTATGTGTTATTGCTGAATTATTCAAGTAGTGAAGTATGAAAAAGAACCATATTTTGATATCACTATCACACAACCAGTTGATAGTTGATATAGAAAACGCATGGTAATCCACTTTTTTGGTTATTTGACATAGTGTGTCTCCATGATTCTCCTCAGGGCTAAATTACTCATTCATAGTTTTCAACTACATTACATTTATAGTATATATATTACATAATTGAGCATTGTCATAACAACCAATGATCTATTTTAATACTAAATTTGTTGAAATTTTAACTTTCTTTGCACATCACTACATCATCAAGTTTGCAAAATATCCTTTTCAAAAGCTACAGAGTCATTATAACTAAATCCCTTAGGCGGCTAATATCTTTATTCATGGCAACGGACCCCCTAAGTGGCTTTTATTTACATCCTTGGCAACAGACCCCCTAGATATGGCTAATATCTTCATGATTGGCAACAGACCTCCTAAGTGGCTAATATATTCATGCTTGGCAACAGACTCCCTAGGGGGTTCTTTCTTTAATTGAGAAGGACTCAAACTATAGATGAAAAAAGTAAAATCAAAATTCACAACCATAAAACATGAAATCAAATAAATATGTTCATTTTTTTTATCAGGCCGCAGATTATAAATCTTAAACAAATCTTATTTTTTATAAATTACAATTCTTTAAAATAAAACATTGAATTTAAGATTATAAGGAAATAAGTTCAGAAGGAAGTCTACTCAAAACTAAAACTTTCATAGGTTCAGTAAATTAATCAGATCAATTTATGAACTGCAAAACATGTATGGTTAATAATTTAACACATACAATATCAGACACTAAATTTTTATTGACAATTTATACTCTATGTACATAACATTGAATAAAGGATAAGTTATTATTTAAATTATGATGAAAGTTTGTTTTAAACTGTAAGTAACTTTCCCGGTAATATTCTACAACAAAAAGCCTGGATGGCCTACCATCTTGTAAATTTCAGTGTGATTTGGTCACATAAGGACAATTATTTATTTGATAACTGTGTCTGCTACATAATAAAATCCAATTTAAATAGTTGAGAGCATAATAACCTGAGGTAAAATGTCTATATACTCTGCTTGATTGGAAATACAAGACCTAAATGTGACAATAATGATGGAGACTGGGTGAATAATTTACACACCAGTATTGGGTTCAGCAGATATCACAACATGTACAAGTCAAAGCATGCATATATGTAGCATCTTCTCACTACACAATTGAGTTCATCTAATTTGTAACCTTTGGGAAACTAGCAAGAAATTAATTGCTTAGAGTTGAGTCAAACAAAAACACAATAGGATTGAATTTCTGCTAGTGCTTGTGAGTTTGCGAACTGCCCTCTATAGAAAAGGAAATGACAATATAATTAAATATAATATTGTCTACTTGCCATACCCTATAGATAATATTGTCTATTTGGCAATTACTATAGATAATATTGTCTATTTGCCATACCCTATAGATAATATTGTCTATTTGCCATACACTATAGATAATATTGTCTATTTGCCATACACTATAGATAATATTGTCTATTTGCCATACACTATAGATAATATTGTCTATTTGCCATACACTATAGATAATATTGTCTATTTGCCATACACTATAGATAATATTGTCTATTTGCCATACACTATAAATAATATTATCTATTTGCCATACACTATAGATAATATTGTCTACTTGCCATACACTATAAATAATATTGTCTACTTGCCATACACTATAGATAATATTGTCTATTTGGCAATTACTATAGATAATATTGTCTATTTGCCATACCCTATAGATAATATTGTCTATTTGCCATACACTATAGATAATATTGTCTATTTGCCATACACTATAGATAATATTGTCTATTTGCCATACACTATAGATAATATTGTCTATTTGCCATACACTATAGATAATATTGTCTATTTGCCATACACTATAAATAATATTATCTATTTGCCATACACTATAGATAATATTGTCTACTTGCCATACACTATAAATAATATTGTCTACTTGCCATACACTATAGATAATATTGTCTATTTGGCAATTACTATAGATAATATTGTCTATTTGCCATACACTATAGATAATATTGTCTATTTGCCATACACTATAGATAATATTATCTATTTGCCATACACTATAGATAATATTGTCTACTTGCCATACACTATAAATAATATTGTCTACTTGCCATACACTATAGATAATATTGTCTATTTGGCAATTACTATAGATAATATTGTCTATTTGCCATACACTATAGATAATATTGTCTATTTGCCATACACTATAGATAATATTGTCTACTTGCCATACACTATAAATAATATTGTCTACTTGCCATACACTATAGATAATATTGTCTATTTGGCAATTACTATAGATAATATTGTCTATTTGCCATACAATATAGATAATATTGTCTATTTGCCATACACTATAGATAATATTGTCTATTTGCCATACACTATAAATAATATTGTCTACTTGCCATACACTATAGATAATATTGTCTATTTGGCAATTACTATAGATAATATTGTCTATTTGCCATACCCTATAGATAATATTATCTATTTGCCATACACTATAAATAATATTGTCTACTTGCCATACACTATAAATAATATTGTCTACTTGCCATACACTATAGATAATATTGTCTATTTGGCAATTACTATAGATAATATTGTCTATTTGGCAATTACTATAGATAATATTGTCTATTTGCCATACACTATAGATAATATTATCTATTTACCATATACTATAGATAATAGTGTCTACTTGCCATACACTATAGATAATATTGACTATTTACCATATACTATAGATAATATTGTCTACTTGCCATACATTATAGATAATATTGACTATTTACCATATACTATAGATAATAATGTCTACTTGCCATACACTATAGATAATATTATCTATTTACCATATACTATAGATAATAGTGTCTACTTGCCATACACTATAGATAATATTGACTATTTACCATATACTATAGATAATATTGTCTACTTGCCATACATTATAGATAATATTGACTATTTACCATATACTATAGATAATAATGTCTACTTGCCATACACTATAGATAATATTGACTATTTACCATATACTATAGATAATATTGTCTACTTGCCATACATTATAGATAATATTGACTATTTACCATATACTATAGATAATATTGTCTACTTGCCATACATTATAGATAATATTGACTATTTACCATATACTATAGATAATATTGTCTATTTGCCATACACTATAGATAATATTGACTATTTACCATATACTATAGATAATATTGTCTACTTGCCATACACTATAGATAATATTGTCTATTTACCATATACTATAGATAATATTGTCTATTTGCCATACACTATAGATAATATTGACTATTTACCATATACTATAGATAATATTGTCTACTTGCCATACACTATAGATAATATTGACTATTTACCATATACTATAGATAATATTGTCTACTTGCCATACATTATAGATAATATTGACTATTTACCATATACTATAGATAATATTGTCTACTTGCCATACACTATAGATAATATTGACTATTTACCGTATACTATAGATAATATTGACTATTTACCATATACTATAGATAATATTGTCTATTTGCCATACATTATAGATAATATTGACTATTTACCATATACTATAGATAATATTGTCTACTTGCCATACACTATAGATAATATTGACTATTTACCATATACTATAGATAATATTGTCTACTTGCCATACATTATAGATAATATTGACTATTTACCATATACTATAGATAATATTGTCTACTTGCCATACACTATAGATAATATTGACTATTTACCGTATACTATAGATAATATTGACTATTTACCATATACTATAGATAATATTGTCTATTTACCATATACTATAGATAATATTGACTATTTACCATATACTATAGATAATATTGACTATTTACCATATACTATAGATAATATTGTCTATTTGCAACATATATTGGGAATAGAATTGGAATACACCAGGAATACATCTTCTGAATAATAAATGTAGATCATCAACTTTATGTATCAATATAAAATATCTATTTTTATTTAATTTCCGTTGAATGCTGATGTGGAAGGCTCACAGTAATGAATACAAAGATGTATAAAAGCAAGCTCCTTGTACTGTATCGATTAGGCAAAGGCAAAGCAAGAACTTCAGTAAAGACTTCCTGTGATCAACTGTAATTATTGGTCAAGGCATATTTTAAGTTGAATGAATAATCAAACATTCTACACCCAATTGTTTCATAAGGAAACATAGCAATAAAACACAGCTCTCAAAGATACAATCAATGCTCAAAGACTATTGAAAACGATGTGGTTGCTATGGAGATGGCTACCTTTTGCTTGCGGCTGTGATTTATCGATAATGGCGAAGGAGATAGCAGCTGTTTCCTGCCGTAGAAATATCACATCCACATATCCAGCGATTGGAATAAAACAGGATATCAGATTTCCTGTCCAACACAGAAGGAATGGTGACCTGAATGGAATACTGCGATGTATTTACCAAACCAAGCCAAAAAGGCGACATAAGTATTCACACAATTCATACAGCAGAGCTTTCTTTTAAAAGGTCATTTCTTATCAGACATCTACTTGTCATCGGTAGAAAGACAATGGCTAATTCCTAAACATAAATACATAAATTACATCCAATATCATTTCAAAATGAACAACAAAAATAAGTAATTTTAAAAATATGTCCTATAAAAATAGATATAGTGAACTCAATGCACATTATGTTACATTAAATCACAATTAAGAGAATTTCAGCAGGTGCACCAATATTCAATGTTTAATGTTATTTACTGTATTTATTGTCCCATTTAGAATAAAATAAAAAGACCACAATAAGAAATATGGTCACATACACTGTCAAATTTTGAGGAATCAAGAACATATTACAGTGGTGCATGTCTCAGTCCTAGGGATGTACATACATGTACGTTCACATCTTGATCAATACACATTCCAGTAACTGGGTGATAAATGGATGTATGCAGGATGGGGTGTCAAGGGGTTAAATGTGTATAAATGACTACTTTATTAAAAGAAGAGTCTAGTAATCATTGCCATCTAAAGTGTACTTTTCATATCCTCACATGTGCTTATGTTTGATAGGATTGCTAGCCAGCAATTGAGCAGTCTTGTAGGAACTACAAACATGTATGTTTGAATAAAATATGTAAAATCATGACAATTTTTAAACTGAGGAAGACCAAAGTACTTAATTTATTAAACTCTCTGTGTCATAAATACAAATTGCTTTAATCAAGCAGTAGTCATTGCTGATTGATTTGCGTTCTAAGCCTTGATTTTGAGTCCCCTGAAACAATATGATTCATGGCTGGTACAATCCATCAATGCAAAAGCAAGGATCAGAAATCAAATAGTCGACAATGACCACTGCAGAATAAAAGTACATTGGCATATCTTGGGGGTTACTAAGCATGGCAACCAATTTGTGATTCTACACAATATATAATAGCTTTACAATGATTATAATAAGTTTACACTGATTATAATAAGTTTACAATGATTATAATAAGTTTACAATGATTATAACGAGTTTGTGGTGATTATAATAAGTTTGCACTGATTATAATACGTTTGCACTGATTATAATAAGTTTGCACTGATTATAATAAGTTTACAATGATTGTAATAAGTTTGTGGTGATTACAATTAGTTTGCACTGATTATAATAAATTTGCACTGATTATAATGAGTTTACAATGATTATAAGTTTGTGGTGATTATAATGAGTTTGCACTGATTATAATAAGTTTGTGGTGATTATAATGAGTTTACAACGATTATAATATGTTTGCACTGATTATAATAAGTTTACAATAATTATAAGTTTGCACTGATTATAACAAGTTTGTGGTGATTATAATAAGTTTGTGGTGATTATAATGAGTTTGTGGTGATTATAATAAGTTTGTGGTGATTATAATGAGTTTATAATGATTATAATAAGTTTGCAATGATTATAATAAGTTTGCACTGATTATAATAAATTTACAATGATTGTAATAAGTTTGTGGTGATTACGATAGGTTTGCAATGATTATAATAAGTTTGCACTGATTATAATAAGTTTGTAATGATTATAATAAGTTTGCACTGATTATAATAAGTTTACAATGATTAAAATAAGTTTACAATGATTGTAATAAGTTTACAATGATTGTAATAAGTTTGTAGTGATTACAATAGGTTTGCAATGATTATAATAAGTTTGCACTGATTATAATGAGTTTATAATGATTATAATAAGTTTGCAATGATTATAAGTTTGCACTGATTATAATGAGTTTATACTGATTATAATAAGTTTGCACTGATTATAATAAGTTTACAATGATTATAATAAGTTTGTGGTGATTACTTATAATAGGTTTGTAATTATTATCATAAGCCTCCACTGATTATTATTTATTTGAATTGGTTATTATTGATTTATAAGGATTATAAGTTTGCAGTGACCATATTAGGTTTGTACTGATTTTCAAAAATTTGGCCTGATTAAAATAAGTTTGCAAAGATTTGTTTTGGTTTACCATTGTAATCTCTCTTATCACCCACAAAAATTATACAAATTATTTCTTTCGTTCACCATGTCTTTTTTTGAAGAAAAAAACAAGCAAAATGAGTCATCACAATCAAATCTAAGTGTGGAGGAAGTATTTAAACACATTCCATGGTCACGTCTAAGAATAGTTTGCTCGTTCATATCCCATTCACTATAGTCTCAATAGACATGATTATTCAAAAGAGTAAACAATGTCCAATGACCAGGTTTCATGAACCAAACCGTACTAAGCACAATTTTTAAGCAATGAAACACACTTTTTACAAAATAAATTTAAATAAATGTCGTCATCGCCCCGTAAAAACACCCTGGGCTTATAATTGGGGATGCCTCTACTCATTAAATGTCTAAAAATATAGGGGTAGGTTTATAGACGTGGAGGGGCTTATGATCAGGGATAGTACAGTATCCTAATTAATTTGTACTGATTACAAGTTTAGGTTTGCACTGATTTGCAGAGTGTATTCACTTCTGGTTATCATCATCAGCTATTTGTAACACATAACAGTACAGCTGGAAACCCATAGAATGCGAAACATTATTTGTAAACACTTAAAAGCAGCCAGTGGCATACCACAGCAGTGTCTCCATAATTGCTAAGATACCTTGTATTTTTTTAAATACTGTTTCAGCAAGTCTTGTTTAGTGTGCTTACTGAAGCCAAGCATTGTTCATAAACCAATTAGTAACAAATTTTCAAGTAACACCCTTATGGACCCCCCTCCCTTAATTTATCTTACCCACATCATCCACAGCATTAAATGTTGCTAAACTTGAAGTGAGATAAAGAGTGACATTTGTAACAAATCATAGACCTTTAGCAACATATACACAATATAATTGAAAAAGAAATCACTAGTGTACTGAATATTACAGACAATACAACACAATATTCTATAATATCTCATGTTGTGAATGGAATGAGTCAGTTACAAGGCTGCATTTCAATTTGTAGATTTGCCCTAGCACCTTCATTTTTGTAGATCTGCCCTAGCACCTTCATTTTTGTAGATCTGCCCTAGCACCTTCATTTTTGTAGATCTGCCCTAGCACCTTCATTTTTGTAGATCTGCCCTAGCACCTTCATTTTTGTAGATCTGCCCAAGCACCTTCATTTTTGTAGATCTGCCCTAGCACCTTCATTTTTGTAGATCTGCCCTAGCACCTTCATTTTTGTAGATCTGCCCTAGCACCTTCATTTTTGTAGATCTGCCCTAGCACCTTCATTTTTGTAGATCTGCCCTAGCACCTTCATTTTTGTAGATCTGCCCTAGCACCTTCATTTTTGTAGATCTGCCCTAGCACCTTTATTTTTGTAGATCTGCCCTAGCACCTTTATTTTTGTAGATCTGCCCTAGCACCTTTATTTTTGTAGATCTGCCCTAGCACCTTTATTTTTGTAGATCTGCCCTAGCACCTTTATTTTTGTAGATCTGCCCTAGCACCTTTATTTTTGTAGATCTGCCCTAGCACCTTCATTTTTGTAGATCTGCCCTAGCACCTTCATTTTTGTAGATCTGCCCTAGCACCTTCATTTTTGTAGATCTGCCCTATCACCTTCATTTTTGTAGATCTGCCCTAGCACCTTCATTTTTGTAGATCTGCCCTAGCACCTTTATTTTTGTAGATCTGCCCTAGCACCTTTATTTTTGTAGATCTGCCCTAGCACCTTTATTTTTGTAGATCTGCCCTAGCACCTTTATTTTTTGTAGATCTGCCCTAGCACCTTCATTTTTGTAGATTTGCCCTATCACCTTTATTTTTGTAGATCTGCCCTAGCACCTTTATTTTTGTAGATCTGCCCTAGCACCTTTATTTTTGTAGATCTGCCCTAGCACCTTTATTTTTGTAGATCTGCCCTAGCACCTTTATTTTTGTAGATCTGCCCTAGCACCTTTATTTTTGTAGATCTGCACTAGCACCTTTATTTTTGTAGATCTGCCCTAGCACCTTTATTTTTGTAGATCTGCCCTATCACCTTTATTTTTGTAGATCTGCCCTATCACCTTTATTTTTGTAGATCTGCCCTATCACCTTTATTTTTGTAGATCTGCCCTATCACCTTTATTTTTGTAGATCTGCCCTATCACCTTTATTTTTGTAGATCTGCCCTATCACCTTTATTTTTGTAGATCTGCCCTATCACCTTCATTTTTGTAGATCTGCCCTATCACCTTTATTTTTGTAGATCTGCCTTAGCACCTTTATTTTTGTAGATCTGCCCTAGCACCTTTATTTTTGTAGATCTGCCCTAGCACCTTTATTTTTGTAGATCTGCCCTAGCACCTTTATTTTTGTAGATCTGCCCTAGCACCTTTATTTTTGTAGATCTGCACTAGCACCTTTATTTTTGTAGATCTGCCCTAGCACCTTTATTTTTGTAGATCTGCCCTATCACCTTTATTTTTGTAGATCTGCCCTATCACCTTTATTTTTGTAGATCTGCCCTATCACCTTTATTTTTGTAGATCTGCCCTATCACCTTTATTTTTGTAGATCTGCCCTATCACCTTTATTTTTGTAGATCTGCCCTATCACCTTTATTTTTGTAGATCTGCCCTATCACCTTTATTTTTGTAGATCTGCCCTATCACCTTCATTTTTGTAGATCTGCCCTATCACCTTTATTTTTGTAGATCTGCCTTAGCACCTTTATTTTTGTAGATCTGCCCTAGCACCTTTATTTTTGTAGATCTGCCCTAGCACCTTTATTTTTGCAGATCTGCCCTAGCACCTTTATTTTTGTAGATCTGCCCTAGCACCTTTATTTTTGTAGATCTGCCCTAGCACCTTTATTTTTGTAGATCTGCCCTAGCACCTTTATTTTTGTAGATCTGCCCTAGCACCTTTATTTTTGTAGATCTGCCCTAGCACCTTTATTTTTGTAGATCTGCCCTAGCACCTTTATTTTTGTAGATCTGCCCTAGCACCTTTATTTTTGTAGATCTGCCCTAGCACCTTTATTTTTGTAGATCTGCCCTAGCACCTTTATTTTTGTAGATCTGCCCTAGCACCTTCATTTTTGTAGATCTGCCCTATCACCTTTATTTTTGTAGATCTGCCCTATCACCTTTATTTTTGTAGATCTGCCTTAGCACCTTTATTTTTGTCCCACTTTGATTGCTCTATATTATGACTGACTTTTATAAGCAATTTAGATAATCAACCTTCTTCAACAGAGCAAAAAATGTTGTTTTTTTTACATTTTCCCAAAGGGTTTATAAGGGCTGCTATAAGAAATGCCATCAATTTATTGTGTATGAAAGTCTGTGCTGTGTCTTGTCAGTGACACAGAATATATGTAATTGGAAGCATCATGTCAATGATTCATGTCCAGAAACAAAGTTGATGGGCATTTGTTATCATGGTGATTAACATAAATGTTCTGTTTTAATCCTCCAAGCAGAATCCACAAGAAGTGAGAAGCAAATTGCTTTTCAATAATAGTAGAATCACTCATTTGATTAATTTTGAGCCAAGTTGCTGTGGTTACCGATGATCTATTCCTCAGCCCTGAAAGAACAGATGAATTATTTCTTGTCTTCTTATAAAAATAACTCTGTCATATTTTCAGACTATGTGATGGAAATAAGAGTCATTAATTTTGTTTACTAGGAGACATGCTTACTCTATTGACACAATCACAGAAATAAAGAAATCTTTATTTCACAATGGCATATCAAATTGGTCATGTAGTCACATATACTTGTGCAAGATGAATAGCATCATTTTTTTGACCAAATAAAAATAACAAGCAGCCTGTCGGCTGAGATAGCTCCACTGTTAGCAATGCACATTTCAATTAAAGAACTGAATATATCATTAAAAAATGAACAATAAGTATCGTATCAAAGCAATCAGACTTGCAGTTTTCAACAAAATATAACTTTTTACCAAAAATATTCATCAAAATTAGAGAATTAAAGATATCATCACAAAATGAACAAATCTGAGGGCCACATGTAGTACCTATATATGTAATATCAAAGCAATGAGACTTGCTGTTTTTAACAAGAAGTCGAAAACATCACTTTTTACCAAAAATGACAAATATATTCACCAAAATTAGAGAATTGAAGATATCATGACAAAATGAACACCAAGTATCAAAGCATTCAGGCTGGTAGTTTTCAAAAAGAAGTCGAAAACGAAAAAAGTTGACACGTACGAAAGACAATCACTCATGATAAGCCCCACTCGACAAAGTGTTGTGGAGTCTGATGAATAGAATGATGAACTGATGTGTGGCTGTTTTGAAGGAAGTAATCGATGTCACATAAACCCCTCATTTACAAAATGGAATCTTTATACATATATTCACCCATTTACCCATGATGCACATATTCACTTATTTACCCATGATGCACATATTCACTTATTTACCCATGATGCAAATATTCACTTATTTACCCATGATGCACATATTCACTTATTTACCCATGATGCACATATTCACTTATTTACCCACGATGCACATATTCACTTATTTACCAACGATGCACATATTCACTTATTTACCAACGATGCACATATTGCCACTTATTTACCCACGATGCACATATTGCCACTTATTTACCCACGATGCACATATTGCCACTTATTTACCCACGATGCACATATTGCCACTTATTTACCCACGATGCACATATTGCCACTTATTTACCCACGATGCACATATTGCCACTTATTTACCCACGATGCACATATTGCCACTTATTTACCCACGATGCACATATTGCCACTTATTTACCCACGATGCACATATTGCCACTTATTTACCCACGATGCACATATTGCCACTTATTTACCCACGATGCACATATTGCCACTTATTTACCCACGATGCACATATTGCCACTTATTTACCCACGATGCACATATTGCCACTTATTTACCCACGATGCACATATTGCCACTTATTTACCCACGATGCACATATTGCCACTTATTTACCCACGATGCACATATTGCCACTTATTTACCCACGATGCACATATTCACTTATTTACCCACGATGCACATATTCACTTATTTACCCACGATGCACATATTTACTTATTTACCCACGATGCACATATTTACTTATTTACCCACGATGCACATATTTACTTATTTACCCACGATGCACATATTCACTTATTTACCCATGATGCACATATTCACTTATTTACCCATGATGCACATATTTACTTATTTACCCATGATGCACATATTTACTTATTTACCCATGATGCACATATTTACTTATTTACCCATGATGCACATATTCACTTATTTACCCATGATGCACATATTTACTTATTTACCCATGATGCACATATTCACTTATTTACCCAAGATGCACATATTCACTTATTTACCCAAGATGCACATATTGTCACTTGTTTACCCATGATGCACATATTTACTTATTTACCCATGATGCACATATTTACTTATTTACCCATGATGCACATATTTACTTATTTACCCATGATGCACATATTCACTTATTTACCCATGATGCATATATTCACTTATTTACCCATGATGCATGTATTTAAATAATATACCTATTATGCACATATTGATAACATAATAAATTTACCCATGATGCATCATTTAACCAAAGAAAAAACAATGAATATCTGTAAGTAAAGCGGTAAGAAACTTAAAGTAGAGTCTTCTTTCTTTTAGTTCACATTTGGACAACCATTAAAGAGTGATTTCCTGGCAATAAATGTTATTTTATGTGTATCGCCATAGGGGACATTTAATTGACGTTCATGCTGAAGCAAACAAATCAGCTATTGTCACGGTAACACTCTTATTTTTCACTTTAAATTCACAACTCAATAAATTGTTCAATTGGTACACTCATAAAACAACAATATACAAGAACAGAGGTTATTTATTGTAAGTGCTTAAAATGAGATAATAAAACAACCTTTCTTCTAGAGACATGTTTTGAATGTAATCCCTGGATGAATGTAATATGTGTAAAATTCACAGTATAGCACTATTTGTCAGTATTGTGTTGATATCTTTGGATGTATATGAGCAAAGTCCTACCCAAAATTTACCAGTGTTGCATTAAACATTTATTTCAAATAAATTCATTTCTATGTCAAGTAAGCACATCAAACAACTTAGCTGAAGAAGACAATAAATGTTAGATAACTCTTTGTTTATCTCTTTCACCTTCATCTGATTTACATGCAGTTAGAATTCTAAGGCTACCTGTTGAATGTCAGCACTTCTACTGCATCACTAATATTGCAATACCCGGGATAATGACAGGAATGGATGCAGTCACTGACCACAACTATTGCAATACCATGGATAAGGACAGGAATGGATGCAGTCACTGACCACAACTATTGCAATACCATGGATAAGGACAGGAATGGATGCAGTCACTGACCCCAACTAGTGCAATACCATGGATAAGGACAGGAATGGATGCAGTCACTGACCACAACTATTGCAATACTATGGACAAGGACAGGAATGGATGCAGTCACTGACCACAACTATTGCAATACCATGGATAAGGACAGGAATGGATGCAGTCACTGACCACAACTATTGCAATACCATGGATAAGGACAGGAATGGATGCAGTCACTGACCACAACTATTGCAATACCATGGATAAGGACAGGAATGGATGCAGTCACTGACCACAACTATTGCAATACCATGGACAAGGACAGGAATGGATGCAGTCACTGACCACAACTATTGCAATACTTTGGACAAGGACAGGAATGGATGCAGTCACTGACCACAACTATTGCAATACCATGGATAAGGACAGGAATGGATGCAGTCACTGACCACAACTATTGCAATACCATGGATAAGGACAGGAATGGATGCAGTCACTGACCACAACTATTGCAATACTATGGATAAGGACAGGAATGGATGCAGTCACTGACCACAACTATTGCAATACTTTGGATAAGGACAGGAATATATGCAGTCACAGACCACAACTATTGCAATACCATGGATAAGGACAGGAATGGATGCAGTCACTGACCACAACTATTGCAATACCATGGATAAGAACAGGAATGGATGCAGTCACTGACCACAACTATTGCAATACCATGGATAAGAACAGGAATGGATGCAGTCACTGACCACAACTATTGCAATACCATGGATAAGGACAGGAATGGATGCAGTCACTGACCACAACTATTGCAATACTATGGATAAGGACAGGAATGGATGCAGTCACTGACCACAACTATTGCAATACTATGGATAAGGACAGGAATAGATGCAGTCACAGACCAGAACTATTGCAATACCATGGATAAATACAGGAATAAATGCAGTCACTGACCACAACTATTGCAATACCATGGATAAGGACAGGAATGGATGCAGTCACTGGCCACAACTATTGCAATACCATGGATAAAGACAGGAATGGATGCAGTCACTGACCACAACTATTGCAATACTATGGATAAGGACAGGAATGGATGCAGTCACTGACCCCAACTATTGCAATACCATGGATAAGGACAGGAATGGATGCAGTCACTGACCACAACTATTGCAATACTATGGATAAGGACAGGAACGGATGCAGTCACTGACCACAACTATTGCAATACTTTGGATAAGGACAGGAATGGATGCAGTCACAGATCACAACTATTGCAATACCATGGATAAGGACAGGAATGGATGCAGTCACTGACCACAACTATTGCAATACCATGGATAAGGACAGGAATGGATGCAGTCACTGACCACAACTATTGCAATACCATGGATAAGGACAGGAACGGATGCAGTCACTGACCACAACTATTGCAATACTATGGATAAGGACAGGAATGGATGCAGTCACTGACCACAACTATTGCAATACTATGGATAAGGACAGGAATAGATGCAGTCACAGACCAGAACTATTGCAATACCATGGATAAGGACAGGAATAAATGCAGTCACTGACCACAACTATTGCAATACCATGGATAAGGACAGGAATGGATGCAGTCACTGGCCACAACTATTGCAATACCATGGATAAGGACAGGAATGGATGCAGTCACTGATCACAACTATTGCAATACTATGGATAAGAACAGGAATGGATGCAGTCACTGACCACAACTATTGCAATACTATGGATAAGGACAGGAATGAATGCAGTCACTGACCACAACTATTGCAATACCATGTATAAGGACAGGAATGGATGCAGTCACTGATCACAACTATTGCAATACTATGGATAAGGACAGGAATGGATGCAGTCACTGACCACAACTATTGCAATACTATGGATAAGGACAGGAACGGATGCAGTCACTGACCAGAACTATTGCAATACCATGGATAAGGACAGGAATGAATGCAGTCACTGACCACAACTATTGCAATACCATGGATAAGGACAGGAACGGATGCAGTCACTGACCACAACTATTGCAATACCATGGATAAGGACAGGAATGGATGCAGTCACTGACCACAACTATTGCAATACTATGGATAAGGACAGGAATGGATGCAGTCACTGACCACAACTATTGCAATACCATGGATAAGGAAGGAACGGAAGCAGTCACTGACCACAACTATTGCAATACCATGGATAAGGACAGGAATGGATGCAGTCACTGACCACAACTATTGCAATACCATGGATAAGAACAGGAATGAATGCAGTCACTGACCACAACTATTGCAATACCATGGATAAGAACAGGAATGGATGCAGTCACTGACCACAACTATTGCAATACCATGGATAAGGAAGGAACGGAAGCAGTCACTGACCACAACTATTGCAATACCATGGATAAGGACAGGAATGGATGCAGTCACTGACCACAACTATTGCAATACCATGGATAAGAACAGGAATGAATGCAGTCACTGACCACAACTATTGCAATACTATGGATAAGGACAGGAATGGATGCAGTCACTGACCAGAACTATTGCAATACCATGGATAAGGAAGGAACGGAAGCAGTCACTGACCACAACTATTGCAATACCATGGATAAGGACAGGAATGGATGCAGTCACTGACCACAACTATTGCAATATCATGGATAAGGACAGGAACGGATGCAGTCACTGACCAGAACAATTGCAATACCATGGATAAGGACAGGAACGGATGCAGTCACTGACCAGAACTATTGCAATACTATGGATAAGGACAGGAATGAATGCAGTCACTGACCACAACTATTGCAATACCATGGATAAGGACAGGAACGGATGCAGTCACTGACCAGAACTATTGCAATACCATGGATAAGGACAGGAATGAATGCAGTCACTGACCACAACTATTGCAATACCATGGATAAGAACAGGAATGGATGCAGTCACTGACCACAACTATTGCAATACTATGGATAAGGACAGGAATGGATGCAGTTACTGACCACAACTATTGCAATACTATGGATAAGGACAGGAATGGATGCAGTCACTGGCCACAACTATTGCAATACCATGGATAAGGACAGGAATGAATGCAGTCACTGACCAGAACTATTGCAATACCATGGATAAGGACAGGAATGAATGCAGTCACTGACCACAACTATTGCAATACCATGGATAAGGACAGGAATGGATGCAGTCACTGACCACAACTATTGCAATACCATGGATAAGAACAGGAATGAATGCAGTCACTGACCAGAACTATTGCAATACCATGGATAAGGAAGGAATGGATGCAGTCACTGACCACAACTATTGCAATACCATGGATAAGGACAGGAATGGATGCAGTCACTGACCACAACTATTGCAATACCATGGATAAGAACAGGAATGAATGCAGTCACTGACCAGAACTATTGCAATACCATGGATAAGGAAGGAATGGATGCAGTCACTGACCACAACTATTGCAATACCATGGATAAGGACAGGAATGGATGCAGTCACTGACCACAACTATTGCAATACCATGGATAAGAACAGGAATGAATGCAGTCACTGACCACAACTATTGCAATACCATGGATAAGGACAGGAATGGATGCAGTCACTGACCACAACTATTGCAATACCATGGATAAGGACAGGAATGGATGCAGTCACTGACCACAACTATTGCAATACCATGGATAAGGACAGGAATGGATGCAGTCACTGACCCCAACTAGTGCAATACCATGGATAAGAACAGGAATGAATGCAGTCACTGACCAGAACTATTGCAATACCATGGATAAGGAAGGAATGGATGCAGTCACTGACCACAACTATTGCAATACCATGGATAAGGACAGGAATGGATGCAGTCACTGACCACAACTATTGCAATACCATGGATAAGGACAGGAATGAATGCAGTCACTGACCACAACTATTGCAATACTATGGATAAGGACAGGAATGGATGCAGTCACTGACCACAACTATTGCAATACCATGGATAAGGATAGGAATGGATGCAGTCACTGACCACAACTATTGCAATACCATGGATAAGGATAGGAATGGATGCAGTCACTGACCACAACTATTGCAATACCATGGATAAGGAAGGAACGGAAGCAGTCACTGACCACAACTATTGCAATACCATGGATAAGGAAGGAACGGAAGCAGTCACTGACCAGAACTATTGCAATACCATGGATAAGAACAGGAATGGATGCAGTCACTGACCACAACTATTGCAATACCATGGATAAGGACAGGAATGGATGCAGTTACTGACCACAACTATTGCAATACCATGGATAAGAACAGGAATGGATGCAGTCACTGACCACAACTATTGCAATACCATGGATAAGGACAGGAATGGATGCAGTCACTGACCACAACTATTGCAATACTATGGATAAGGACAGGAATGGATGCAGTCACTGACCAGAACTATTGCAATACTATGGATAAGGAAGGAATGGATGCAGTCACTGACCACAACTATTGCAATACCATGTATAAGGACAGGAATGGATGCAGTCACTGACCACAACTATTGCAATACTATGGATAAGGACAGGAATGGATGCAGTCACTGACCACAACTATTGCAATACCATGGATAAGGAAGGAACGGAAGCAGTCACTGACCACAACTATTGCAATACCATGGATAAGGACAGGAATGGATGCAGTCACTGACCACAACTATTGCAATACCATGGATAAGGACAGGAATGGATGCAGTCACTGACCACAACTATTGCAATATCATGGATAAGGACAGGAACGGATGCAGTCACTGACCAGAACAATTGCAATACCATGGATAAGGACAGGAACGGATGCAGTCACTGACCAGAACTATTGCAATACTATGGATAAGGACAGGAATGAATGCAGTCACTGACCACAACTATTGCAATACTATGGATAAGGAAGGAATGGATGCAGTCACTGACCACAACTATTGCAATACCATGGATAAGGATAGGAATGGATGCAGTCACTGACCACAACTATTGCAATACCATGGATAAGGACAGGAATGGATGCAGTCACTGACCACAACTATTGCAATACCATGGATAAGAACAGGAATGAATGCAGTCACTGACCAGAACTATTGCAATACCATGGATAAGGAAGGAATGGATGCAGTCACTGACCACAACTATTGCAATACCATGGATAAGGACAGGAATGGATGCAGTCACTGACCACAACTATTGCAATACCATGGATAAGAACAGGAATGAATGCAGTCACTGACCAGAACTATTGCAATACCATGGATAAGGAAGGAATGGATGCAGTCACTGACCACAACTATTGCAATACCATGGATAAGGATAGGAATGGATGCAGTCACTGACCACAACTATTGCAATACCATGGATAAGAACAGGAATGAATGCAGTCACTGACCAGAACTATTGCAATACCATGGATAAGAACAGGAATGGATGCAGTCACTGACCACAACTATTGCAATACCATGGATAAGAACAGGAATGGATGCAGTCACTGACCACAACTATTGCAATACCATGGATAAGGATAGGAATGGATGCAGTCACTGACCACAACTATTGCAATACCATGGATAAGGATAGGAATGGATGCAGTCACTGATCACAACTATTGCAATACCATGGATAAGGACAGGAATGGATGCAGTCACTGACCACAACTATTGCAATACTATGGATAAGGATAGGAATGGATGCAGTCACTGGCCACAACTATTGCAATACTATGGATAAGGACAGGAACGGATGCAGTCACTGACCACAACTATTGCAATACTATGGATAAGGACAGGAACGGATGCAGTCACTGACCACAACTATTGCAATACTATGGATAAGGACAGGAACGGATGCAGTCACTGACCACAACTATTGCAATACTATGGATAAGGAAGGAATGGATGCAGTCACTGACCACAACTATTGCAATACCATGGATAAGGACAGGAACGGATGCAGTCACTGACCACAACTATTGCAATACTATGGATAAGGACAGGAACGGATGCAGTCACTGACCACAACTATTGCAATACCATGGATAAGGACAGGAATATATGCAGTCACTGATCAGAACTATTGCAATACCATGGATAAGGACAGGAACGGATGCAGTCACTGACCACAACTATTGCAATACTATGGATAAGGACAGGAACGGATGCAGTCACTGACCACAACTATTGCAATACTATGGATAAGGAAGGAATGGATGCAGTCACTGACCACAACTATTGCAATACCATGGATAAGGAAGGAATGGATGCAGTCACTGACCACAACTATTGCAATACCATGGATAAGGACAGGAACGGATGCAGTCACTGACCACAACTATTGCAATACCATGGATAAGGACAGGAATGGATGCAGTCACTGACCACAACTATTGCAATACCATGGATAAGGACAGGAATGGATGCAGTCACTGACCACAACTATCGCAATACCATGGATAAGGACAGGAATGGATGCAGTCACTGACCACAACTATCGCAATACCATGGATAAGGACAGGAATGGATGCAGTCACTGACCACAACTATTGCAATACTATGGATAAGGACAGGAATGGATGCAGTCACTGACCACAACTATTGCAATACTATGGATAAGGACAGGAATGAATGCAGTCACTGAGCAGAACTATTGCAATACCATGGATGAGTTATTTAAATCTTCAAAACACATTCCACAAAGTATTTTTCCAATTACGCAGTCATAGAATTGAATTACAAACACTCAGAGTGTGATGGTTTGTTCAGACAATACAATTGGGTACAATGCAGTGGTAACCTCAATTATATTATAACTGAGACTTAAGACTGGGCAAACTGCCAAGAAAAAGGAAATACACCATTCTCAATCTGACACAGTCTACACCTCATAACTCTCTCATTCACATTTATGTTAAAGTGGAATTCTTTGGACTTTAGTAGAGGAAGCTTACTATTACCATGGTTACCATAATAACTGTTGGAAAACACAATATTCAACAAATCATATCATTTTGTCTTACATGAGATTCTACAGCAGAGCCCATAAATAACTTTCAACTTAATTTAATGATGAACTGGAACTTTCACACATACACTGGCAGTGGGCAAATATATATCACACATAAACTGGCACTGGGCAAATATATATCACACATACACTGGCACTGGGCAAATATATATCACACATACACTGGCACTGGGCAAATAGATATCACACATACACTGGCACTGGGCAAATAGATATCACACATACACTGGCACTGGGCGAATAGATATCACACATACACTGGCACTGGGCAAATAGATATCACACATACACTGGCACTGGGCAAATAGATATCACACATACACTGGCACTGGGCAAATAGATATCACACATACACTGGCACTGGGCAAATAGATATCACACATACACTGGCACTGGGCAAATAGATATCACACATACACTGGCACTGGGCAAATAGATATCACACATACACTGGCACTGGGCACTGGGCAAATAGATATCACACATACACTGGCACTGGGCAAATAGATATCATACATACACTGGCACTGGGTAAATAGATATCACACATACACTGGCACTGGGCAAATAGATATCACACATACACTGGCACTGGGCAAATAGATATCACACATACACTGGCACTGGCACTGGGCAAATAGATATCACACATACACTGGCACTGGGTGAATAGATATCACACATACACTGGCACTGGGCAAATAGATATCACACATACACTGGCACTGGGCAAATAGATATCACACATACACTGGCACTGGGCAAATAGATATCACACATACACTGGCACTGGGCACTGGGCAAATAGATATCACACATACACTGGCACTGGGCAAATAGATATCACACATACACTGGCACTGGGCACTGGGCAAATAGATATCACACATACACTGGCACTGGGCACTGGGCAAATAGATATCACACATACACTGGCACTGGGCGAATAGATATCACACATACACTGGCACTGGGCGAATAGATATCACACATACACTGGCACTGGGCACTGGGCAAATAGATATCACACATACACTGGCACTGGGCGAATAGATATCACACATACACTGGCACTGGGCTATTAAATATCACACTCACACACTGGCAATGAGAATATTAATTTCTATAGTATAGTCTAAAATCTAAATCATTTCCCAGCAACATGCATTATTATTAATATGAATCAAAATAGTGTTAACATTTAAAAAAACACATTTTATGGATAAGTATAACATGAATCTGACCCATTTTACAAATAAAAGAATAATGATGTGAAATTATGAAAACTGAAGTAGAATCACATGACTATTGTCTTAGGCATGTGACAGTTGCTGTCATCAGCATCTGTGTCACACTCAACTCAAAACACAATATACATGTATGATATAGGGAATTGCTAAATTGATAAAACAGCTATATTAAATAATCACTTTTTCTTCATTTCTGGAATTCCCAGCAGGATTATAAAACAATATACCGTAGTCCCCTTTCATTTCTGAATTCCAAGTTTGAGGTTGTTTACTAATCTGAAATGAGGCAATGTTTGATTGCTTCATAATGAGTGCTGTGCTTGCAAAGATATAAATATCATTCCTAATTATACATGTACATGTGGGAATATATAATTAATCTAGAAAATGTTTACAGACATGTGCAATATATAGAGTGTCTACTTAACAAAAGAGTATAACAAATCTATGACATTTGAAGGTATATAATTGTATGCTATGAAAACAGTACATGGCACTTACAGTCTTATTAGGTGTAACATTTCTTAGCTTTAGGTATGTATTAAGTTTCGTAGTGACCTCAGTATGACGTCATGACGTCACACCATATCTTGTTCAATGCTGGTACAGCTACATTGTATAGGCAATCAATGAGTGACTAAACACCAACAAATTGTTAGTGGTCAGGTTGTGTGCAAGTTCAGAAAGGAACACTCGAAACTGTTGTTTTTTTCAATTTCTGCCAAAATAAACGCCATAGTTTTCAGGGTTCTTAGATATAGTTTTTAGATATAGTTTAAATATGAAATAATCTATATTGAGTAACTTTTGAGAATATATGCATCTTCATTTATATGTCATTTTGTGTAACAGCAACAGTATGGTCTGAACTTGACATTGAGCAAACATTAGGATTAAAGAGAATTTAACTTGCTATTGAAAATACCAAATTTAAATTGTACACAGTAATTATGTCGTGTAAAATTAGTACATACTACAAAGAATAAGTTGAAATTATCGGTGACAATGATACTAACTTTAAAAATTACCAGTTTTATGAAAAGGTGAAAGCAGCTAATTAGCTTGCAGGTTATGTTACGCTCAAAGTGTACTGTAGTTAGTTGTAAACAAAACAACATGTTTTTAATACTTAGAAAATTTGAATATTTGTTTTACATTTAGAAAAACGATTAAATATCGAGTATATTTTAAAACATGTTCACCACTGAGTAGAAATTCACATGAGAGTACATTATAAGCACTGACAAAGAAACGTAACATTCACTATCATGTTTCATTACGTGACTGCGGCCAATCTTATGCAGAGTAAAGACATTAAGGTGGTTGAAATGATCAGATTTCCCTAATGTTTACACAACGGTTTTATTTTATGCTGTTAATAACAAAACGCAGATAAAAATATATGGTCACGAAATAACGTTTCATACAAAACACAGGTCAAACATCCATAAAAATGGGAATTTTTGAGCTATTTATCACTGTTTCCTAGGTGAAAAGTTTGCAAACCTTGGTTACAAATGATGAAACAATGATATATAGTTATTATATGAATAAGCACATTCTGATCAGTAATATATTTATTTTTTTATGAAATAATAATTTAACATAGCTTTCTATGGAAATTATAGGCAGAAATTTCTATCTGAGAATAAAATCAAAGTTGTTGATATTTGCCAAAATAAATTTCACTATATGATGAGAGCATAATGAGATTACAAAAACAAGACAAATTTAAACAAGCAGCCTCTCGGCTGAGATAGCTCCGCTGTTAGCAATGCACATTTCAATTAAAGAACTGAAGACATCATTAGAAAATGAACAATATGTATAGTATCAAAGCAATCGGACTTATAGTTTTTAACAAGAAGTCGAAAATATCACTTTTAACCAAAAATTACAAAAATATTCACCAAAATTAGGGAATTGAAGACATCAACACAAAATGAACAAATCTGAGAGAGGTCCACATGTAGTACCTATATATGTAATATCAAAGCAATTGGACTTGTGGTTTTTAACAAGAAGTCGAAAATATCACTTTTTACCAAAAATGATAAAAATATTCACCAAAATTAGAGAATTAAAGATATCATTACAAAATGAACAAATCTGAGAGAGGTCCACATGTAGTACCTATATATGTAATATCAAAGCAATAGGACTTGTGGTTTTTAACAAGAAGTCGAAAATATCACTTTTTACCAAAAATGATAAAAATATTCACCAAAATTAGAGAATTAAAGATATCATTACAAAATGAACAAATCTGAGAGAGGTCCACATGTAGTACCTATATATGTAATATCAAAGCAATTGCCCTTGCGGTTTTTAACAAGAAGTCGAAAATATCACTTTTTACCAAAAATGACAAAAATATTCACCAAAATTAGAGAATTGAAGATATCATCACAAAATGAACAAATCTGAGAGAGGTCCACATGTAGTACCTATATATGTAATATCAAAGCAATTGAACTATTGATTTTTAACAAGAAGTCGAAAATATCACTTTTTACCAAAAATTACAAAAATATTCACCAAATTTAGAGAATTGAAGATATCAACATGAAACGAACAAACCTAAGAGAGGTCTACCCAAGGTACATATACACCAATTATCAAAGCATTCAGGCTTGTAGTTTTCAAGAAGAAGTCGAAAAAGTAAAACATTGACACAGACGACGGACAATCACTCATATGATAAGCTCCGCTCGACAAAGTCGACAGCGGAGCTAAAAACTATTAGGTTTAAGTGATAGGTATTTATGAATATCCTTGCTAAATTTGCGAATAAAATCTTTGTGTTTCACAAAACTTAGGTTTTATATGTAGGTTTACATATATCTAACTGATTTTACATGTACATGTTATATTCTGTATATTTCACATTTTATATTCTATTCTATTCTATTCTATTGAATGCCCACAATCTACCTTAATGAGCATTAAAAATCAATTATGACCTTTTTCTAAAAGCAAAGAATGCAAACTTCCGGTGTTTAAAAAGACTCAGTATGTGTACTGAGATGTCAGCTGTAGTGTACAGTGCCAATGCATCACACCAACTCGTGTTGGTTACATGATTAGGTGACATTTAATGTAGTCAGGCTGGCTGGCTGTCTGTCTTCATAGTTTATTGCTTCCTTGTCAACAATTAAGTGATAGCAAAATGATAATTTATGTATTCAACACAAATTAATAAATGTACATTAATATTAGCATAATATATAGTTCACTGTGTAACATCATGGTCTATGGTAACATATGGAGTTCATAGAATATAATATTAAAATATATTCATAAACTCTGCATACAAGAACAAGGTCAACTCAAGAAAGGCCAAATATTGATGTACACTAGTATCATCTATAATAACAGCCCTCTTTATTTACTCAAATGACAAGAAATGAATTGTTAGACTAAGGAGGCAGTGAAAGAAACCTGTGAGATATTTATATTACCTGCCTGCGCACACTTTCTCTAGATTACAGAAAGATAAAGGTTATGAAGGCTATATATGTAAAAAGTAATGCCAGATTTAAACTAATTTAGTTCTTTCTCAACTGTGTATAATACCACAAATCCATGAATATTCTAGTAGTAAGCAGGGAAATGGAATAATTGTAATTAGGGCATTTTCATTTAGGCCAGCGATAAATAAAAAAAAATCAATGGCATTAAAAAATCAGATTTTTTGAAAGTGAAAGATGTATTTTCTTTTGTTTTATTCTTATTGCTATTTCTATCACACAATATGACATATTCACTGTGACAGTAGTGGTCTTTGTAAGCTTTACACAATATGACATATTCACTGTGACAGTAGTGGTCTTTGTAAGCTTTACACAATATGACATATTCACTGTCACAGTAGTGGTCTTTGTAAGCTTTACACAATATGACATGTTCACTGTCACAGTAGTGGTCTTTGTAAGCTTTACACAATATGACATATTCACTGTCACAGTAGTGGTCTTTGTAAGCTTTACACAATATGACATATTCACTGTCACAGTAGTGGTCTTTGTAAGCTTTACACAATATGACATGTTCACTGTCACAGTAGTGGTCTTTGTAAGCTTTACACAATATGACATATTCACTGTCACAGTAGTGGTCTTTGTAAGCTTTACACAATATGACATATTCACTGTGACAGTGGTCTTTGTAAGCTTTACACAATATGACATATTCACTGTGACAGTAGTGGTCTTTGTAAGCTTTACACAATATGACATATTCACTATGACAGTGGTCTTTGTAAGCTTTACACAATATGACATATTCACTGTCACAGTAGTGGTCTTTGTAAGCTTTACACAATATGACATATTCACTGTGACAGTAGTGGTCTTTGTAAGCTTTACACAATATGACATATTCACTGTCATAGTAGTGGTCTTTGTAAGCTTTACACAATATGACATATTCACTGTGACAGTAGTGGTCTTTGTAAGCTTTACACAATATAACATATTCACTGTCACAGTAGTGGTCTTTGTAAGCTTTACACAATATGACATATTCACTGTGACAGTAGTGGTCTTTGTAAGCTTTACACAATATGACATATTCACTGTGACAGTAGTGGTCTTTGCAAGCTTTACACAATATGACATATTCACTGTCATAGTAGTGGTCTTTGTAAGCTTTACACAATATGACATATTCACTGTCACAGTAGTGGTCTTTGTAAGCTTTACACAATATAACATATTCACTGTCACAGTAGTGGTCTTTGTAAGCTTTACACAATATGACATATTCACTGTCACAGTAGTGGTCTTTGTAAGCTTTACACAATATGACATATTCACTGTCACAGTAGTGGTCTTTGTAAGCTTTACACAATATGACATATTCACTGTCACAGTAGTGGTCTTTGTAAGCTTTACACAATATGACATATTCACTGTCACAGTAGTGGTCTTTGTAAGCTTTACACAATATGACATATTCACTGTCATAGTAGTGGTCTTTGTAAGCTTTACACAATATGACATGTTCACTGTCACAGTAGTGGTCTTTGTAAGCTTTACACAATATGACATATTCACTGTCACAGTAGTGGTCTTTGTAAGCTTTACACAATATGACATATTCACTGTGACAGTGGTCTTTGTAAGCTTTACACAATATGACATATTCACTATGACAGTGGTCTTTGTAAGCTTTACACAATATGACATATTCACTGTCACAGTAGTGGTCTTTGTAAGCTTTACACAATATGACATATTCACTGTCACAGTAGTGGTCTTTGTAAGCTTTACACAATATGACATATTCACTGTCATAGTAGTGGTCTTTGTAAGCTTTACACAATATGACATGTTCACTGTCACAGTAGTGGTCTTTGTAAGCTTTACACAATATGACATATTCACTGTCACAGTAGTGGTCTTTGTAAGCTTTACACAATATGACATATTCACTGTCACAGTAGTGGTCTTTGTAAGCTTTACACAATATGACATATTCACTGTCACAGTAGTGGTCTTTGTAAGCTTTACACAATATGACATATTTACTGTCAATATGGCCATGGTGTTACAGGCCATGATTCCCTATGCAAATTTAAAACAGTTGGCCTGAACATTTGAATGTGTTGTTGAGAGAGATTATGTTAAACAGTGAAATCGTAAATCAGATGTGGTCCTGGCTTGAGTTGTCATTGTCAACAGATGACAATGAGAGAATGATTTGTAGATGGGGAAATTATGTTGACCTTGTTTAGTACTTTGAATTAAATTAAAGCAGGCAGTGATATAGTTGCTAACACCAACAGGGAGTTATTTTGGGTTGTGCCCTCACAACACCCCTCTGTACCGTGGTGTTTCCTACACATACAATGTCACACAGAGGAATGAAAAACAAAATAAAATTGAGACTGCATGTAGATGAACATACACGTACGACAAATATGCAACAAGTGGTTGCCGTATGACTACTATATGTAAAGTCTTATTGCAACCTATATAATAACATTGAGTACATAAACAACAAACAAACAACAGCCATTTTCCACTTGGCAATCCAGCTACTTGCTATTGGTATCCCACGGCAACTAATCACACTAATCATCCCAATAAACAAGCCATCACAAACAAATCAGCATTTGAGAGATTTATGCAACTACTAAACATCACATTTTATAGCCTTGACTTTATTATCAGATTTTCGGGTCAAATCCAGCAAAAATACACAGAAACTTAAAGAAAATGTAAAAGATTAGAGTTCAGTCGAATAATATTGATGTGAAAAGTTGATAAGTTCTTATAAGCAGAACTAATTAAATTTTTTTTTCCAACTTTTGGATGAAATTGGCTGACCAGGTCACACAAGTAGGTCAGAGTAAAACAGATTAACTTTGTCTCCTTTATCAAGAACAATCAGGCAACTACATGTATAAACATTTGAAAATTTGGCATCCACTGTGTTTGCTTGAAAACACTCAAAACAAGCATTCTCAATGCACAGTTCCTGCTGTGTATTTTATGTGAACCCTTTGAGCGCCCAAATCAACTAACATTCCCAATCACAAAATAAAATGTTACATTTTTGACATTTGTTTTAAAATTTCGATCAAGACCATAGATAAATACTCAAAAATTAACAAAATATTGGCGGGAAAAAATTATATTAAGCTCAAATAGTTTAGGTTTATTATAAAGTGAGAAATATATAGACAAAACAATTATCAGTGTTTTTTTTACTATATTGTATATATGGTTTGTCTTAAATTTTACATCAAATTTATATTTTTGCTGCACATGAATAATGTGCCTGGTGCAGAAGAATTCTCATAACAGGAAAAATACAAGCTCAATCAAAACATAGTAAATGATATGTCAGTTACTGACCCAATGTGACAGACTAATACACTAGTACTGTGGCATTCCATGGTATTGGATTCAGTTCAGTTACTGACCCAATGTGACAGACTAATACACTAGTACTGCAGCATTCCATGGTATTGGATTCAGTTCAGTTACTGACCCAATGTGACAGACTAATACACTAGTACTGTGGCATTCCATGGTATTGGATTCAGTTCAGTTATTGACCCAATGTGACAGACTAATACACTAGTACGGCAGCATTCCATGGTATTGGATTCAGTTCAGTTACTGACCCAATGTGACAGACTAATACACTAGTACTGTGGCATTCCATGGTATTGGATTCAGTTCAGTTACTGACCCAATGTGACAGACTAATACACTAGTACTGCAGCATTCCATGGTATTCGATTCAGTTCAGTTACTGACCCAATGTGACAGACTAATACACTAGTACTGCAGCATTCCATGGTATTGGATTCAGTTCAGTTACTGACCCAATGTGACAGACTAATACACTAGTACTGTGGCATTCCATGGTATTGGATTCAGTTCAGTTACTGACCCAATGTGACAGACTAATACACTAGTACTGCAGCATTCCATGGTATTGGATTCAGTTAAGTTACTGACCCAATGTGACAGACTAATACACTAGTACTGCAGCATTCCATGGTATTGGATTCAGTTCAGTTACTGACCCAATGTGACAGACTAATACACTAGTACTGTGGCATTCCATGGTATTGGATTCAGTTCAGTTACTGACCCAATGTGACAGACTAATACACTAGTACTGTGGCATTCCATGGTATTGGATTCAGTTCAGTTACTGACCCAATGTGACAGACTAATACACTAGTACTGTGGCATTCCATGGTATTGGATTCAGTTCAGTTACTGACCCAATGTGACAGACTAATACACTAGTACTGTGGCATTCCATGGTATTGGATTCAGTTCAGTTACTGACCCAATGTGACAGACTAATACACTAGTACTGCAGCATTCCATGGTATTGGATTCAGTTAAGTTACTGACCCAATGTGACAGACTAATACACTAGTACTGCAGCATTCCATGGTATTGGATTCAGTTCAGTTACTGACCCAATGTGACAGACTAATACACTAGTACTGCAGCATTCCATGGTATTGGATTCAGTTCAGTTACTGACCCAATGTGAAAGACTAATACACTAGTACTGTGGCATTCCATGGTATTGGATTCAGTTCAGTTACTGACCCAATGTGACAGACTAATACACTAGTACTGCAGCATTCCATGGTATTGGATTCAGTTCAGTTACTGACCCAATGTGACAGACTAATACACTAGTACTGCAGCATTCCATGGTATTGGATTCAGTTCAGTTACTGACCCAATGTGACAGACTAATACACTAGTACTGTGGCATTCCATGGTATTGGATTCAGTTCCGTTACTGACCCAATGTGACAGACTAATACACTAGTACTGTGGCATTCCATGGTATTGGATTCAGTTCAGTTACTGACCCAATGTGACAGACTAATACACTAGTACTGCAGCATTCCATGGTATTGGATTCAGTTCAGTTACTGACCCAATGTGACAGACTAATACACTAGTACTGCAGCATTCCATGGTATTGGATTCAGTTCAGTTACTGACCCAATGTGACAGACTAATACACTAGTGCTGTGGCATTCCATGGTATTGGATTCAGTTCAGTTACTGACCCAATGTGACAGACTAATACACTAGTACTGTGGCATTCCATGGTATTGGATTCAGTTCAGTTACTGACCCAATGTGACAGACTAATACACTAGTACTGTGGCATTCCATGGTATTGGATTCAGTTCAGTTACTGACCCAATGTGACAGACTAATACACTAGTACTGTGGCATTCCATGGTATTGGATTCAGTTCAGTTACTGACCCAATGTGACAGACTAATACACTAGTACTGTGGCATTCCATGGTATTGGATTCAGTTCAGTTACTGACCCAATGTGACAGACTAATACACTAGTCCTGTGGCATTCCATGGTATTGGATTCAGTTCAGTTACTGACCCAATGTGACAGACTAATACACTAGTACTGCAGCATTCCATGGTATTGGATTCAGTTCAGTTACTGACCCAATGTGACAGACTAATACACTAGTACTGCAGCATTCCATGGTATTGGATTCAGTTCAGTTACTGACCCAATGTGACAGACTAATACACTAGTACTGCAGCATTCCATGGTATTGGATTCAGTTCAGTTACTGACCCAATGTGACAGACTAATACACTAGTACTGCAGCATTCCATGGTATTGGATTCAGTTCAGTTACTGACCCAATGTGACAGACTAATACACTAGTACTGCAGCATTCCATGGTATTGGATTCAGTTAAGTTACTGACCCAATGTGACAGACTAATACACTAGTACTGCAGCATTCCATGGTATTGGACTCAGTTCAGTTACTGACCCAATGTGACAGACTAATACACTAGTACTGCAGCATTCCATGGTATTGGATTCAGTTCAGTTACTGACCCAATGTGACAGACTAATACACTAGTACTGCAGCATTCCATGGTATTGGATTCAGTTCAGTTACTGACCCAATGTGACAGACTACTACACTAGTACTGCAGCATTCCATGGTATTGGATTCAGTTCAGTTACTGACACAATGTGACAGACTAATACACTAGTACTGCAGCATTCCATGGTATTGGATTCAGTTCAGTTACTGACCCAATGTGACAGACTAATACACTAGTACTGCAGCATTCCATGGTATTGGATTCAGTTCAGTTACTGACCCAATGTGACAGACTAATACACTAGTACTGCAGCATTCCATGGTATTGGATTCAGTTCAGTTACTGACCCAATGTGACAGACTAATACACTAGTACTGCAGCATTCCATGGTATTGGATTCAGTTCAGTTACTGACCCAATGTGACAGACTAATACACTAGTACTGCAGCATTCCATGGTATTGGATTCAGTTAAGTTACTGACCCAATGTGACAGACTAATACACTAGTACTGCAGCATTCCATGGTATTGGACTCAGTTCAGTTACTGACCCAATGTGACAGACTAATACACTAGTACTGCAGCATTCCATGGTATTGGATTCAGTTAAGTTACTGACCCAATGTGACAGACTAATACACTAGTACTGCAGCATTCCATGGTATTGGATTCAGTTCAGTTACTGACCCAATGTGACAGACTAATACACTAGTACTGTGGCATTCCATGGTATTGGATTCAGTTAAGTTACTGACCCAATGTGACAGACTAATACACTAGTACTGCAGCATTCCATGGTATTGGATTCAGTTAAGTTACTGACCCAATGTGACAGACTAATACACTAGTACTGCAGCCTTCCATGGTATTGGATTCAGTTCAGTTACTGACCCAATGTGACAGACTAATACACTAGTACTGTGGCATTCCATGGTATTGGATTCAGTTCAGTTACTGACCCAATGTGACAGACTAATACACTAGTACTGTGGCATTCCATGGTATTGGATTCAGTTCAGTTACTGACCCAATGTGACAGACTAATACACTAGTACTGTGGCATTCCATGGTATTGGATTCAGTTCAGTTACTGACCCAATGTGACAGACTAATACACTAGTACTGTGGCATTCCATGGTATTGGATTCAGTTCAGTTACTGACCCAATGTGACAGACTAATACACTAGTACTGTGGCATTCCATGGTATTGGATTCAGTTCAGTTACTGACCCAATGTGACAGACTAATACACTAGTACTGTGGCATTCCATGGTATTGGATTCAGTTCAGTTACTGACCCAATGTGACAGACTAATACACTAGTACTGCAGCATTCCATGGTATTGGATTCAGTTCAGTTACCGACCCAATGTGACAGACTAATACACTAGTACTGTGGCATTCCATGGTATTGGATTCAGTTCAGTTACTGACCCAATGTGACAGACTAATACACTATAGTAGCAAATAACTTGTAACAAGTAGAATGAAATAATAGCATTTCCTAAATGGTTATTTGACATAGCTCCCATGGGATGTTCATAATGTTAGGCTCCCTAGGAATTTAAACATATATTCCTAGCAAAAGAAAACCTTTCCACATTTGAACCTATTATCCTATAACCTACATCATGCATGAACACAAAGACCATGTGTCAACTACAACTAGCACACACATAAAATACACTACTCTAGAAAGTTCACTTGTATTGACACACTGAATATTGCCTAACCAACCTTAACACATCTCAGCAAACTGAACTGACAGCCTAGTTTGAGTACCATTTTCACATAGTCTTACTAAGAAGATCAAAACATACAAGATTACACATGTACATTACAATCAAAAACGACAAACTTTTTTAAGTCCTGTGGTTAGCACATAGCACCTCAAGTCCAACAATTCAGTCCATTCCAAGTTCACGCTTGAGATAACAGATCTCATTTCAATAGGATACATAGTTTTGACATGTTCATTTGGTAAACATATGCTTCATTGAGCATGTACATTCACATTCACTTCAACATTTTTAGAATGCCTGCCAACCAACCCCCTCCCTCCCTGCATGTGTCAGACTTAGCACAAATTTTAGAAATCATAATTTATTCCATTCCATAGGCCTGAAGTATACCTGACAATTCCTCACGTCACATTGACACAACTACAGTGATAGGAAAACACTAGATACTGAGTACCCGGTAACACTTTTGTTTTTTCTATAAGTTGATCAGCTCATTGTTTTATCATGGGACATGGCAAAATGTATGCATAATTTATTCATTTGTTAAAAAAATGCTTGAGATCAATGGAATAATGTGGCTTAGTGATAATCCAAGTAATTCTAGTGAAAAACAAGGGAATAGTGTGGCTTAGTGATAATCCAAGTAATTCTAGTGAGAAACAAGGGAATAGTGTGGCTTAGTGATAATCCAAGTAATTCTAGTGAGAAACAAGGGTATAATGTGGCTTAGTGATAATCCAAGTAATTCTAGTGAGAAACAAGGGAATAGTGTGGCTTAGTGATAATCCAAGTAATTCTAGTGAGAAACAAGGGAATAGTGTGGCTTAGTGATAATCCAAGTAATTCTAGTGAGAAACAAGGGTATAATGTGGCTTAGTGATAATCCAAGTAATTCTAGTGAGAAACAAGGGAATAGTGTGGCTTAGTGATAATCCAAGTAATTCTAGTGAGAAACAAGGGTATAGTGTGGCTTAGTGATAATCCAAGTAATTCTAGTGAGAAACAAGGAAATAGTGTGGCTTAGTGATAATCCAAGTAATTCTAGTGAGAAACAAGGGAATAGTGTGGCTTAGTGATAATCCAAGTAATTCTAGTGAGAAACAAGGGAATAGTGTGGCTTAGTGATAATCCAAGTAATTCTAGTGAGAAACAAGGGAATAGTGTGGCTTAGTGATAATCAAAGTAATTCTAGTGAGAAACAAGGGTATAATGTGGCTTAGTGATAATCCAAGTAATTCTAGTGAGAAACAAGGGAATAGTGTGGCTTAGTGATAATCCAAGTAATTCTAGTGAGAAACAAGGGAATAGTGTGGCTTAGTGATAATCCAAGTAATTCTAGTGAAGAAACAAGGGTATAATGTGGCTTAGTGATAATCCAAGTAATTCTAATGAGAAACAAGGGAATAGTGTGGCTTAGTGATAATCCAAGTAATTCTAGTGAGAAACAAGGGAATAGTGTGGCTTAGTGATAATCCAAGTAATTCTAGTGAGAAACAAGGGAATAGTGTGGCTTAGTGATAATCCAAGTAATTCTAGTGAGAAACAAGGGAATAGTGTGGCTTAGTGATAATCCAAGTAATTCTAGTGAGAAACAAAGGAATAGTGTGGCTTAGTGATAATCCAAGTAATTCTAGTGAGAAACAAGGGTATAGTGTGGCTTAGTGATAATCCAAGTAATTCTAGTGAGAAACAAGGGAATAGTGTGGCTTAGTGATAATCCAAGTAATTCTAGTGAGAAACAAGGGAATAGTGTGGCTTAGTGATAATCCAAGTAATTCTAGTGAGAAACAAGGGTATAGTGTGGCTTAGTGATAATCCAAGTAATTCTAGTGAGAAACAAGGGAATAGTGTGGCTTAGTGATAATCCAAGTAATTCTACACACGCACACACGCACACTTGCAAGCACATACACACAAGCACATACGCACACTTGCAAGCACATATACACAGGCACACATGCACACTTGCAAGCACAGGCACACACGCACACTTGCAAGCACATATACACAGGCACACACGCACACTTGCAAGCACGTATACACAGGCACACACGCACACTTGCAAGCACATATACACAGGCACACACGCACACTTGCTAGCACATACACACAGGCACACACGCACACTTGCAAGCACATATACACAGGCACACATGCACACTTGCAAGCACAGGCACACACGCATACTTGCAAGCACATATACACAAACACACACGCACACTTGCAAGCACATACACACAGGCACACACGCACACTTGCAAGCACATATACACAGGCACACACGCACACTTGCAAGCACATATACACAGGCACACACGCACACTTGCTAGCACATATACACAGGCACACATGCACAGAAACTAAATCATTGTCCACACCAAAACTAATAAAGGTATGAACGCAGCATAGTGATAAATCTTAATGGATCAGTTCAGAGTAGCTATAAAACATGGTCTTGTGAATATAGGATGATTCACACATAGTACTGGAAATCAATTTACTGTGAAGACAACAGTGAAGACACTGACAGCCGCCTGCAGATGATTACAAAGATGCCAACAACCAGATAAACAAGATAAAATGTTCCAAATCATTAGAAAATCCATTTTTTATTTTATTTGCCTCAAATTTGTTATGTATTAGGAAATACATGCATTTTACTGTTTCAATCCATGAGCCACTCAGACTAAGGAAATTAACTCAAGTAGTAATTAGGTGAATAGGGATCTTTCAAGCATAGAGGGAGGGTATTAAATAGGCCAATAAAAAACCAGTAAAATTCCTCTGATGCAAGCTAGTCAACCTAATACTACAACAGCATAATTGTAATCAACAGTTCCACGCATTAACAAATCTTTCCCATCTGTTACAAATCCACTTTCACTAAAAGTAGTCATTTTTTTCATTATAGTATTGTGATGTCACTATTAAGCTCACTGCAATGTGCTACATAAAAATATTGCAATTTTTAAATTTCAAAATACATGCTTTTATATTAAAAATGAAAACTGATTTGAGGAAGAAATTTATTAAAATTGCTTTCAAATGAGACACACAGATTGCAGAGGTCAAGTGAAAACTAGCAATTCTATTCATACAGCGCATGAATAGATGAATCCCAAAGGATTTGGAGCACAATTATTCTGTTGTAAAACGAGGACACTGAAGAACAGATACACAACAATCGTAAATGTAAACAACAACCAAATTCAATACCATAACCTACTTCACTGACCTGCCAAGCTATTTTGGAGCAAACAGCAGTGTAGTGTCTTTTGTATAAGGGGCTTTCCTATTTCAAAACAGGGGGTGGGCTGGGAGATTTATTAAAATTAAAATAAATCGTTGACAGTGAAGAGAAAAAGAAAATTTTAATAATAACCACATAACGTAAAAGAATTGGGGAAATGTGAATTTCAAAAAATGTAGTAAGGCAGATTTCAAATGCGTAACAACACCACCCCCTCGATTTAAAATTGGGGAATTCTGAAGCATTCTTATCAAATTGGCACAACAAAACTTTAAAAATAGTGAATAATTAAGTAAAGCATGCGAAGAATGCTGGCAAAGCTAACTACACTACATGGTTTTAATCTAGCGAAAATACTGCTGTTAACAATCTTGACTTTTCAACCTCAATATAAATGATTTGAAACATAATTAATTTTACCTGACATGAATTCAAGAAAGTAACAGTAAAATAACCACCCAGTAATGCTAGATGGACTTCAGGTCACATCGCCGTGCTGCCACAGTTGTAAAGTGTTTTTTTTCCAAATGCATTGTTGAAAGGCAGCCCAATGCAGGGTTTGGAACGATATCAACGTAGGCACAACATATCAGATATCAGGACAGGTAAAAAAAAGTAGGTCAGTTTACCATATCAGGTCAGTTAATTTATATAAATGTCACATGGGTGTAGTAACAACTAAGTGTACAGTGTGTACACTGCAATACATTCAGTTACTGCCATGCTTCATTATGTCATGGCACAAACGAGTCTTGCTGTAAAACGAGTCTTACAGCTCACATGTTATTCTTGCTATTAATCTGTGATTTTGCTAATCTAATTCAAGATACATCTAATTTAAAATAAAGTATAGTCTCACAGTGGGATTGTTAATTGATCTTTTGGCTATTTCAAAGTGTTTTACAGCATCCCAGCGCATTTTTGTTTTCCCCATTTTTTTATAAAAAACATATGGGAATTTTAATTAGCTTACCTGGTATGCATCAGCAATGTTCACGGTTTCACCAGTTTTTGCAACATAACCAACAATTCCTTTGCCCCATTTCACACGTATCTCTTCTTTGAGTGATTCTTCAATGGTTGAATCACATCTTACATCAAAAAGTTTACTTGCCAGAAAGCAATCTTCAGTACCTCGGGTGCCCTGCACCAGAAATAAAGAACAACGATCTGCATTTGTCAAAATACTAACATTCTGCAATATTTTGTGACACAGACTCGTTAAATCCAAATCATTGGAGATATCTTTGACCAGTTCAAAGAGAGCTTCTCTGTCATCAAGTAGTTTAAGGGCACTGATGTTTTTCCTGGAACGACTTGATGGTGATGGTGGCTTCTCCCTCAAGAATGTTGGTGCTCCATCTACAGTTTGGATCATTGGGCCTAAATTGCCCCTCCCCTCAAATTCCGAAGCAGAGACTTTGCGTACCGGTGTGTTTGCACCTGAACTGTGTCTTGAACCGCTACTGGTCGAGGTGGTTCGGGACCCAGCTGAGGTATCGTAAACTTGAGAACTTTGAGCAACGGCCCTCGCAATGAACCAGCCATCAATCATAGATCGTGTAGCTTTACGGGAGAAATAGTCATGTATGAAATCGCTGTGATCATCCAACCAGTTCTCCATACTCGCATATTCACGGCGTTCCTCTTCACTCAACGGGGATGGCCGATCATCGGTTGTAGTCGATGCACCAGCTTCGCTCTGAGATACGGAGGCCATATCGGAGATGCGCCGCTGTTGTTGACGATATAAAAGTGTATGCCTTGCCGACAGCGCACGGCCTCCCGCTGACCCTAACGGCCTGCTGATATCCAGCTTGCTGATGAGTCTACAAAGAACTTCCAAAAATATAGCATCGAGTGAATAGCCTGATCTGAATTGCTAAATACCCTCAAATATTTGTGCTAGACAACAGCTGTATGGCTACATAAAATGGATGTGCTGTAGAGTTGTGATCACATTAGTCCGTATAATAATTGGGCGTCCCATTTTATTTCTCACAACTATTCATGGTAGCATACAATAAACAGTCGACAAAAGCCTCAATAGGTTACGACAAGAAGCTCTTTCAAAATTCGCACCTGGTTGATCCTTTACAATAAAGCCAATACCGGCATTTCTGGCACCAATCAGCGAGATGACAATAGCTATCCAATGCACACAGACGACGATGAATTACGATTCCGACACAACAAGTTTTGACTTGGCGCAACACTTATTGCAAACCAAATACGATTCGATACGAATTCCTACACACCTCTTCAAAATGCAATCAAAACGACTTCACGTGTGTATAGGAACGCCAGGCATAGCGGAAATACGAGTGGTTTTGCTTCTTTTAGTCCAAAAGTGTCCTCAATTATCTATTTGTCGACGGTCTTGCAGCGTAAAAAATAGTCGGTGGCAAGAAATCCAAATACACACGCACCAACCAAAGCAACGAAGCAGGGTTACCCTATTGGAACATACCATTATAAAAAGGGAGCAACAAAACCACACGTAGAAAATTCTCTCTTTCTTACCATCTGTTGGCGCTGTTTATGGACGATTTTTGAAAGCGTCCATGCCTGACACATCGGGGAAATTCCCTTTTACGAGCTCGTATAATATATTTCAATACACCATGTGACCAATGAAGTTATTTACTTTTGATGCCCATACTGATGTACTTTCTCCGGTCAGTGTTATGTTGCGTCAATGAAAGAAAATACAAGTTTTATAAAACTTATACGTAGCCAGTCATTTGATGTATTCTTCCACTGGGTCTCGACTTTGAAGTAGTGCTGCCTTTGATGGAATGAACAAATGCCTTGTGGTGTCCACTTAGATTGCTTTTTTGATTGTCAGTTTGATCAAAAGATTTCATCAGAAATATAACATACAGAAAAAATATAAATAATAATTGCATATTTCAAATATACGACTGAATTCTATCACTATGGAGGTACTGTGATTCTATATACGACTGTGATTCTACACATGTCACGTGAAAAAATGTAGACACAGACAGTTGTGTATGTCATATAAATTCCTGCATGCCAAGGACCCCTTAATCCCCTACTTTCTCTGCCCGGCAGACAATTAACTATTGTTTTACTACAGTACCACACAGCAACAATCATCGAAATGTAACCGCGCCAAGTTTTACAGTTTTACTCACATATCAAACTGTTTGCTGGCCATGGTTGTTACAGCCATAGTAAATACAATTCACATACGAGTATAGGGTTAGACATTAAATGTTGACATCATTTCATTATTTAAGACGGAATTCCATATATTTAACATGGTTTTCGTTGCATTACTTTTTATCATGTATTAATTTAGATTCAATTTTCTATCTGCAGTAACATTGTGTAACATCATTATTTTGTTGCGGCTGTCACATATTAGTTTTTTAATATTGTGTTACTAATATTGCATTTGGGTGCTAGGTATATTGTTTTCAGTCCAACTAATAGCAATACCCAGTTAGTAGACAGTTTGTATTGCTTGTGCTTCTGAAATCGGCTATAAGATTAACATGCAGAATAGTAGAATTCTATATATCGCTAATTTGCACAACTGTAGCAAATCTTCAGAGATATATTAAATGTATGTACACCACTAATTTATTCAAATCACAACACAAGTAACTCTGTTTGACCTTTGACAATTCTACATTAATCTGAGCTTACACATAGATGGAATTAACACTAGATTCTTTTAGAAAATCAAAAAAACAAACAAAAAAAAAACGCGGTTTAAAACATTGACTTTAACGTCACTGTGCGGATGAATCTAGCCGTGTGGAAGATAAGCATGTGATCTAAGCTGAGCTGTCAAATATCATCGCGAAAATAAACATGTATGCAAATAAGTCATCCAGGGTCAACAACCTGTCAAATATATTTTGCAGAAAAATTAACAACATCATTTTGGCCGTGTTTATTGTGTTTGATAACAACATTCACTGCAAAACATTAATGTTGCGGTAACCTTGATGTTTGAAAACTATGACATTGAACAGTGCATTGAACTGCATGTAAAGAAAAAGAGAAAGTGTTTGTTATTTATATTGCAACATTTTAAACTTGTTTTGTTTTCCTCCTAACTTTACCACGTTTACACAGTCTGAAGACGAATATATCTACGCATAATATCAAAATTTACATCATTTGCTCCAAAAGGAAATATTTGAAAAGTTACAGGCCCTCTATCTGTAGAAGAACTGTGGTCCATTCAATATTTTTTTATTATTATTTGGAGTCATATAATTTTCGGAAAATTTAATTTAATTTAATTTAATCCAAAAAGATTATTTATTTCATACAATACAATGCAATACAGTACAATAACACTTTATTATCACCGTAATGAAATTAAAACCTTTTTGGGCTCTGAGTAATAAACATGAAATTAATAAACATGAACACACATTAAAGGGCGACAGTCGTCGTGCCACGCATGCGCGAGATATATGGGACTCATATAAACAAAAAAGGCGATTGAGACTGTTGCGCATATCAACGAGTACAAACTGAGACGTTACCAAGCTTTAATTAGGTTTAGCTTTAGGTGATTGGGAAGTATCGTAGGAGTCACCGGCGGTAATCAGTGCAAGTCGCGAGCAGGTCGAACTTCATACTTGTGATTTCCATTAGAAGAGCGCATTGGATTGTGGGAAAATCAATGATTATCAACACAAATGTCGCACATGCGCAGCGCGACGACCACCGCCCTTTAATTATAATACAAGTATCAAAAACAAAGAAAGTTACAAAATGCTTCTTTTCAAGTTTGTATTATCAATGTATTGGATTAGTGTTTTCAGTAAATGTTTATCTGATACGTTGATGATTGTCTTGAATTTTTTTGTTTTGTTCATCATATGGCCAAAAAAAAAACATTTATTTTCAGGACAAATATTAACATTTTCTTAGAACAGAGATGTTTTAAGATCGGGTAGCAGACTCTGTTTTTCAGCATCTCTGGATTTCACCCCGGTTGGTGCTGACCATGTTTCGTCAGGCCATCCACCCCTCTCCACCATATTAATACGTCCAGTGAGTTTTCAGGTCAAATCTATGCGCGGGAACCGTCAGGTCGTCACTTGGTGGCGGTATACACTTAGACGGAAGTTGAGAGTTTGTGGTCAGAAGTATATGTAGGGCACCGATGGTGTGCCATTGGTTGTTATATATATTACATATTAAGAATTTAGAAGCAAGTTCAGAAGTTATCGAGTAGTAGTTATCAGAGTGAATAAGTGTGACCAGAAAGTAATGTAGAAAGGAAACACAGTTAAAGAGAAGGTAAGAAAGGTGCCTGCGTGATTGTTGAGTTGACCCCAGTGTACGGCAAACCTATTTGGATTACTCACTACATGCACACAAGTTACTAGGAGTGGCTAATGGAAATACTCTGATCCTTGCTTTTAAATTGCTATCTTGTATAACCTCGTCATAATAATTGTTGTTAAACTTTGTGCTCAGTTCTCCCGCTTTTTGACCATTATTATCAGACAAGAACTGAGCTCCAGTCACACCAGGAAGTAATATTGGTGACGATTGTTGATGACTTCCTGAGATATTGTTGATGACTTCCTAACTCCGATTTGTTCTATAGTTGACCCATGGTTTGTTTTACGATTGGCACTGTACATGTAGACCGTTACAAAGGTCAAAAGTTCACCCTAATGCATTACTGATATTGGGTATTGACCTTGAATTGCAGGTATTCATGAGTTCACTAGTGATCAGAGCCATGGGAGATTTAAATCTGAATTTAATGGCAGTAGAAATAAAAAAAAAAAATAAGCAAGTGACAAATTACAAAATTCACTCACTTTAAACCTACTATACTTAAGCAATAACCCCCCCCCCCCCCCCGCCAAAGGCGGGTATACCAAGAGATATTGCACAATTCACGACATATAAATGTATGCACGAGCCGCAGACGAGTGAATTATCCAATATCAATATACCAGTAATTATATTATATTATACCAGTATATTGACAATTCGATAAAACTAGTAAAAAAAAAGAGTTTCCTTGCATGATTATGGCCCTTGAACATGAATATTTATACTTATAGTACATGTATGTAGTTGTACACTGAATGCATACAAAAATTACATACGTAACACAGTTCAAATTGAATACAAACTAATTTTTGTTCCACGTATCCACAGTGAAGAGAGCAGCATAAACACAAAAATTGGCATAACAAAAGATGACCTTTTACTGACTGTGTCAACTCCATTTGAAATACTGGTAGTGTACTGTTTGGATCATTAAAACAACAGATTTTTTACATTTTCATTCTGGTTTTTGTACAATTTGGATTGTGATTTTCCCATTGAAAGTACAGTTGTGAAATAAACCGATTTTGTAACGCATCATTCTACTTGTAACTGTGGATATTTGATAAAGCATACTTTGGTTCCACCTTATAACCCACAATCCAATGGGGCAGCTGAGAGGTCTGTTAGAGTTGTAAAAGAAGCTTTATTAAAACAAGTTCTTCAATGTAAAAAGAGTGTGTCTATGAAACATAGACTAGCAAATTTTCTGTTACAGTATCGTACTACACCTCATAGTACGACAGGTGTATCACCAGAGAGTTGATGGTTAAGCGGTGTTTAAGAACCAGCTTAAGTTTGATAAAACTTGATATTGCACAATTTGTAGAGAGTAAACAAGATAAACAAAAGCAGTATAAGGATCTGATATGTAAACGTGATATATCTTTTGTTAAGTATGACAGAGTATGTGTTCGAAATACTAGAGGTAATTCTAAAATAGATAAGTGGATTCCAGGTACTGTAATTAAAATTTGTGGACCACAAAGTTATATAGTTAGAACAGGTCATACAACTAGATATGTTCATACAGATCATTTAATTAAAGCACATGATTGTGTGAAAGGTGATATTGACGAGCAAGATGTCAGTGTACCTGAGTTGCATGATTTTTCTGTCAATGAAAATGTAAAACTTCCTAATGAAAATGTTTCTATTGATTAGCCTAATGAGAATGTAATTACTCTGAATGTTAAACCTACGGTTTGTCCTGAATGTGTGACAACTTCACCAGTTTTGAGGAGATCTCAAAGAGTAAGGAAACCTGTAGTCAGACTTGATCTGTGAGTTTATTGTTACTGTTCAATTTTTGAAGCAATTGTTAAAAACTTATGTGAGTTGTATTCTTAACAGATTATATACCCATTTTTAAGGGAAAGCAGTGTAATGTTTTGAAGGTTTATTTGAGTATGATTACGTCATTGCTCTAATTACCCAGAGTACAATGCTAATAAACAGTAAGAGTGTTCCACCATTTTGAATCGTACAGACTGGTTCTATTCACTTTGTTCAATTACCCACATAGACTCCGGTCAGTCAAAATGACTATTTTGGACTGTAGGGATTAATCATCGATTCTGCCGGTGATGGAGAGATAGAATCTAGGTCAGGGGAAGCCCCATGACCCCAAGATTCTCTTTCCCTTATGTCACGAACCACGTGACCGAGGCCATTAACGGCTGTACAATCACTCTCTTTTTTCATCTCCGCTTCGTCGGGAATGACTCTGAGCTGCTCTGCCTGGCTCTTTTAGCTTTTTCCTGTCCTGGTTTCTAACTTGGGTTGTTGCCGCTGGGCGGCATTCAACATTCTTACTGGTAAGATAAGTTTTTTTTGTCTTCTTTACCCTTGTGTCGTTTTCCCCTATGTGTGTAATATTTTTTTCCACAACAAAGAAATTAAAACCCGGCACCACTACGTAACCACTTGTTGGTTTCGTGGCAGCACCTTTTACTACTGTAATTCGCTTCCCTCATGCATGTCGTCTTCATTTTATGCTTGATCTATGTATTTAGAAATGAATAGATGTAATGACAGCACCAGGGCTAGCTGCCATTTTTTTTTGGTCTTTTCGTGTGTTATATGCAGTGGTTATATTCAGAATTCACCAGCATAGAACCTGCATCCAAAATACTTTTGTCGTAGCTGCGTGCAGGGTCCGGGGTTTTTGCCATGAATGCGTGTGTTTTTCACTGGAGTTCTGAGGCCTGAGATTTTTCTTTCAGAGCCATCAAAATTGCTGAGACTAACCACGTTGCTTGTTTCTTCACAGCAAGGTCGCTCAGCCAGTAAACAAATTGGTTTAAGTGAGTGCATGTTTGGCATGAGTGGAAAGTCTTCATGCTCTGCTACCGGTACTTCGTGTACCGGGACGCCGAGTAGGAGGCTCGATGGTGGAGGTACCGATATTTTTTCTCGGTCTCCCCCCTGCTGATCGAAAGGCATCCTCACAGTCTGTTTTTTCAGGCAGTGGTTTACCCAATTTTACCGGCTGCAGCGAGGCTGTGCCCCTGGAGGCTTTCCTTCTATGGGGCCCATTGCGGGTCTCTTTGTGGACCCTTCCTCGCATGGTGCCGGGGTTGCCTCAGAGTTGAGGGCTTTGGTCGAAGGACTGTCGCGGCAATTGCGTTCCTGGCAGGCCGGGTAGATCAGACGCAGTCGGAGCGAGCTGTCTCCACTGCGGCCCTTCAGTGGGCAAGCAGGAAGAAACACGAAAGCATGTTTGCATTCAAACACGTCTCTTCCGGGAACCCCCGTTCCCGGCCGCGGCTCTCCCACTAATTTGGATGAGGCCGAGACTCAGGCTAATTGCACCGGGCCTCTTCTGGAGCCTCTGGCACTGAATGCCAATGGAGTGCTGGCAGCTAAGCCTTCGATTTCGGGGCAGGGCACACTTTGACCCCCTCTACTTTCTACATCGGTAACGAATTTATCCTTGTGTCCGGTTACCGACCCACGGGCGTCCCCAGAGGGAACCGATCCTGTCATGAGACGCACAGTCGAACACGCTCCCTCTCACATATTTAAAGTAAAAGGAGACAGTTCGTTTGCGTCGGATACAGCCGGTACTCCGGGCGGTCCGTCAGAGTCTTCCATTCGTAATGACTCGGTGAGCCACCCTTTTGGGGTGATGAGGAGTATCATCGATCCCAGTGATACGATGTAAATACCCTCGCCCTTGATCCTAAGGCAACCACCTAAGGTTGCTTCAACGCTTATGGGATCACAGGCATTGGGATCCAAAGCCATCCTGTCAACACATCTCTCCCTGACCATCTGAGTGGGGCGCAGGACACGCAAATGGTGTTCATGAGCAGACGTTGGTCAGCCACTGAGGATGTAACGCTTAAGGCTCCTGAGTGGGGAAAACTTTAGGCAACACTTCCTGCTGGACCAAACGCTACCCGGTCGGTGTGGTTTTGGGATCAGACCCCATAGCGTGGGATGAGAACAAAACCCTCAACTGGATCCCAAGGCTTTTTCCCCAGACCCCGGTACCACAACATTTTAGTTTGTAAACCGGGCAAAGGGGGACGGCCGCATTCCATGGGTGTTCTCACCAGCTCAATCGGAGACTACCTATCCAGCCCTGAGTGCAGAGTTGCTTGAGCGCATTATTGTGTGCTCCCAGGACTCTGGAGACCTCGGAGCCAGAACACACCAGCCTCCTAGACCAGGCGACACATTTACTGGCGGGCCACAGCAAATCTATGTGTGACATCCCCTAGTGTCACCTGGCGCTCTTGGCCGGGGCCACTACTGTGCTACGAGACGCGACCTTAGATGCACGTGTTTGGGGAACTCGCCTCATGGGAGAAGAGAGCACCCCACCTCGCAACTGCCGAACCTATGGCCACATATCTCTGTCGTACACAGATTGCGCCGGTGTAGTCCGGTTTGGAGACAGCGGGTGACCGATCCCTGGACCTTTCCAGGTGGTGACATCCGGTTACGGGATACCGCTGAAATCTCTATCTCCCCCGTCAGTGTCTCCCCTGTTGGGCACTGCCAGGGGACTCCCGCAAGGCGGAAGCAATCAGACAGGAAGTAGCAGTTTGCTGGGAAAAGGCGCCATACACAGGGTACATCAGCCGGAACTAAATCCAGGCTTCTACCCAAATGTGTTTGTAGTACCAAATCTACAAGTGGTTGGCGGCCAGTTCTGGACCTAGGCAGACTGAATCAGTACGTGCTCCTCGATCGGTTCCACATGGAGACACCATTCAGGGTTCTTATCTCCATCCAATGTTTCGACTGGCTAGCCCCACTAGACTTAAGCGGGGCCTACCTGCACGTACCGATGCACCCAGCGAGTTGCCATCTCCTTCGAAACGCCCAGCTTGGCCAAGGATTTGAATTTCGGGTGCCCCCCATTCGGGCTATGCACAGCACCCTACGTGTTCACCAGAGTGATGAAACGGGTAGTGCTGCTGCTTCACCAAATGTCGGTACATCTCAATCCGTACCCAGACTACTGGTTACTACACAACCCGGACAAGGGGTTAATGGCCAAACACGTCCGGCGAACACAGGATTTACTTCACCAGTTGGGCTCGTTAGTAAACGCGCAGTTGGTGCCCCTGGGCATGGAGTTTTTGACACAGAGGTAAGCTTGGCTTAGCTAATGCAAGCATGTTTCTTAGAGCTAAGCAGCCTAGCCGAATACCTAGTCAGCGTTCCCTCAGTGTCCTTCCGAGAACTAATGCAGATCATCGGAATGATGACCTCGGTTCAAAGGGTCATTCCCCAGGCCGCACTACGCAGCCGCCCGGTATAACGCTTGTTATAACACCGTGCTCTCCTATGGGTTTTGATCTGGGACCAAGTGAAGTAAGCCCTGCCCAAGTTGCCCTGGCCAACCTCGAGCAGGGGGCCCCCTTGGACCTGCTCGCCGCAGGTATGACTCTGGTAACTGATGCCTCCTCCCAAGGTTGGGCAGCGCATCTACTAGACCAACAAGTCCAAGGATATGGCCCCCGCTTTAGTTTCGGAACTACCATATCAACCGGCTCAAACTGAAAGCAATATACTTAGCACTACCACGCTTTCTACACGTAGTTCGAGACCACAGAGTCCTGCTCTGCACAGGCAACGCAGCGGTGGTCTCCTTCAAGAAGGAGGGGGCGCGTTCCTCATCGTTGTCAGTCCTAGCAGAGCAAATCCTCCTTTGGTGCCTGGAATACAATGTGGAGCTAACCTTCCAGGGGTGAGGAACAGTCTGGCAGATGCCCTTTCAGGGCAGCTCCGTCTCTAGAACACAGGGTGGCTGATAAAGCCTCCAGGCTGTTTCGGCTGTGGGACGGTCCAAGGTTAGACAGGTTTGCCGCACTCCGGAATGCCAAGCTCCCGACATACGTAACACTCCTGCCGACTCCAGGAGCCTGGGCCAGGGTCGCTTTGCTAACTCTGTGGACCCACTTAGTTGTGTACGCCTTTCCTCCCTTCCCGCTAGTTCATCGGGCACCGGGGAAAACTTCAACAGGTGCACACCTGCATATTATTATTGGTCGCACCCAATTGGCCAAACAAGGCTTAGTTTCCACTTCTGTCGGAAATGCTAGTCGAAACACCAGTAGTGTTTCTGGACTTACCGGACCTGCCGTCCCAACTAGACGGCACACTACCAACAAGCCCAGCGGGTATCACTTACAGGCATAGAGGCTCTCATTAGACCCGCACATGCGAAAGCATTATCTGCGCGGGCTGCCAACGTTCTGGCCAGGGCGAACAGGGATTCCACCAATGCAGCCTACATTTCTAGGCTGTGAGCATACACTGATTGGTGTAGCGAAAGGGAGATTGATCCATACCATCTCTCTATTGACCAGGTAGCAGGCTCCTTCGTCCACCTGTTTGACAAAGTGGGTTTGTCCTACGCAGCGATCGTTGGCTACAGGTCGGCCTTGTGCCCCACCATTGAGAACTTACAGGAACAAGACTAGCCGATTGTCCTATTATTAGGAGACTATTTACTGCTTTCCAGACGCCAAGACCCCATACAAGGGAACCGTCCAACTAGGACATGTTGGCTGTGTTGTCCGCTCTAAGCAGACCGCCCTTTGAGCCTCACTGATCAGCACCACTCAAACTTTTAGACATGGAAAATAGTCTTCCTACTGGCCCTCGCCTCAGGTAGGCGTCTACCAGAGCTGGGGGCATTGTCCTTCTCGGATGATGTACCTCCGTTATGGACAATCAAGTTGTGCGAAAGACACGAATCGGGTTTCTCGCCTAGAACCAAGTCCCAGGACACGATCCTCACCCGATCGTCATCCCCCGGCTGTCAAATTTTGTCTGCCCGGAGGGTCCGGAGGAATTGCTTCTCTGACCGGTTTGAGCACGGAGTTGCTACCAAACTGTACTAAGGGTTCAGGACGGGGTGCCAGGCACATGTCTTTGTATTACTACCAGGCAGGCAGGATAGGCCGGTCTCCTCAACTTCCATAACCAGGTGGTTTACTGCAACTGTATTAGAGGTCTATAATACTTTAACTTCCTCGACACAGAGCTTGCAGAGACACCAAGTATGAGTGCATAAGGTCTGTGCGATTGCCAACTCACTAGTGCTAGTGTCAGGTGCCCCCCTCGAGCATACACGGAGGGCAGGCTTTTTTAGAATGCAGAATGTCTTTATCAACTACCACCTAACAGACACCAAATCCATTGAGGAAGGTCTCTTTAGGTTGGGTCCCATCGTAGTGGGTCAGTCTTGGTTTGCTGATCCAGCCCGAACGACCACAAGGGTCCCTGCGCATAGGTAATAAGTCAGTCTCGGCATTTTATGCGGACAGATTTCTCTACCCTCAGCACTCCCCTGGAAGCTCCCAGGTCCTGATTTGCGGCCTATGCCCTCATGCAGAACTGTTTCAGTCTTTACTTCGAAAGCTTACCTCCAGAATTGGGTTGGGGTCTTGTTTTCTCGGGCATACCGAACCCTGTCACCAGAGCAGCGTTTTGGCTTCTTGCTCCGAGGACAGCACAGGCAAGGTAAGACACCACCCTTTTTTGGTCCTTAACCCGAACTGGGAAAAGACTTTCATCATTTTTCTGTTTGCTCAAAAAACCTGCCACCTATCGGCGTCTGACTCTGCCTTCAGTTCAAAATAGTCATTTTGACTGACCGGAGTCTATGGTGGGTAATTGAACGTAGTGAATTTAGGCAGAGGGTTCTCTGAACCCGCCTATTCACATAGTTCATACCCACCATAGACCTCCCCCCCCAACCACCCCACTCTTTCTGTAAGTCCTTGAGGCGGAGAGAAAGGAACCAGAGTGATTGTACAACTGTTAATGACGCTGCCATATGGCCTCGGTCACATGGTTCATGACGTAAGGGAAAGAGAATCTTGGGGTCATGGGGCTTTCCCTGACCTAGGTTCTATCTCTCCGTCATCGGCAGAATCGCTGATTAATGCCTACAGTTCAAAATAGTCATTTTGACTGACCAGAGTCTATGGTCTGCCTAATTTTACGTTAAGCCACAAACTAGTCAATATATTACATTTGACGTTCAGCGGTACTTGGTTCAACCGAAGTTTGAGACAAGGCTGGACAAGGTGGTGTATCATGTACGGCGGCCGGCACGGCGACCTCAGTCCAAACATCTGACCTGGATACATCTTTGGTATAACCAAAGTTTTGTGACAGTATTCCTGATATGTTTTGTCGTTGTTCTAAGCTAAGTTTGTTAATGTAAGATCTGATTCTCGCATCGTTTTGGTGACAGGTACATGATATGCCTTATCTCAACTTCGGCCGAATGAAGGACTTTGCACGCCAACGCTCTGTACTGTGGTTGGTGTACAATCGACACAAATCTGCAGATTTCGAAATTACCTTCATCATCTCCTGTAATTTATTTACTCATAGTGGAGAATTACAATACCATATATCGTCGTCGAATTCTGCCTTGTCCCGTGTTCTTTGAAATAGATGGCAATTATCTGGGTGCAATTTAAGCTAGAATTTGAACGGCGCTACAGGACATCGATTGTTATTGGTGGCAAACATTTTTGCGTGTGATTTTTTTTTCGTTTCTCAATCTCATCTAATTGGTCACCAGTTAAACTTAAACATCATGTTTTCTTCGTTCAAGGTTCGCAATTCATTTCAATGTCACAACACAGCGTTCTGACATTCGTTTAGGCACCATCCCTCAAGGTGTTGATTGTATTATGGTTATATGAGCATTTCTGTTCTGACTACCACTGCTGTGGTCATCACAATTAAGTATTCTACAGTAAATGACAGAGGTGAATCTCTGATCCAAGAACTATATTATGTTAATCATGAGAACCAGGTGTTATTATTATAATATTCAAGATTTGTTACAGTGTAGTAACCTATGTTATTCTCATTGTGTTGTATGAATAATTTTTCTTGCCAAAATTGATCAAGTGTGTTGAAACATTTTGTAGTAGTGTATTATAGATACACACTATATACAACATCTGGTCTGTAATTATATCTTACTTAATTTCTTTTTATCAGGTTTATTCATCATTACTAATTGGAGGAAAGATTACAAAATGTTGCAACAAATAATACGGGATATGTACATTGATCCAGACCTACTTGCAGAGTTGTCTGAGGAACAAAAACAAATTCTATTTTGTAAAATGAGAGAAGAGCAAGTGAGACGATACAAATTAGAACAGGAAAAAAATGCTGTTGTAAAGCAGGGGATACAAAGGAAAGGTTAGTTATTGCAACCATTGTTGTCTCACCATGAAATTGAATTACTTGCTATTCAGATTGAATAACAGTGCATAAGTTGTTTGCATAAATTAAAACATAATGACATCCAATGACAACATATTCATAACACTGATTTAATATAATGTTCAATGGATGTTACTCAAGTGCTAATAATGTATGTTCTTAATTATCCCAAGAACTGTTGGAACTACTACAATTATGTCTGAAACTTAACTTAAGATCATTCAATTATATTTCAACCTATTTTTTGTTTCAAAAGTGTTACTTTATTAGCTCTGCTGTCGACTTTGTCAAGTGGAGCTTATCATATGAGTGATTGTCCGGCGGTGTCCGGCGTCCGTGTCAATCTTTTACTTTTTCGACTTCTTCTTGAAAACTACAAGCCTGAATGCTTTGATACTTGGTGAATATGTACCTTGAGTAGATCTCTCTCAGATTTGTTCATTTCATAATGATATCTTTAATTTTCTAATTTTGGTGAATATTTTTGTAATTTTTGGTAAAAAGTGATATTTTCAACTTCTTGTTAAAAACCGCAAGTCCAATTGCTTTGATATTACAAAATATGTACATATATAGGTACTACATGTGGACCTCTCTCAGATTTGTTCATTTTGTAATGATATCTTTAATTCTCTAATTTTGGTGAATATTTTTGGTAAAAAGTGATATTTTCGACTTATTGTTGAAAACCGCAAGTCCAATTGCTTTGATATTACATATATAGGTACTACATGTGGACCTCTCTCAGATTTGTTCATTTTGTAATGATATCTTTGATTTTCTAATTTTGGTGAATATTTTTGTCATTTTTGCTAAAAAGTGATATTTTTGACTTCTTGTTAAAAACCGCAAGTCCAATTGCTTTGATATTACATATATAGATATTACATGTGGACCTCTCTCAGATTTGTTCATTTCATAATGATATCTTTAATTTTCTAATTTTGGTGAATATTTTTGTAATTTTTGGTAAAAAGTGATATTTTCAACTTCTTGTTAAAAACCGCAAGTCCAATTGCTTTGATATTACAAAATATGTACATATATAGGTACTACATGTGGACCTCTCTCAGATTTGTTCATTTTGTAATGATATCTTTAATTCTCTAATTTTGGTGAATATTTTTGGTAAAAAGTGATATTTTCGACTTCTTGTTGAAAACCGCAAGTCCAATTGCTTTGATATTACATATATAGGTACTACATGTGGACCTCTCTCAGATTTGTTCATTTTGTAATGATATCTTTAATTTTCTAATTTTGGTGAATATTTTTGTCATTTTTGGTAAAAAGTGATATTTTCGACTTCTTGTTGAAAACCGCAAGTCCAATTGCTTTGATATTACATATATAGGTACTACATGTGGACCTCTCTCAGATTTGTTCATTTTGTAATGATATCTTTAATTTTCTAATTTTGGTGAATATTTTTGTCATTTTTGGTAAAAAGTGATATTTTCGACTTCTTGTTAAAAACCGCAAGTCCAATTGCTTTGATATATTATACATATAGGTACTACATGTGGACCTCCCTCAGATTTGTTCATTTTCTAATGATATCTTCTGTTCTTTAATTGCCATGTGCATTGCTAACAGCGGAGCTATCTCAGCCGACAGGCTGCTTGTTATAGATTATATTCCATAAACTTTTGAGTGTCCTTACTTGATAAATCATGGTTTTAGAGAAACAAATCGTGTTACAATGGAAATGGTCATGTTTGGTATCCATGTAACGGCATTATTTCATGGAAAATAAATAGTATTCCCACTACAATCAATATTACCCATCATTGTATTTTAGCTAAAGTCAAGTTTTTACTTGGCAAAGACAATAAACCATGGACATGGGTTATGGGAGAACACCAGGAAGATGAAACAATTGAACAAATTCTAGAAAAGGAACAGCTTGAGAAAGCAAGAAGACTGGCACAGCAAGAAGCAGAACAAAGGTTAGTACATGTACAAGTTTCTTCATTTTTGTTATGTCATTGTCCAGGTATATTGGGTTGGGTAGGCGGGTCTAGATATGTGAGACTCACCTGGCTGTATAATAACGTATATTACACCTGGCTATGTGAAAACCATATACCATTATATCACACCTGGCTATGTGAAAACCATACACCATTATCTAATACCTGGCTATGTGAAAACTATATACCATTATATCACACCTGGCTATGTGAAAACCATATACCATTATATAACACCTGGCTATGGGAAAACTATATACCATTATATAACACCTGGCTATGTGAAAACTATATACCATTATATCACACCTGGCTATATGAAAACTATATACCATTATATAACACCTGGCTATGTGAAAACCATATACCATTATATAACACCTGGCTATGGGAAAACTATATACCATTATATCACACCTGGCTATGTGAAAACCATACACCATTATCTAATACCTGGCTATGTGAAAACTATATACCATTATATCACACCTGGCTATGTGAAAACCATATACCATTATATCACACCTGGCTATGTGAAAACTATATACCATTATATCACACCTGGCTATGTGAAAACCATGTACCATTATATCACACCTGGCTATGTGAAAACCAGACACCATTATATCACACCTGGCTATGTGAAAACTATATACCATTATATCACACCTGGCTATGTGAAAACCATATACCATTATATCACACCTGGCTATGTGAAAACCGTACACCATTATATCACACCTGGCTATGTGAAAACCATATACCATTATATCACACCTGGCTATGTGAAAACCAGACACCATTATATCACACCTGGCTATGTGATAACTATATACCATTATATCACACCTGGCTATGTGAAAACCGTACACCATTATATCACACCTGGCTATGTGAAAACCATACACCATTATATCACACCTGGCTATGTGAAAACCGTACACCAATATATCACACCTGGCTATGTGAAAACCATATACCATTATATCACACCTGGCTATGTAAAACCATATACCATTATATCACACCTGGCTATGTGAAAATCGTACACCATTATATCACACCTGGCTATGTGAAAACCATACACCAATATATCACACCTGGCTATGTGAAAACCATACACCATTATATCACACCTGGCTATGTGAAAACCATACACCATTTATATCACACCTGGCTATGTGAAAACCGTATACCATTATATCACACCTGGCTATGTGAAAACCATACACCATTTATATCACACCTGGCTATGTGAAAACCGTATACCATTATATCACACCTGGCTATGTGAAAACCATACACCATTACACCATACCTGGCTATGTGCAAACCATACACCATTATATCACACCTGGCTATGTGAAAACTATATACCATTATATCACACCTGGCTATGTGAAAACCATATACCATTATATCACACCTGGCTATGTGAAAACCGTACACCATTATATCACACCTGGCTATGTGAAAACCATATACCATTATATCACACCTGGCTATGTGAAAACCAGACACCATTATATCACACCTGGCTATGTGAAAACCATACACCAATATATCACACCTGGCTATGTGAAAACCATATACCATTATATCACACCTGGCTATGTGAAAATTATATACCATGATATCACACCTGGCTATGTGAAAACCGTACACCAATATATCACACCTGGCTATGTGAAAACCATATACCATTATATCACACCTGGCTATGTAAAACCATATACCATTATATCACACCTGGCTATGTGAAAACCGTACACCATTATATCACACCTGGCTATGTGAAAACCATACACCATTATACCATACCTGGCTATGTGAAAACCATACACCATTATCTAATACCTGGCTATGTGAAAACTATATACCATTATATCACACCTGGCTATGTGAAAACCATATACCATTATATAACACCTGGCTATGGGAAAACTATATACCATTATATAACACCTGGCTATGTGAAAACTATATACCATTATATCACACCTGGCTATGGGAAAACTATATACCATTATATCACACCTGGCTATGTGAAAACCATACACCATTATCTAATACCTGGCTATGTGAAAACTATATACCATTATATCACACCTGGCTATGTGAAAACCATATACCATTATATCACACCTGGCTATGTGAAAACCATGTACCATTATATCACACCTGGCTATGTGAAAACCAGACACCATTATATCACACCTGGCTATGTGAAAACTATATACCATTATATCACACCTGGCTATGTGAAAACCGTACACCATTATATCACACCTGGCTATGTGAAAACCGTACACCATTATATCACACCTGGCTATGTGAAAACCATATACCATTATATCACACCTGGCTATGTGAAAACCAGACACCATTATATCACACCTGGCTATGTGATAACTATATACCATTATATCACACCTGGCTATGTGAAAACCGTACACCATTATATCACACCTGGCTATGTGAAAACCATATACCATTATATCACACCTGGCTATGTGAAAACCAGACACCATTATATCACACCTGGCTATGTGATAACCGTACACCAATATATCACACCTGGCTATGTGAAAACCATATACCATTATATCACACCTGGCTATGTAAAACCATATACCATTATATCACATCTGGCTATGTGAAAATCGTACACCATTATATCACACCTGGCTATGTGAAAACCATACACCAATATATCACACTTGGCTATGTGAAAACCATATACCATTATATCACACCTGGCTATGTGAAAATTATATACCATTATATCACACCTGGCTATGTGAAAACCATACACCAATATATCACACCTGGCTATGTGAAAACCATATACCATTATATCACACCTGGCTATGTGAAAATTATATACCATGATATCACACCTGGCTATGTGAAAACCGTACACCAATATATCACACCTGGCTATGTGAAAACCATATACCATTATATCACACCTGGCTATGTAAAACCATATACCATTATATCACACCTGGCTATGTGAAAACCGTACACCATTATATCACACCTGGCTATGTGATAACCATACACCATTATACCATACCTGGCTATGTGAAAACCGTACACCATTATACCATACCTGGCTATGTGAAAACCATATACCATTATATCACACCTGGCTATGTGAAAACCATACACCATTATACCATACCTGGCTATGTGAAAACCATACACCATTATACCATACCTGGCTATGTGAAAACCATACACCATTATACCATACCTGGCTATGTGAAAACCATACACCATTATATCACACCTGGCTATGTGAAAACTATATACCATTCTATCACACCAGGCTATGTGAAAACAATACACCATTATATCACACCTGGTTATGTGAAAACCATATATCATTATATCACACCTGGCTATGTGAAAACCATACACCATTATATCACACCTGGCTATGTGAAAACCATACACCAATATATCACACCTGGCTATGTGAAAACCATATACCATTATATCACACCTGGCTATGTGAAAATTATATACCATTATATCACACCTGGCTATGTGAAAACCATACACCATTATATCACACCTGGCTATGTGAAAACCATACATCATTATATCACACCTGGCTATGTGAAAACCGTATACCATTATATCACACCTGGCTATGTGAAAACCATACACCATTATACCATACCTGGCTATGTGAAAACCATACACCATTATATCACACCTGGCTATGTGAAAACTATATACCATTATATCACACCTGGCTATGTGAAAACCATATACCATTATATCACACCTGGCTATGTGAAAACCGTACACCATTATATCACACCTGGCTATGTGAAAACCATATACCATTATATCACACCTGGCTATGTGAAAACCAGACACCATTATATCACACCTGGCTATGTGATAACCGTACACCAATATATCACACCTGGCTATGTGAAAACCATATACCATTATATCACACCTGGCTATGTAAAACCATATACCATTATATCACACCTGGCTATGTGAAAATCGTACACCATTATATCACACCTGGCTATGTGAAAACCATACACCAATATATCACACTTGGCTATGTGAAAACCATATACCATTATATCACACCTGGCTATGTGAAAATTATATACCATTATATCACACCTGGCTATGTGAAAACCATACACCAATATATCACACCTGGCTATGTGAAAACCATATACCATTATATCACACCTGGCTATGTGAAAATTATATACCATGATATCACACCTGGCTATGTGAAAACCGTACACCAATATATCACACCTGGCTATGTGAAAACCATATACCATTATATCACACCTGGCTATGTAAAACCATATACCATTATATCACACCTGGCTATGTGAAAACCGTACACCATTATATCACACCTGGCTATGTGATAACCATTCACCATTATACCATACCTGGCTATGTGAAAACCGTACACCATTATACCATACCTGGCTATGTGAAAACCATATACCATTATATCACACCTGGCTATGTGAAAACCATACACCATTATACCATACCTGGCTATGTGAAAACCATACACCATTATACCATACCTGGCTATGTGAAAACCATACACCATTATACCATACCTGGCTATGTGAAAACCATACACCATTATATCACACCTGGCTATGTGAAAACTATATACCATTCTATCACACCAGGCTATGTGAAAACAATACACCATTATATCACACCTGGTTATGTGAAAACCATATATCATTATATCACACCTGGCTATGTGAAAACCATACACCATTATATCACACCTGGCTATGTGAAAACTATATACAATTATATCACACCTGGCTATGTGAAAACAATACACCATTATACCATACCTGGTTATGTGAAAACCGTATATCATTATATCACACCTGGCTATGTGAAAACCATATACCATTATACCATACCTGGCTATGTGAAAACCATACACCATTATATCACACCTGGCTATGTGAAAACTATATACCATTCTATCACACCAGGCTATGTGAAAACAATACACCATTATATCACACCTGGTTATGTGAAAACCATATATCATTATATCACACCTGGCTATGTGAAAACCATACACCATTATATCACACCTGGCTATGTGAAAACTATATACAATTATATCACACCTGGCTATGTGAAAACAATACACCATTATACCATACCTGGTTATGTGAAAACCGTATATCATTATATCACACCTGGCTATGTGAAAACCATATACCATTATACCATACCTGGCTATGTGAAAACCATACACCATTATATCACACCTGGCTATGTGAAAACCATATACCATTATATCACACCTGGCTATGTGAAAACCATACACCATTATATCATGTGCATAATATGCATATCACCAAAATGTTAAGTCGTAAACTGCCAAACTTGTTTAGCTCAGCTGTCATCAAAGATGGTACAGTGGGGAGCTATACATGTAAATGATTGTCTGTTTTTCATCAACAGTTATATTTGTGACTTTTTCCTGAAAAATACTAGGCCAATTACCTTGATACTTAGTACCTTGGGTGGAATGCATTCTAAAATTGTTTTTCATTTCGTGATGATGTCTTTAATTCTTTAATTTGGGCAAATGTAATGTAAACAATTCTTCTTGAAAACTACTAGTCCAATTGCTTTCATACTTGGTATATAGGTACCATAAGTAGATTATTCAGTTTTGATTATTTTGTGGAGATGTCATGTCATAACCTGATTTGATTTCTTCCAAAAAACATCAAAGAAATGCTGATTCAAATGTGGAAAAATTTTTTTGAAAAAAGCATGAACGATTAAACTGCAAGGTAATTAACAAAATTGTTGGAGACTCTACATAAAAGAAAGTCTTGATATGAAAAAGTTGTTTCCTTTCTGGCCAACCCCATTCACAGACTGCAGCCTATTGTTGGGAGTGATGTAATTATATTGTTATTTTGCTAAAATGATGCATTCTGGGTAGCTCCTTATTGTTTGAGATAACATATTCGGAGAACTGGTTATGATTGTTGCAACTTTTAGTGTCAAGTAAAGCATGGTTCAGTCTGGTTAAATTCCCCATTGCATATTTTGGCCCGATTTTTGCCCAATAAATTTAGTAATTTTGCTTTCAAAATCCTGGTAAAAAAATAATACCGGATACTGCCGTAAATTTTCCCTGGGATGTTAAACGGCAGTTTGGTGTTTTTTTGTTTTTTTTGGGGGGGGGGGGTTGGCATCATCCGTCATTTAATTGGTTAATTATCGATTTGACCTGTCAGGTCAAAGAATATCGTTCCAGATCAAAACATGGTGGATATTCATTTCTACAGCATCGAGCATTTACTAAGCAATGCAGTTGTGTTTGTTTTTATTTTAAACTTCTTTTAGAATATACTTTCGTTACTAATAAAATGAAAAAAATAATCGTATTTGGCTCAAGAGGTTCATTAATGTGATTTTTTTTTTTTTGGAGAAAGATACGCTAGGTGATATTGTAATGAAATTTTAGGCGGTCTACTTTTTAATCCAGCAAGAAAAAAATGTATCAAATTTTAGATTAGCTTCTGCAATAGATTTTTTTGTTTTGGGTGGTCCAACTGCTGGCGTTGAAGTCGGTGTAGGATGAGCACATTATAATAATACAGGCATCATGAGCACATTATAATAATATAGGCATCCTATCTAATCTAAGATATGGGTCCTGGGTGAGTACATTATAATAATACAGGGGTCCTATCCAAGATATGGGCCCTGGATGAGTACATTATAATAATACAGGGGTCCTATCTAAGATATGGGCCCTGGATTAGTACATTATAATAATACAGGGGTCCTATCTAAGATATTGACCCTAGATGAGCACATCATAATAATATAGGCATCCTATGTAATCTAAGATATGGGTCCTGGGTGAGTACATTATAATAATACAGGGGTCCTATCTAAAATATGAGCCCTGGATTAGTACATTATAATAATACAGGGGTCCTATCTTAGATATTGGCCCTAGATGAGCACATTATAATAATACAGGAGTCCTATCTAAGTTATGGGCCCTAGATGAGCACATTATAATAATACAGGCCTCCTATCTAAAATATGGGCCAGATGATGAGCACATTATAATAATACAGGCCTCCTATCTAAGATATGGGCCCTAGATGAGCACATTATAATAATACAGGCCTCCTATCTAAGTTATGGGCCCTAGATGAGCACATTATAATAATACAGGCCTCCTATCTAAAATATGGGCCCTAAATGAGCACATTATAATAATACAGGCCGCCTATCTAAAATATGGGCCAGATGATGAGCACATTATAATAATACAGGCCTCCTATCTAAGATATTGGCCCTAGATGAGTACATTATAATAATCCAGGAGTCATATCTATTAAGATATGGGTCCTGGATGAGTACATTATAATAATACAGGCCTCCTATCTAAGATATGGGCCCTAGATGAGCACACAATAATACAGGCCTCCTATCTAAGATATGGGCCCTAGATGAGTACATTATAATAATACAGGCCTCCTATCTAAGATATGGGCCAGATGATGAGCACATTATAATAATACAGGCCTCCTATCTAAGATATTGGCCCTAGATGAGTACATTATAATAATACAGGAGTCATATCTATTAAGATATGGGTCCTGGATGAGTACATTATAATAATACAGGCCTCCTATCTAAGATATGGGCCCTAGATGAGCACATTATAATAATACAGGCCTCCTATCTAAGATATGGGCCCAAGAGGAGCACATTATAATAATACAGGCCTCCTATCTAAGATATGGGCCAGATGATGAGCACATTATAATAATACAGGCCTCCTATTTAAGATATGGGCCAGATGATGAGCACATTATAATAATACAGGCCTCCTATCTAAGATATTGGCCCTGGATGAGCACATTATAATAATACAGGCCTCCTATTTAAGATATGGGCCAGATGATGAGCACATTATAATAATACAGGCCTCCTATCTAAGATATTGGCCCTAGATGAGCACATTATAATAATACAGGCCTCCTATCTAAGTTATGGGCCCTAGATGAGCACATTATAATAATACAGGCCTCCTATCTATGGTATTGGCCCTGGATGAGCACATTATAATAATACAGGCCTCCTATCTAAGATATTGGCCCTAGATGAGCACATTATAATAATACAGAAGTCCAATCTATTAAGATGTGGGCCCTGGATGAGCACATTATAATAATACAGGCCTCCTATCTAAGATATGGGTCCTAGATAAGCACATTATAATAATACAGGCCTCCTATCTAAGTTATGGGCCCTAGATGAGCACATTATAATAATACAGGCCTCCTATCTAAGGTATTGGCCCTAGATGAGCACATTATAATAATACAGGCCTCCTATCTAAGATATGGGCCCTAGATAAGCACATTATAATAATACAGGGGTCCTATCTAAGATATTGACCCTAGATGAGCACATCATAATAATATAGGCATCCTATGTAATCTAAGATATGGGTCCTGGGTGAGTACATTATAATAATACAGGGGTCCTATCTAAAATATGAGCCCTGGATTAGTACATTATAATAATACAGGGGTCCTATCTAAGTTATGGGCCCTAGATGAGCACATTATAATAATACAGGCCTCCTATCTAAGTTATGGGCCCTAGATGAGCACATTATAATAATACAGGCCTCCTATCTAAGTTATGGGCCCTAGATGAGCACATTATAATAATACAGGCCTCCTATCTAGGATATGGGCCAGATGATGAGCACATTATAATAATACAGGCCTCCTATCTAAGGTATTGGCCCTAGATGAGCACATTATAATAATACAGGTGTCCTATCTATTAAGATATGGGCCCTGGATGAGCACATTGTAATAATACAGGCCTCCTATCTAAGATATGGGCCCTAGATGAGTACATTATAATAATACAGGCCTCCTATCTAAGATGTGGGTCCTGGGTGAGTACATTATAATAATACAGGCCTCCTATCTAAGATGTTGGCCCTGGATGAGCACATTATAATAATATAGGCCTCCTATCTAAGATATGGGTCCTGGGTGAGCACATTATAATAATACAGGCCTCCTATCTAAGATATGGGTCCTGGGTGAGTACATTATAATAATACAGGCCTCCTATCTAAGAGATGGGTCCTGGGTGAGTACATTATAATAATACAGGGTTCCTATCTAAGATATGGGTCCTGGGTGAGTACATTATAATAATACAGGCCTCCTATCTAAGAGATGGGTCCTGGGTGAGTACATTATAATAATACAGGGTTCCTATCTAAGATATGGGTCCTGGGTGAGTACATTATAATAATACAGGCCTCCTATCTGAGATATGGGCCCTAGATGAGTACATTATAATAATACAGGCCTCCTATCTAAGATATGGGCCCTAGATGAGTACATTATAATAATACAGGCCTCCTATCTATGATATGGGCCCTAGATGAGTATATTATAATAATACAGGCCTCCTATCTAAGATATGGGCCCTAGATGAGTACATTATAACAATACAGGCCTCCTATCTAAGATATGGGCCCTAGATGAGTACATTATAACAATACAGGCCTCCTATCTAAGATATGGGCCCTAGATGAGTACATTATAACAATACAGGCCTCCTATCTAAGATATGGGCCCTAAATGAGTACATTATAATAATACAGGCCTCCTATCTAAGATATGGGCCCTAGATGAGTACATTATAATAATACAGGCCTCCTATCTAAGATATTGGCCATAGATGAGTACATTATAATATCTAATATTTAGAACAATTACTGTCTAATAATACCAATATCAAAAATAATGTTTGTGTTGTGACTTAATCTTTGACTCACATTCTAAAATACAAAATAATTTATTGTCCACTGTGAATGTGAAGGAAATGTACCAACAGCAAGACTAAATTATGCATATTATATTCTAATTAATATGTAAATTAGCTGCCTTTTCTGACCAAAATCCTGGGTGGAACACTGCTTTGTCTTCTAATATCTCCTGCATATATTTTTGTTTTTTTTAATTGTTTTCAGGTTTAGGTCAATGTAGGTTCTAGCACAGTATTTTGTTTGTTTTATCAATACTTGCAGAGTTTACAAATCATTACCAATTTATACTTTCACAGAGCAAAGGAAGAAGCTATTAGACTAGAGAAACAAAAGGCTGAAGATGACAGGATAGCGAGAGAGAAAGCCAGGCTTGAAGCTGAAAGAAAGAAGAAACAAGAAGAAGCAGCCATATACGCAACTTTAAAACAAGCCAAATTAGAAGCACAGATGGAAAAAGAAAGAAAAGAAAAGGAAAGGCAAATGGCAGAATTACTTGAACAAGAAAAAAAGAGAAAAATCCAAATGGCAAGTGTTCAATATTGTTCAAGATTTTGTTGTTGGTTTAGAGTAAAAACTTTCCACAAATTTAGATTAGACGAATGCAAAAAACATAACACATTTGGACTTAATTCAGTGACTGTTCGAGCTGTTGTTTGTATTGCTCTTCCAACCAAATGCACCATAGAGTAGGGGTAGCGTTCTTCCAACTGACTCCACATTGGAAACCCAGCAGCCAACCTTTCCCATTGCTGAGAAAAAAAATTCTTTGTTTATTCTATGTTTTCGTTTTTGTCAATGTGCTCTGAATGATCTTCCTTGCTTGTTGACATTAATACCCATAATTCATTGCATGTATTCCATGATTGACTGGGGTGATTCATCTACTCCTACTATGTTTACTAGTGAAAATTGAAAGTAAACATGTTGTACTATGGAATATATGTGTTGAAAAACCTTAAAGACATAATATTGCATTGACATAATAATGTCAAGGAATATCTACTTGACTGTGCAGTACTGTACTGTGCAGTACTGTACTGTACTGTACTGATGATTTGCACATGCAATCGAAAAACTTAAAATATCAGGGCAATTTTCCGTGTACAAGTAAAGATTTAAATTCTCTCACAAGCCTAAGGCTTGCTTTATGTGCTACACAAGCATGGGTGACCTTTCACCTTAAGACATATTCTAATTGAATTATCAATATACATACTAGCATGGGTGACCTCTCACCTTAAGACAAATTCTAATTGAATTATCAATATACATACTAGCATGGGTGACCTCTCACCTTAAGACAAATTCTAATTGAATTATCAATATACATACTAGCATGGGTGACCTCTCACCTTAAGACAAATTCTAATTGAATTATCAATATACATACTAGCATGGGTGACCTCTCACCTTAAGACAAATTCTAATTGAATTATCAATATACATACTAGCATGGGTGACCTCTCACCTTAAGACAAATTCTAATTGAATTATCAATATACATACTAGCATGGGTGACCTCTCACCTTAAGACAAATTCTAATTGAATTATCAATATACATACTAGCATGGGTGACCTCTCACCTTAAGACAAATTCTAATTGAATTATCAATATACATACTAGCATGGGTGACCTCTCACCTTAAGACAAATTCTAATTGAATTATCAATATACATACTAGCATGGGTGACCTCTCACCTTAAGACAAATTCTAATTGAATTATCAATATACATACTAGCATGGGTGACCTCTCACCTTAAGACAAATTCTAATTGAATTATCAATATACATACTAGCATGGGTGACCTCTCACCTTAAGACAAATTCTAATTGAATTATCAATATACATACTAGCATGGGTGACCTCTCACCTTAAGACAAATTCTAATTGAATTATCAATATACATACTAGCATGGGTGACCTCTCACCTTAAGACAAATTCTAATTGAATTATCAATATACATACTAGCATGGGTGACCTCTCACCTTAAGACAAATTCTGCTCTTTAATTAACCAATCATAGGAAATAATTTCCCAAAATTCCTGTCAACATTATATGCATCTATTTTTAAAATAGCAAGACTAATAATGTCTTATGTATAACACTATTATTTTACCAGGAGAAGGAGGAAAAGGAAAGTAAATCCAGGGAAGAAGATCTCCGGAAGAAATGGCAACTCAGAGCACAGGAAATTTATCAGAGAGGAAAACAAAAAAGAGAAAGAAATAACAAGGATGCTGAAACAGAAAGTAAACAGACTGATGAATTTTGGAAAGAACAACGTAAGTGGCAAGTCTATAAATATCTTTATTATTTTTGTTTGGCCCTGAATAATAGCTTAATAATAACTATTATATCAGTACACATGATATTGCATGTACTTTACTTACTATAGTATGTGGTGGTCGTCTTGGAGCATTAACAATAAATAATCCAACAAGAGATAATTCATCATTCCACAGAAGAGAAGTCTAAAATTGCAGATAGGCATAGAAGTGAACGTGCAAAACAAGCCAGGAGGAGTTTGCGAATGTCTGTTGACTATTCAACTTTAGGCATGCCTGGTGTTGTGGAACAAGCTATGCAACAAAACTTACACAAACCAAAACCAGCATTGCCACCAAGGTAAATAAATAAAATGTGTATGTGTGAATTTGAATTATTGTCACATGTGCTGACAGGACAGGACAGATCAAAAACCCATATCACCAGCGTCACACTGTTTTTTAGCTCCGCTGTCGACTTTGTCGAGCGGAGATTATCATATGAGTGATTGTCCGTCGTCGTCAGTGTCAATGTTTTACTTTTTTGACTTCTTCTTGAAAACTATAAGCCTGAATGCTTTGATACTTGGTGTATATGTACCTTGGGTAGACCTCTCTCAGATTTGTTCATTTTGTAATGATATCTTCTATTCTCTAATTTTGGTGAATATTTTTGTCATTTTTAGTAAAAAGTGATATTTTCGACTTCTTGTTAAAAACCGCAAGTTCAATTGCTTTGTTATTACATATATAAAGTACTACATGTAGACCTCTCTCAGATTTGTTCATTTTGTAATGATATCTTCAATTCTCTAATTTTGGTGAATATTTTTGTCATTTTTAGTAAAAAGTGATATTTTCGACTTCTTGTTAAAAACCGCAAGTCCAATTGCTTTGATATTACATATATAAGTACTACATGTAGACCTCTCTCAGATTTGTTCATTTTGTAATGATATCTTCAATTCTCTAATTTTGGTGAATATTTTTGTCATTTTTAGTAAAAAGTGATATTTTCGACTTCTTGTTAAAAACCGCAAGTTCAATTGCTTTGTTATTACATATATAAAGTACTACATGTAGACCTCTCTCAGATTTGTTCATTTTGTAATGATATCTTCAATTCTCTAATTTTGGTGAATATTTTTGTCATTTTTAGTAAAAAGTGATACTTTCGACTTCTTGTTAAAAACCGCAAGTCCAATTGCTTTGATATTACATATATAAGTACTACATGTAGACCTCTCTCAGATTTGTTCATTTTGTAATGATAACTTCAATTCTCTAATTTTGGTGAATATTTTTGTCATTTTTAGTAAAAAGTGATATTTTCGACTTCTTGTTAAAAACCGCAAGTCCAATTGCTTTGATATTACATATATAAGTACTACATGTAGACCTCTCTCAGATTTGTTCATTTTGTAATGATATCTTCAATTCTCTAATTTTGGTGAATATTTTTGTCATTTTTGGTAAAAAGTGATATTTTCGACTTCTTATTAAAAACCGCAAGTCCAATTGCTTTGATACTACATATATAAGTACTACATGTAGACCTCTCTCAGATTTGTTCATTTTGTAATGATATCTTCAATTCTCTAATTTTGGTGAATATTTTTGTCATTTTTGGTAAAAAGTGATATTTTCGACTTCTTATTAAAAACCGCAAGTTCAATTGCTTTGATACTACATATATAAGTACTACATGTGGACCTCTCTCAGATTTGTTCATTTTGTAATGATATCTTTAATTCTTTAATTTTGGTGAATATTTTTGTCATTTTTGGTAAAAAGTGATATTTTCGACTTCTTGTTGAAAATCGCAAGTCTGATTGTTTTTATATTACATATATAGGTACTACATGTGGACCTCTTTCAGATTTGTTAATTTCGTGGTGATATCTTCAATTATGTAATTTTGATCATTGTTTTTGTCATTTTTGGTGAAAAGTGATATTTTTAAATTCTTGTTGAAAACAGCAAGTCCCATTGCTTTGATACTATACATATTGTTCATTTTCTGAGCACAAGATGAGCACAATAACATATTTGCATTTGTTGTTATATCAGTAATATTTCCACTGTCAACACTACACTGTTTCACTGTACTGTGGAAATAAGCATATGATAAATATATAATCACACAGTATTTTATCTTTGGTTGATATCAATGATTGCTGTGGCTTGGATTGATACAGTAATCACTTGCCATGAGTGCATGTGCTTCAATTGGGACCCTAAAACCTAGGATAGTTTCAGAACCGCGTTTATGTTGCCGAGACTGATCGCATTGCCCAAGCTTAGGCTAGTCGTGCCAGCAGTTTGGGAAGCACTACAGGCTCGAGTGAGAAGAGGGTTAGTCCTCCCATTTGACTACCAGTACCTTGGGTGCTGCTGCGTTGAGGGCTGGCAGTCAGACCTCCGATAAGAAAGGGGACCAAGCAGGGCAGGACATTGATTTGTCTCTCCCCCACTTCCGACAGTAATGAGACATTTCTAAGCCCCAGGGAACGATTTTCTGAAACGTCTAAATCCGAAGGGAAAATTTTAGGGGGGGGGGGGTAAGAATACAAATCTTGTTCATTCACCGGAAGTGAACACCCTGTCGGGTCATTGTTGTCAGCTGCAAGAGGCCTGTATCATTGTATGGTCGAAGGGAGACAACTCTGGTGTCTCCAATCCGGAATGTTCGTGACTCTTCATCAGTGCAATCGTAAAATCCGAAGTGTGTTCAAAGTAATATGTAACGATTAACATGATTGGCTGCGTTTGCTATGAGGGGCCAATCAGTGAAGTGCTTTCATTTTACTTTTCACCAATGACGCCATTTTATTGCTTCAATTGTTAGCTGCGTTGGATCATTTTTTACAAGTTTCATGCAGCGATAATGGTGAACATGGTTACAAAAGATGTGTCAGCTGTTCGAGAGATCGATAAAGACATTAAGAACAAATTTCGATGAGCATGGCTTGACAAGCAAGTGACATTGACCGTGGAAGGAAGAAAGATGAAGTGGTAACTGAAAAATTTAGTGACTTCATCAGCAAGTGCGAGGTCCCGGGAAAGGTGCAGTGTCTGTATTATAATGATTTGTTCAACTACGGTTCTTGGACCCTGGCTACTTTATTTTCATTAAAAAATTAAAATTCTCATTCCCATTCCTGTTGCTACCTTTTCCCCAGAATACTGCCTCCACTACGGGTCTCTCCCCCTTAGATGACCCGCAGGTGTTCCCGCTGGGGACCGTTCCGACAACAGGCGTTTGATCGGACACGGCCTTGAAAAGGAGGGTTCAACGATGTCTGACCTTGCAGGTTCTGGTGGCCCCTGGAAGTTCGTTATCCAAAATGACTTCGTGAACCACACCATTGGGGAGGGGTGTAGGGAGGGCAATTGTCCTAGTGACCTAATGTTCATACTTTCACCTTTGGTCCTGAAGCAGTCGCTCTGGTAGTGCCATGGTTTCTGGGATCCGAGACGACAGGATCACAGGCAACAACGACTGCACAGCTCCCCTGATCTGGCAGAATACTGAATGTGGCAGGGGTGCAAAGACAGTGATGGGATGGGATGGCATCGGTCCCCTGTGGAAGAATATAGTCCTATATACATGTATGATTAACGCCTTCCGCTGGACCAAGCGCTATCCTATCGGTACGATGTTGGTGGACTGGTAAAAGGGGATGGCCACGTTCTGTGGAGTTTCTCAGCTTCTTAGTCAGAAACAGTCCACCACACCCTAAGAGCAGAGTTGCAATCCATTGACTTTTGGAGCCAGCACACTGGAATGTATTACGGTGGGTCTCCAGGACTCTGAAATCTCAGAGGCGGAACGCACCAGTCTCCTAGACCAGTAGACACATTTGTTAGCGGGACAACTCACAGCTATGTGTGATATCCTGCAGTGGCATCTGGCTCTCTTGGCAGGGGCCAGGATCAGGTGGTGGATCATCCCCTTTCTCGGGCGGTTGTGCCCCCACCCTCAGGTCACAAGGATGCAAGTTTGATGCTTCTGTCTGTGACAAGGGAACAGGCAAGTGTTTGGCAGGGGGCAGAGTCTGAACATTTGAATCGTTTCTGGGCATGGAGTTAGACACAGAGGTAGGCTTTGTGCACCCATTGTAGGCTTGTTGCCTCTGTGTCACTCCGAGAACTGACGAGCATCTTTGGCTTGAGATCTTAACGCTGTGTAGTTCCGCCAAGTGCAAAGCACTTATTGCAACACCTGTCTCACCTATGGGAACTGGAGAGCCGAGTAACTCTCGGACCAAGCGAGGGATGCCTTGCCCTGGTGGATGGCAATTGCCAACCTCAGGCAGGGGGTTCCCTTGGACTTTCAACCCTTAGTTCAGGACCGCAGAGTCTTGATCCTCATGGACAACACAGCGGTGGTCTCCTACATCAACAAGAAAGGGGGGACCAGGTCCCCATCGTGGATCTAACTGCACAGGGGTGCGGAACAGTCAGACGCACACCCTCTCCCCTATGGGCAGCTTCCAGACTGTTTCAGCTGTGGGACAGTCCCAAGTTGCACCTATTAGCCACACCCCGGAATGCCAAGCTCCCGGTGTATGTGACACTCCTGCCAACTCCAGGAGCATCGACCTTGGACTCATTATCGATCCTGCAAGCCCACACGGGCGCATATACCTTTCCTCCTGTCCTGCTGTTTTTCTGGGTACTAGAGAAACCTCTACAGCAGCACACCTGCATCTTGACGCTGGTGGCGCCAAACAGGCAAACCAACACCTGGTTTCACTACTGTTGGAAATGTTAGTTGAGACACCGGTAGTGCTTCCAGACATCCCGGATCTGCTGCTCCAGCGGGATGGCACACTATCAATGAGCGCAGCTAACTAACACGCGGGAGGCTCTCAGTAGATAGCACAGATGGAAGGTTTATCTGAGTGGGCTGCCAACGTTCTGGCCTGGCGAATAGGGGTTCCACCAATGCAACCTACGACTTCAAGTGGCAGGCATACGTTGATTGGTGTAGTGAAAGGGAGATTGATCCATATCACCACACTGTTGGCCAGGTTGCTGATTCTTCGTCCACCGGTTTGACAACCACCCTTTGAACCGCTGGAATCAGCACCACTGAAATATTTGGCATGGAAAACAGTCTGCCTACTAATTCTAACTAATTATGTCTAATTCTGAGTTAGGGGCTCTGTCCCTTTCGGATGGTTGTGCCACCTTTATGGACAATCAATCTGTGCTAGAGACCCAAATCGGGTTTCTTGCTAGGAACCAAATCCCAGGGTATGATCCACAGCCGATCGCCATCCCCCCTCTGGCCAATATTGTTGGCTAGGAGGATCAGGACAAGTACAAGTGCATGAGGGTCATGCGATCACAAACTCCTCTAGCGTGTCCTGAGGGCAGGCTGCTGGAGAACGCAAAATGTCTTCATCTATTATTGCCTAAGAGACGCGTATTCCATTGAGGAAGGTCTTTTTAGGGTGGGTCCCATCGTTGCGGGTCAAACTTGGATTGTTGACCCAGCCCAAACGACCACAGGGATCCCTGCGCATAGGCCATGCAGCAGTCTTGGCTACAGATTTGTGCAAAGAATTTTCTCTCGTCAGTGCTCCTTGGACATCCCAGATCTCGCTTTTCAGCCTATGCCCTCATGCAGAACTGTTTCGGCCTCTTCTTTGGAATGCTAGTTACTCCATATTGGGTTTGGGTCTAGCCCTTCAGGTAATGCCGACCCTGTCACCCTATCAGCAGTATGCTTTTACCAATGGGATGACATCGGTAAGGTAAAACACCATTTTTCACTGGTCATAGCTAGGTGGTAGTCATAAGTCATAAGTTCGAGTACTCTGTTATTTTCTGTTTTGCTCGGAAACCCGCCACCCCCCGGAATCTGACTATGGCTACAGTTCAAAAAGTCATTAATTGAACATAGTGAATTTAGGCAGAGGGTTTTCAACCCGCCAATTCACATAGTTATTACCCACCATAGATTCCGGATCCCTCTCGACCACCCCACTTTTCGTTTTGCTTAGTCCTCTCATACAGAGAAAACAGGGGAGTAAAGACAGGGCAAGATGGCGCTGACCTCTTTGCCTCGGTCACGTGTTGCGTGACATGGAAGAAAATCAATGCCTACAGTTCAAAATAGTCGTTTTGACTGACCAGAGTATATGGTGATTATGAACTATGTGAATTGGCGGATTGAAAACCCTCTGCCTAAATTTAACATGTCACTATATTTCGCAAAATATATTCACAAACCAAATTGAATTCCCTTCAGCGTGATATGGTAGCTTTCCTAAACAAAATTGCAGATCAGATTTGATAATAAATTGAAGATAATATTTGGTAATCGTAGTCCTAAATAACTATTAAAAATAGCTAAATAGTTAATAGCTAATAGTTATTTAGGACTACGATTACCAAATATTATCTTCAATATATCATACTTATCAGTCCGAGCAGCGTTTATTTATTTATAAACTACTATTTTGATAATAAATTGACTTGTGATATATGTATTCAATATATTCAGACCTCAGAAAACCCGTCCAGATCGCCCTCGCAATAGACGTGATATTACTGAATGGTTTCTTGAAGTGGAAAAACCCAAAATGACTGGAATTGACCCAAAAACCAACAGACCAGCAAAATGGTTTCACGGTGAGTTGAATTCTTTGTATACTAAAATATTTTGGTTTATTACACTGCCTGGAAGGAAATGGAATGTCATCATTGTCATTGTCATCGTTGTCATTGTCAACAATTCTCTTCTGATTCCAGTAATTCAAAACTTATATGTCAGTATAGATAGAAATGTTAGTTTTTAGTTTTACTATCTATCAATTTCAATGTTGTGTTTACTGATTACCGGTATCTGTCAACATCTGCTTTCATACTTGCTACTAATGTACCTTCTTGAGCCCCTCTATTAGTAACAGTATTGTCAATTTTCCTATTTTGATGAATAATAATGTAATTTTTAATAAAAAATAATATTTCAACTCCTTTTAGAAAATCACGAATCTGTTTTTTTAATATTACCATATTTATCGGGGTATAAGCCCAGAGTCCTGAACATAGAAAATTGCCAAAAAATAGCTTGCCAGGATATCCCCGGCAAAAAAACAAAAATTGACAACACGGAGATAAAACTGCGACAGGGAATAGAACGGCAAATGAAAACATGCAACGGAAATAAATGAACAATATGCAACATCATAAGTAAAACAAAATTAATGTATTGCTTATAATGTGACAAATAAACCAGAAATAATAAAAATCGACAATGAGGAATCATTTGAATTAGGATTTTCCCATTGACAAACACGCCCAATACGCGTGAACTCAAAATGAATTAAAATGTCAGGGGTTAAACTGCGACAAATTACGAGTCAAATGTCATACAAGATCAATAATAATTCACAAATTTACACAGTAAAAATTATAAAAATTCATAGCTATTTGAAAAAACTTCTCAGATCTGGAAAAAAAAGGTGAACAGAATGAAAAATAAAATCTATAAAAAAATACAAGGTTGAAGAATATTAGTTGCTCTTTCAAATTTCGCCAAAGCCTTACCTATATTTTACCTATATCTGCAGAATAAATCAAGAAAACTACACAAATTGACTCCATTTACGAATAATTAACGGTTTGCCCGAACACACAGCACTGTTGGAGGCGTGGCCTGTTCAGCATTTGTCAACAACCAATCACAGGACTGGTTACGAACCAGTTGAGCAAGGCTAACCGAGTCGTGACCTTTTTTCTATCTGTGTAACTTCATGTGGAAATCCTGATGAGATTTAAAGTTCAATTCACAACTAACGGTTTTGTAATATTAGAGGCTGTGAACTTGTCCATGGAGGCTGCAAATTAATAAATATTGTATTCACTGACATTTATTTTGTATTTACATTTGCAATGAGTTCCACAGTATCTTTTTCTTATATTTTTGTTTTTGTTTTGTCGATTGTTGTCAGTTGTTTGTTTTGTGTTCTTGGAATTTTGTACAAAAATCAACAACGGTTAAATAGGTATGTTATTTCCATTTTGCAGTACATCGTAGACAGTACTTGTATACTTTGTTATCCAGCATAAATATCAGATTGTTCGGAAGCATGAGATTGTAATGTAAATTTCGTTCATTAATGTTGACGATGACGCTTAAGATTAAGATGACGCTTTCTCCGGGGCTTTCAGAGTCCCACTGGCATGTTGACTATGTTCCAGCCCGTTTACTTACTTGTTGTCAGTGTCTGAGTGGTATATACAAAATACGACCGAGTAAACATCAAAATATTTAAAAAGCAGAAACCTAAAAATCATGCCAAGAGAACCACAGAACCAAAACAATCTGTCAGCCGTCGCTGTCCACAGCAGCGATATGATTTTACACATCGAAATTGAGAATCACAGGTGTAGACATAGTGCATAGAAATGAACACTAAATACATCTATCCTGGCCAGCAATCGAATCATCAATCTTCATGAGTGATGTAACTGGTATTGCTTCTATTCCCACTATCATAAAACGCTCAAGTGAGTGTTGTCAAATTCGTGAGTGTGCGTATTTTCGTACAGTGGCGTAAACATTGCTATAATCAAAGACGCGCTGAACAGAAAGTCAATTCTGGGCTAGTACCATCGTCAAATTCTCGAGAGTAGAGGACTATTTTTATGGGAGATGTTACAATAAGGAACTATTAAAATTGTACGATATGCATATCAAAATCGTTTATTGGATAAGAGCATGTTCTATATTCACCAAAAAACAAAGTTATGTTTCTAGACACACAACAGACTCGAAACAATAGAAACCATTTGATCCGAGTGACCTGTGTTCCAAGCAAAAAAACGTTGAGGCCAAAAACGACTGATTTTTTCATAATTTAGCTAATTCAGTCCGGTGGTTAGGGTATTTATTAGAGACGCCCGGAGAACCCAAATTTTTGGGAAGTGAATCGCTCTGGCGCCGAAAAATCAGCGAAAATAGCCAAGGAGGTGAGGGACTGCATTTCAAAAACATATTTTATATATAGGGTATATAAAAATAACGTGATTTCAATCATTCTCCCAGGTACGGGTTGCTACAATATTGCAACATTGGTTTCATTGTCGACGACGCTAAAGTCGAACGAGTGCGACACTTCTTAGGCTCTCCTTATATGATTTGCTCGAATCGTTTCTAAGAAAGCACAAACCAAACGGCCGGCCCTTTGTAGGGCCACGACATATTTCAAAAAGAGAACTACCGTTTCTGCTTTAATATATATTTTTATAGACTTGCTGACTGTTATGATTCTGAAAAATAAATGTAAATCAGTGGTGAATGCGCTGCCCTGAAGGCAGAAAGCGAAATACCTATTTTGCTGTCGCAGCTATTTCGCGTTCACCCTTTGTTTTACGCAATTAACGATTATATTTAAAGAATTTTTATATCACGACAGACTTCAAGAAAGTCAACTGTTAATACAACCACAGTCAACGAATAGAAAATTGTTTTTTGTTATTTTTTGTGTAGAAAAAGAACCCCTGGGCGTGTGCCCGGATATGACCTCAACTTCTTTATTGTGTCAAAAGTGGGGGGTGGGCGTTTGTCCAGGCATGGGCTCTTACCCGGATAAGTACCTCCTTTATTTTTAAATTTTGTGAGGATATCTTCAATTTTAAAAATTTTGGGGTAAAAATGCTATCAACTCCAGTACTTTGGATAAATGATAGTAACTGTTAGTAGTGGACCATCATACTGTAAAACCATTTATTTCACAATCATACTGTAAAACCATTTATTTTACCATCATACTGTAAAACCATTTATTTCACCATCATACTGTAAAACCATTTATTTTACCATCATACTGTAAAATCATTTATTTTACCATCATACTGTAAAACCATTTATTTCACCATCATACTGTAAAACCATTTATTTCACCATCATACTGTTAAACCATTTATTTTACCATCATACTGTAAAACCATTTATTTTACCATCATACTGTAAAACCATTTATTTTACCATCATACTGTAAAACCATTTATTTTACTATCATACTGTAAAACCATTTATTTTACCATCATACCGTAAAACCATTTATTTTACCATCATACTGTTAAACCATTCATTTTACCATCATACTGTAAAACCATTTATTTTACCATCATACCGTAAAACCATTTATTTTACCATCATACTGTAAAACCATTTATTTTACCATCATACTGTAAAACCATTTATTTTACCATCATACTGTAAAACCATTTATTTTACCATCATACTGTAAAACCATTTATTTTACCATCATACTGTAAAACCATTTATTTCACCATCATACTGTTAAACCATTTATTTTACCATCATACTGTAAAACCATTTATTTCACCATCATACTGTAAAACCATTTATTTTACCATCATACTGTTAAACCATTTATTTCACCATCATACTGTAAAACCATTTATTTCACCATCATACTGTAAAACCATTTATTTTACTATCATACTGTAAAACCATTTATTTCACCATCATACTGTAAAACCATTTATTTTACCATCATACTGTAAAACCATTTATTTTACCATCATACTGTAAAACCATTTATTTTACCATCATACTGTTAAACCATTCATTTTACCATCATACTGTAAAACCATTTATTTTACCATCATACCGTAAAACCATTTATTTTACCATCATACCGTAAAACCATTTATTTTACCATCATACTGTCAAACCATTTATTTTACCATCATACTGTAAAACCATTTATTTTACCATCATACTGTAAAACCATTTATTTTACCATCATACTGTAAAACCATTTATTTTACCATCATACTGTAAAACCATTTATTTTACCATCATACTGTAAAACCATTTATTTTACCATCATACTGTAAAACCATTTATTTTACCATCATACTGTAAAACCATTTATTTTACGATCATACTGTAAAACCATTTATTTTACCATCATACTGTAAAACCATTTATTTTACCATCATACTGTTAAACCATTTATTTCACCATCATACTGTAAAACCATTTATTTTACTATCATACTGTAAAACCATTTATTTTACCATCATACTGTAAAACCATTTATTTTACCATCATACTGTCAAACCATTTATTTTACCATCATACTGTAAAACCATTTATTTTACCATCATACTGTAAAACCATTTATTTTACCATCATACTGTAAAACCATTTATTTTACCATCATACTGTAAAACCATTTATTTTACCATCATACTGTAAAACCATTTATTTTACCATCATACTGTAAAACCATTTATTTTACCATCATACTGTAAAACCATTTATTTTACGATCATACTGTAAAACCATTTATTTTACCATCATACTGTAAAACCATTTATTTTACCATCATACTGTTAAACCATTTATTTCACCATCATACTGTAAAACCATTTATTTTACCATCATACTGTAAAACCATTTATTTTACCATCATACTGTAAAACCATTTATTTCACCATCATACTGTAAAACCATTTATTTTACTATCATACTGTAAAACCATTTATTTTACCATCATACTGTAAAACCAGTTATTTTCACTGATATTTAATTTTCATGTTTTGAGCATATTTACTGTGTTTTAATTTTACGATTTTGTCAAGGAAACATTGAGTTTTATTGTTATTTTACTTGATTATGTAGATTTAATTTTAATTTAGCAGATTTTACTTATCAGCGAAAATAGCGAAATTAATACCCAGTAAATAATCAATGCATTTACAGTAATTTGTTGCTTCCATCAGGTATCATTAAGAGATCAGTTGCTGAAGACCTTCTGATGTCAAAACAAGTCGGCACTTTTCTTGTTCGTATCAGTGAGCGAGTTTGGGGTTATGTAATTTCATATAAAGATGAGGACAGATGCAAGCATTTCCTTATAGATGCCTCTGACAACACATATCAGTTCTTTGGTGCAAATCAAATCGCTCACGAAACATTAAATGATCTGGTTAATTATCATAAGGTAAGATTTTCATTGCATAAGTTCACTATCATTGAGTGTTATTGCTGGAAAAGAATTGACCAGCTTTGTTATTAGTTCAAGAAAAGTGTTCCGCTTGGAATGTGTCTGAATCCCTCATTAGTATGCAAGAATGTAGGAATGTACCAAAAAATTGTTTTTCTGGAGTAAATTGTAGTGTATTTTACTTATGAATGGTCAAAAAGTGCATTGGAGATTTTATGAAAATGTGTGGATGTTAACAGAATGATGTCGTTTGGTCACAGTTGTGCAATAAATAATGGACTATTTTGGGCGTAGCTTTAAAATGTGTCACCGGAGTACTCACACGTGTGCATGAGTTTGTGCTGTGAAGAAACGCCATTGAAAAATAAGTATTGTGTAATTTGTAGCGACAATGTATTCAAATAGATTTATGTTTATGAATCTTGTTTCTTTTCAAAGTGTGTTTATATAATAAAAATTGTTTATGAAAGTGTTTTTATATTTTTTTGATGGATTGAATTCACAAATGATGAGTTATTTTGTTATACCATCACTTGAATTATGTGTTACGAATTTCTGATAGTTTAGGCTTTGTGTTCTATGGGCTGTTCTTTCAAGTGTCCATGTCCACTGTACACCAGTAAATATCTTCCTGTTCACAAGCGATTTTTGCTAATTTTGCTGGAGAGCTGTTTTCAGTTGCAACTGCTGAAATCAAGGCCCGCTGTATGCACAATTGTTCGTCTCGTGTTCTACAACGCATTTCAAAATCCCTTTTGAATTTGGGGGACTTTGTGTGACTGACCATGGTGTTTGTAAACTTTAGTCGAACTGTAGTAGTGTGTAAATCTGCCACAACATGGAGTTGCCATCGTCTCTTGTTTACCATCTCATTTAAATATGTTTGTGCCTCAACAAGGATTGAAAAGTGATTTCCATTTACTTCGTCTGTTATAAATCAACTGTATAAGCTCTCTTCCATCTGTGTCGGCATGATGATACGAGTTCATTTTTTTGTTAGTCCCTGTTCGGACCTCCGTGTGGCTGTGTGTGCGTCCATGCGTGCGTGCGTCCAGACCTGTATCTTAGAAATGCCTGGACCAATCACAATCAAACTTCACACATACAATATACATGATATTATACATATGCACGTCAATTTGTTTCGCGATCTGATTCAAGATGGTCGAATGGCGGCCATTTTTGTGCTAAAAATCATCAAAATCAAGCATTTCTTGGCTGTTTACAGATGGATTTTGTTCAAACTTAATATATACATTAGACATTATGGGACCTTGATGCAAATAATTTCGTTTTTCAGATAACATTCAATATGGCTGACTGGCTGCCATTTTGTTTTAATGAATGGGTTCTAGACCAATATCTCTGACTTGTTTTGACTGATTATGTTCAAATTTTAAATATTCATTATACATCATGTCATATATATACAGATATAGTGGTCTGACGATCCTATTCAAAGTGGCCAAATGGTGGCTATTTTTGTGCTAAAAAATCATAAAATATCAAGCATTTCTGGCATTTATGGATGGATTTCGTTCAAACTTATAACATACATTAGACATTACAGGTTCCCGATGCACATCATTTTATTTTTCAGATTGGATTCAAAATGGCTGACTGGTGGCCATTTTGTTTTAATGATTGGGCTTCTAGAGCCATATCTCTTAAATGCTTTGACTGATTATATTCAAATTTTATATATTCGTTATACATCATGTTATATATACCTCATAAATACATGTATTCAAAATGGCTGATTTTGAATGCTGTTCCTGAGCAATATCTCAATATGGACAAGTACTTGTTTGACGATCAGATACAAATGTCAATCATTTTAAGGTACAGATGCAGTTTACCTGACAGGTATTTTAATTAGTTAATTAGGAAACCAAGATGACCTCCTGTGTCCACAAAACTATATATTTTCGGAAAGCCTATTGTATGAATTTAAAAATTTTGTAAGTATTTTTTTTTATGGACACTGTAATTTGAAATATGCACAAAAATGTGCTTTTTTGGTCAAAAGTGATTTAAAAAAAAAGCTTCTAAACCATGCTTCTATTTCCTGTCAAAATTGGTTTATGGGTACATCTGTTTACTATGAAGAACACGCCGTCATGAAAACTGTCTACCGGTTGTCAATTTTGCTGGGCAGCAGCTCAAATTTCACGAATTCAAGTTTATGTATAAATTAACACCCAGGTTAGTTGTTTGTCTGTACTATTGTTGTTGTTTTGAAGATAAACACATTGTCAATCATTTGTAAAAATTTCAAAACAAAAGGTCAAAGCCTCTAGAAGCTAATTTTTTTTTAAAGTTCTGGGATGTGCACTAAAAAGAAGCTGAGATAATTGCTAATTTGCACAACAATTCACTCAGTAAGAAGTTTGCTGAATGTTGCCATACATGTGTGCCTGACTGAATGTTGCCATACATGTGTGCCTGACTGAATGTTGCCATACATGTGTGCATGACTGAATGTTGCCATACATGTGTGCATGACTGAATGTTGCCATACATGTGTGCATGACTGAATGTTGCCATACATGTGTGCATGACTGAATGTTGCCATACATGTGTGCATGACTGAATGTTGCCATACATGTGTGCATGACTGAATGTTGCCATACATGTGTGCCTGACTGAGTGTTGCCATACATGTGTGCATGACTGAATGTTGCCATACATGTGTGCCTGACTGAATGTTGCCATACATGTGTGCATGACTGAATGTTGCCATACATGTGTACATGACTGAATGTTGCCATACATGTGTGCATGACTGAACGTTGCCATACATGTGTGCATGACTGAACATTGTCATACATGTGTGCATGACTGAACGTTGCCATACATGTGTGCATGACTGAACGTTGCCAAACGTGTGTGCATGACAGAACGTTGCCATACGTGTGTGCATGACTTGTGTTGCCATACGTGTGTGCATGACTTGTGTTGCCATACATGTGTGCATGACTTGTGTTGCCATACATGTGTGCATGACTTGTGTTGCCATACATGTGTGCATGACTTGTGTTGCCATACATGTGTGCCTGACTGAATGTTGCCATACATGTGTGCCTGACTGAATGTTGCCATACATGTGTGCCTGACTGAATGTTGCCATACATGTGTGCCTGACTGAATGTTGCCATACATGTGTGCATGACTGAATGTTGCCATACATGTGTGCATGACTGAATGTTGCCATACATGTGTGCATGGCTGAATGTTGCCATACATGTGTGCCTGACTGAGTGTTGCCATACATGTGTGCCTGACTGAGTGTTGCCATACATGTGTGCCTGACTGAGTGTTGCCATACATGTGTGCCTGACTGAATGTTGCCATACATGTGTGCCTGACTGAATGTTGCCATACATGTGTGCATGACTGAATGTTGCCATACATGTGTGCATGACTGAACGTTGCCATACATGTGTGCATGACTGAACGTTGTCATACATGTGTGCATGACTGAACGTTGTCATACATGTGTGCATGACTGAACGTTGCCATACATGTGTGCATGACAGAACGTTGCCATACATGTGTGCATGACTTGTGTTGCCATACATGTGTGCATGACTTGTGTTGCCATACATGTGTGCATGACTTGTGTTGCCATACATGTGTGCATGACTTGTGTTGCCATACATGTGTGCATGACTTGTGTTGCCATACATGTGTGCATGACTGAATGTTGCCATACATGTGTGCATGACTGAATGTTGCCATACATGTGTGCCTGACTGAATGTTGCCATACATGTGTGCCTGACTGAATGTTGCCATACATGTGTGCCTGACTGAATGTTGCCATTCATGTGTGCCTGACTGAATGTTGCCATTCATGTGTGCCTGACTGAATGTTGCCATTCATGTGTGCCTGACTGAATGTTGCCATACATGTGTGCCTGACTGAATGTTGCCATACATGTGTGCCTGACTGAATGTTGCCATACATGTGTGCCTGACTGAATGTTGCCATACATGTGTGCCTGACTGAATGTTGCCATACATGTGTGCCTGACTGAACGTTGCCATACATGTGTGCATGACTGAACGTTGCCATACATGTGTGCATGACTGAACGTTGCCATACATGTGTGCATGACTGAACGTTGCCATACATGTGTGCATGACTGAACGTTGCCATACATGTGTGCATGACTGAACGTTGCCATACATGTGTGCATGACTGAACGTTGCCATACATGTGTGCATGACTGAACGTTGCCATACATGTGTGCATGACTGAACGTTGCCATACATGCGTGCATGACTGAACGTTGCCATACATGCGTGCATGACTTGTGTTGCCATACATGTGTGCATGACTTGTGTTGCCATACATGTGTGCATGACTTGTGTTGCCATACATGTGTGCATGACTTGTGTTGCCATACATGTGTACATGACTTGTGTTGCCATACATGTGTGCATGACTGAATGTTGCCATACATGTGTGCATGACTTGTGTTGCCATACATGTGTGCATGACTTGTGTTGCCATACATGTGTGCATGACTGAATGTTGCCATACATGTGTGCATGACTGAATGTTGCCATACATGTGTGCCTGACTGAATGTTGCCATACATGTGTGCCTGACTGAATGTTGCCATACATGTGTGCCTGACTGAATGTTGCCATACATGTGTGCCTGACTGAATGTTGCCATACATGTGTGCCTGACTGAATGTTGCCATACATGTGTGCATGACTGAATGTTGCCATACATGTGTGCATGACTGAATGTTGCCATACATGTGTGCCTGACTGAATGTTGCCATACATGTGTGCCTGACTGAATGTTGCCATACATGTGTGCCTGACTGAATGTTGCCATACATGTGTGCCTGACTGAATGTTGCCATTCATGTGTGCCTGACTGAATGTTGCCATTCATGTGTGCCTGACTGAATGTTGCCATTCATGTGTGCCTGACTGAATGTTGCCATACATGTGTGCCTGACTGAATGTTGCCATACATGTGTGCCTGACTGAATGTTGCCATACATGTGTGCCTGACTGAATGTTGCCATACATGTGTGCCTGACTGAATGTTGCCATACATGTGTGCATGACTGAACGTTGCCATACATGTGTGCATGACTGAACGTTGCCATACATGTGTGCATGACTGAACGTTGCCATACATGTGTGCATGACTGAACGTTGCCATACATGTGTGCATGACTGAACGTTGCCATACATGTGTGCATGACTGAACGTTGCCATACATGTGTGCATGACTGAACGTTGCCATACATGTGTGCATGACTGAACGTTGCCATACATGTGTGCATGACTGAACGTTGCCATACATGTGTGCATGACTGAACGTTGCCATACATGCGTGCATGACTTGTGTTGCCATACATGCGTGCATGACTTGTGTTGCCATACATGTGTGCATGACTTGTGTTGCCATACATGTGTGCATGACTTGTGTTGCCATACATGTGTGCATGACTTGTGTTGCCATACATGTGTGCATGACTTGTGTTGCCATACATGTGTGCATGACTTGTGTTGCCATACATGTGTGCATGACTGAATGTTGCCATACATGTGTGCATGACTTGTGTTGCCATACATGTGTGCATGACTGAATGTTGCCATACATGTGTGCATGACTGAATGTTGCCATACATGTGTGCCTGACTGAATGTTGCCATACATGTGTGCCTGACTGAATGTTGCCATACATGTGTGCCTGACTGAATGTTGCCATACATGTGTGCCTGACTGAATGTTGCCATACATGTGTGCCTGACTGAATGTTGCCATACATGTGTGTCTGACTGAATGTTGCCATACATGTGTGCATGACTGAATGTTGCCATACATGTGTGCATGACTGAATGTTGCCATACATGTCTGCATGACTGAATGTTGCCATACATGTGTGCATGACTGAATGTTGCCATACATGTGTACATGAGTGAACGTTGCCATACATGTGTACATGAGTGAACGTTGCCATACATGTGTGCATGAGTGAACGTTGCCATACATGTGTGCATGACTGAACGTTGCCATACATGTGTGCATGACTGAACGTTGCCATACATGTGTGCATGACTGAACGTTGCCATACATGTGTGCATGACTGAACGTTGCCATACATGTGTGCATGACTGAACATTGCCATACATGTGTGCATGACTGAATGTTGCCATACATGTGTGCATGACTGAATGTTGCCATACATGTGTGCATGACTGAACGTTGCCATACATGTGTGCATGACTGAACGTTGCCATACATGTGTGCATGACTTGTGTTGACCAAGTCATTGACCATGACTATTTTTTTTAAAAAGGCCATGTAAAAATGCAATTGATATTCATACTTGGAAAGCCATATTGACAACAATGACAGCACATCATATATTAAAATTGTTTCTTTGTTTTTAAAGAAAAATCCAATTTCAACAATGGAAAATGAAGTGTTAATAACTGATTGTGGTCAAGATAGGGATCCACCTGACTATGCAGAACTCTATGGACAATGGATGTAACATTTTACTGTCAACAGTTGTCTTTATCAAGATTGTATTCAATTACAATTTGCACATGATAGATCAATGTGACAATGGAATCACAGATGGTACACAAATCTTCAATGTGGCTGGCTGCAGTGGAATCTTTCATGGGATAATGTGATCCACTGTTGCAATGAGACTTTGCAGTATTACTGTAGAATTGACATGAAGGAAGTCCATTCTCAGAGATAGTTTTGGTAGGCTGTGAAGTCATTCATAATAACTGATCGAAACGATAGCTGTGTTGTCCATGCTAAAAGTGTAGTTACTAAAATTACTAGACTTTCACCACCAGTTCTCTCTTTTCATTCACCAAATAGTCCTATTTATAGTCTGCACCTTCCTTCAGTAGATTGGGACAAAAATGTGCCAAGATTAGGGTTCATTTCCAGAAATATTGAAAAATATAAAAAAAAAACTATGGCAAGAAAGTCTGGTGGTTAAAGGAAAAGTCTAGGCTAACAACAATACTCCCAGATGAAAGAGCTCTGCAGATGTAAGAAAAGGCAATTGACATTTTTTTCATGTCACTTTTCATTCTTTAGATATTCAAATTTTCATCAATTTTTGTAGTCCACCATCTTGATTCTTCAGCAAAGGATTATGTGTAAAGTATGACATCATATCCTGTTGTGAGAAAATAATTTCATTCTCCTACATTTTTGGAGCTCTTTCATCTGTGATCATTATGTTGTTTACCTTGACTTTTTCTTTAAGATGAATTGTTTGTATTTCTACAGTATTATTCAATATATTGTAATTAATATTTTATATTTCATCTCGAATAATAGTGTTGGTCTTTGTTATATAATAACTGTTTAAATTTATCCACTTTTTATATGATTTCATGATTCTTACTCGTATTTGTTTGTTTGCATGACAGTGTCCATGGTTTTCTGTTCAATGATTTAATGTACAATGTCTAAATGTTGCTTACTTGTTGCATACTGTCAAATGAATTTGTATAATTATATTTATAAGTATTATCAACTTCTTCAATAGTGTGGACTAGATAGTGTTTTTGTAAATGCGATTGTGGATGCTGACAAGTGAACTACACATCAAAGTGAACGTTAAATTACAGTAGAACTCATTGCTTTTAATAAGCTATTAAATAAAACCAGATATTTCTATATTGTAAAATAATCTCTATACTATATATTTACATTGTGGTAAATGTATGCTGCATATCATTGCATTATTCTCATTAATAAATGTGGATATGTTTCTAGAAGTTTATGTATAAAAACCCTTCTCTAGTCTGAGACAAGTCTCAAGTCAGTCTGAGACAAGCCTCAAGTCTGTCTGAGACAAACCTCAAGACGGTCTGAGACAAGCCTCAGGACGGTCTGAGACAAGCCTCAGGACGGTCTGAGACAAGCCTCAGGACGGTCTGAGACAAGCCTCAGGACGGTCTGAGACAAGCCTCAAGTCGGTCTGAGACAAGCCTCAAGTCTGTCTGAGACAAACCTCAAGACGGTCTGAGACGAGCCTCAGGACAGTCTGAGACAAGCCTCAGGATGGTCTGAGACAAGCCTCAGGACAGTCTGAGACAAACCTCAAGACTGTCTGAGACAAGCCTAATGTCGGTCTGAGACAAACCTAATGTCTCGGATAATGCAACCAAAATTCTTGCAAGGTTCTCAGTGAGATTCTGATCAGTTTTTTGTATTTACGAATTAGAGAGAAAATGGTGAGAATCTAATATTGGTGAGATTCTAGCAAGGATATGAACAGATTCTTACTGTTTGCGTATCCGATCATTCTTGCAAGATTTTCACTGTTCTCATTTTCAGACATGCCTGGGCCATTTTAACTTACTATGAACCAGAGAATTCATCACAGTTTGTTTTATGATTTGAATTAAAATGGCTGCAATAATCAAATTAGATCATTTTCATATTTATCTGAATTGTATACCTTGCTTTATTCATTTTTATTCAAATTAATTTGCATAGTTTTTTAATATTGCAATTATCTTCAGAATTTTTATGTCTGAACTTGTTCAAACATATTTGTATATTTAATTAATTCTCATTAGCATATTTTATATTTGTGTATGCAATCTGGTATTGAGTTTTCACTTGCCTAATTATTCGTTTGCATACTTATCTCCATAGTGACTGACAGAATACATTATAAATTCAAAATGGCTGTTAGCAATTGTTGTGTGACCTTGTGCATATAAATTAATATTAATGAGTTAATTTAACTTCATTCAATCACTTTAATAAGTGTGTGATGACAGATATTCTATCTACATATGATTGATGATATGCATGGGCAGTATTAGGGGTAGACAATGTTGACTTTTTGAGTCGATCACAATTACGTAATTGTATTTGAATGAAAGCTGAGGGTTGGTATTTACAAATATTTACCTCCAAGGAGGTTAATATATTTTTGCCGGCATATTTATTCTTATAACATTTTCAGCATGGGTTGCAATTGACAAACTAACCTCTTCAATTTTTAACTCCGCTGTTGACTTTGTCGAGCGGAGCTTATCATATGAGTGATTGTCCGTCGGCATCCGCCGTCCGTGCCAATGTTTTACTTTTTCGACTTCTTGAAAACTACAAGCCTGAATGCTTTGATACTTGGTATGTATGTACCTTGGGTGGACCTCTCTCAGATTTGTTCGTTTTGTAATGATATCTTCAATTCTCTAATTTTGACGAATATTTATGTCATTTTTGAAAAGTGGTATTTTTTAATTCTTGTTGAAAACAGCAAGTCCCATTGCTTTGATACTATACATATTGTTCATTTTCTAATGATATCTTCAGTTCTTTAATGAAATGTGCCTTGCAAAACAGCGGAGCTATCTCAGCCGAGAGGCTGCTTGTTTTTTTTTCAAAAAGAAATTAATAGCTTAATATGTAAATCTGATATTGTGTTTTGTCAGAAGAAGATGTATTGTGGGAACTCATATTTATGCAAATATAATTATGCAAATAATACTATAGGCATTTGTGAGGATAAGTAATTCAGATTTACAGCGTCTTCTAGTTATCAAAGCATTTCTAAACTTATGGTAGAGGGTTGTGCCTGTACCACTATGTACTGTTGGTAATAGCAATGCATTGGTCTCTTAAACAATGTAGAAAAGTTCTATGTATTTAGCAGACTACATGTTTTGTAATTTTAGATTGATACGATATCTGCAGCAACACACATTTTATAGAGCGGGGGAGTCGCCACTTGCGCATGCGTCAGATGGCCATAGCGTGTCATTGTTTACAAACAAGCGTCTTGGGACTCAATTCCCCGTGTGTGCGCATATGACGACCCCCCCTCTTTAAACAATAATAGTATAATTGTGCATTTACACCCCACTATGCAACACATCACTATGCAACACATCACTATGCAACACATCACTATGCAACACCCCTGTACTCGGAAGCAGAGAGTTGGTATTGACATGTTTTGTATTATATTTTGTTGTTCACTTTTTTAGGCAAATATTGTTTTGTGTGCGATAAACTTAATTTTATCAGCTACATATTTCACCCCCAAATATATATTGATCACTTCAAAAATTATCACAGATATTTTTTTCATGGACATTAAAAACAAAGTCATATATAATATACCGGTAATTATAAAATCTGTAGGAGAACTTCTACAAAGTGCCTTCTTAGTAAGAAATGAGAACCAACATAATGTCACTGTATTACTAATAGAATCATGTATCTATTTCTGAAGATGTAATAAATATATTATTATTTGTGTTTATTTGGTTGGCAGCAAAATAATTGTTGCGGGTTGCAGGCTTCACATTAAGCTTCACAAATAAGCTTCTAGTAGTTTTTGACTCCCGTGTGCGAAGCACAAAAGGGAGTCTTTGCAGTTACCCTGTCTGTCTGTCTGTATGTATGTATGTCACTTTTTTTGTTCCACCGTTATCTCAAGAACCACTAATCAAATTTTGATGAAACTTGGTACATAGATGCTCTGGGATAATGCGCAGAGTTGATTAGGTTTTGGTAAAAATCTATGAATATTAATTACCTAATTTGCATGATACTTAGCTGATTTTTAGCTGTTCCAAGACTGTTCCACTGATATCTACAGAACCACTCATTGGATTTTGATGAAATGTGGCACATGGATGCTCTGAACTAGTGCGCAGATTTGATTAGTTTTGGGTAAAATCTATGAATATTAATTACCTAATTTGCATGATAATTAACTGATTTTAAGCTGTTCTATGACTGTTCCACTGATTTTTGAAGAACCAATCATTGGATTTCAATGAAACTTGGCACATGGATGCTCTGAACGAATGCGCAGATTTGATTAGTTTTGGGTAAAAATCTGTTAATATTATTAATTACCTAATTTACATAATGATTAATCAATTTTCGGCTTTTCCACTGATATCTCTCAGATTTGTTCGTTTTGTAATGATATCTTCAATTCTCTAATTTTGACGAATATTTATGTCATTTTTGAAAAGTGGTATTTTTTAATTCTTGTTGAAAACAGCAAGTCCCATTGCTTTGATACTATACATATTGTTCATTTTCTAATGATATCTTCAGTTCTTTAATGAAATGTGCCTTGCAAAACAGCGGAGCTATCTCAGCCGAGAGGCTGCTTGTTTTTTTTTCAAAAAGAAATTAATAGCTTAATATGTAAATCTGATATTGTGTTTTGTCAGAAGAAGATGTATTGTGGGAACTCATATTTATGCAAATATAATTATGCAAATAATACTATAGGCATTTGTGAGGATAAGTAATTCAGATTTACAGCGTCTTCTAGTTATCAAAGCATTTCTAAACTTATGGTAGAGGGTTGTGCCTGTACCACTATGTACTGTTGGTAATAGCAATGCATTGGTCTCTTAAACAATGTAGAAAAGTTCTATGTATTTAGCAGACTACATGTTTTGTAATTTTAGATTGATACGATATCTGCAGCAACACACATTTTATAGAGCGGGGGAGTCGTCACTTGCGCATGCGTCAGATGGCCATAGCGTGTCATTGTTTACAAACAAGCGTCTTGGGACTCAATTCCCCGTGTGTGCGCATATGACGACCCCCCCTCTTTAAACAATAATAGTATAATTGTGCATTTACACCCCACTATGCAACACATCACTATGCAACACATCACTATGCAACACCCCTGTACTCGGAAGCAGAGAGTTGGTATTGACATGTTTTGTATTATATTTTGTTGTTCACTTTTTTAGGCAAATATTGTTTTGTGTGCGATAAACTTAATTTTATCAGCTACATATTTCACCCCCAAATATATATTGATCACTTCAAAAATTATCACAGATATTTTTTTCATGGACATTAAAAACAAAGTCATATATAATATACCGGTAATTATAAAATCTGTAGGAGAACTTCTACAAAGTGCCTTCTTAGTAAGAAATGAGAACCAACATAATGTCACTGTATTACTAATAGAATCATGTATCTATTTCTGAAGATGTAATAAATATATTATTATTTGTGTTTATTTGGTTGGCAGCAAAATAATTGTTGCGGGTTGCAGGCTTCACATTAAGCTTCACAAATAAGCTTCTAGTAGTTTTTGACTCCCGTGTGCGAAGCACAAAAGGGAGTCTTTGCAGTTACCCTGTCTGTCTGTCTGTATGTATGTATGTCACTTTTTTTGTTCCACCGTTATCTCAAGAACCACTAATCAAATTTTGATGAAACTTGGTACATAGATGCTCTGGGATAATGCGCAGAGTTGATTAGGTTTTGGTAAAAATCTATGAATATTAATTACCTAATTTGCATGATACTTAGCTGATTTTTAGCTGTTCCAAGACTGTTCCACTGATATCTACAGAACCACTCATTGGATTTTGATGAAATGTGGCACATGGATGCTCTGAACTAGTGCGCAGATTTGATTAGTTTTGGGTAAAATCTATGAATATTAATTACCTAATTTGCATGATAATTAACTGATTTTAAGCTGTTCTATGACTGTTCCACTGATTTTTGAAGAACCAATCATTGGATTTCAATGAAACTTGGCACATGGATGCTCTGAACGAATGCGCAGATTTGATTAGTTTTGGGTAAAAATCTGTTAATATTATTAATTACCTAATTTACATAATGATTAATCAATTTTCGGCTTTTCCACTGATATCTCAAGTACTAATCATAACATTTCAATAAAACTTAGTACATAGGTGTCATATGACACTGCACAGACCTGATAGTTTTTAGGGTAATATCAGTACATATTAATTACCTAATTTGCATAATTAATTATTTTTCAGCTTTTGATATTTCGAGTAGTAATGATCATGTTTCAATGAAACTTGGTACATAGTTACTTGAGGACTGTGCAGAGACCTAATTAGTTTTTGGGTAAATATTTGTGCATATTAATAATTAGTTGATTTTCAGCTTTTCACCTGATATCTCAAGTACTAATCATCACATTTCAATGAGACTTGCGACATAGATATTCTAGGACTATGCAGAGACCTGATTAATTTTGGGATAAATAGTTGTGCCTATTAATTACCTAATTTGCATAATTAGTTAATTTTTTTGCTGTTCTATGGCTGTTGCACTGATGTCTAAAAACCACTCATTGGATTTCAATGAAACTTTTAAAGAGTACCATCGCATTTCAATGAACCTAAGACTATGCACCATATTAGTTTTTGGTAAATATTTATGCTTCTTAATCACCTAATTAACATAATTAATTAATACTGATATCTCAAGTATTGATCATCACATTTGAATAAAACTTGGTCCATAAATGCTCTAGGACAATAGACAGCCTGATTAATTTTGGGTTAAAATCTGTTCATATTAATTCTCTAATTAGCATAATAACTAATATTTTTTTGGTTCTAATCACATTTCAATGAAACTTGGTACATTGTGCAGACCTTATTAGTTTTACACTTGAATCTGTTCATATTAGTTACCTTATTTGCATAATTAGTTTTCAGCTATTCCATCAATATCTCAAGTATAAGTAATTTTGAATTAATTTTTAATGTGTCTCCAAAACTCTCAGCACACGGGAGTTCTTTCTAAGCTTTCTTTGATTTAGTTTTATTTATACCCTAACCCTATCTGGCCTAAATTCAGACATATTTTTAGCCTCTTCCAACGAACTATAAACAGCATGGTAGCGGTAAATTATTTACGTTGATGGCGCACTTCATGTACTCAACATAGGGCCGGTACAATTTCGCCAAGCATTTCCAACGTGGTAGTTTTATTTGGGACTAATTATTTTTTGTATGTTCCGTGGTGCCAATTAGCCTAATTAATTTTTCTTATTATATTTTCAGTAAAACCTTGAAGCCCGCAACCCGCAGCCCACAAAAGCGCATCAGGGTTGGCAGTGCTTTGTTTGTTTTGCATTTCCCCACTTCAAATAGAAATGTGCAATCTAGACAATTGTTGCAGACTTTCTGTCTTGCGTTACAAACTGTTTATCAATAGTGAAATTATAATGTTACAATAGATATTGGAAGGTTTGCGAAACCTCTGTTGACCAGGATTGATGACCATTTAATGACCATGTTCATGGCATGTGATGTTTGTGACCTTTCAGACCAAAATTAGCCATTATGTAGTTATATGTCAAATAACCATTAGAGTTTTGAAGAAAGTCAATTAGCGCTGGGATAAATGTAAAACCGTCATGATAAATTTAGCCAAACATGATAAACATGCTTGACCATCATGGAAGTTATGACCTTGTTCATGTACCATTGGAATTGGTAATTCATGGTTGACCATCAAATATCCTGGTCACTATGGTAGCCCATTTGCCGGATCCAAGACAGTATTACAAATCAAACATGGACATGACATAAGACTTCTATCATGTCAATTTAAGACACTATCTCTGTTTGGAAATGTGCGTCTACATTCCTTATTTATTGTTTTTGACTCCCATGTGGGAAGCACACAATGGGAGTCCTTGCAATTAGTGCGACTGTGTGTACGTGTCTGTGACACTGATATCTCAAGAACCAATTGATTTTAATGAAGCTTGGTACGTGAATGCTCTGGGATAACGTGCAGACTTGATTAGTTCTTGGTTGAAATATGTGCATATTAATTACTTAATATGCATTTCAATTAGCCGATTTTAAGCATTTTTACTTGTTTTTTATGTACTATTAAAAGATTTCAATGAAAATTGGTATATTGATGTTCTGGGATAATACTCAGTACTGATTAGTTTTGGTTGAAATCCTCTGCATATTAATTATCTAATTTGCATATTAATTAGCCAATTTAAGCTTTTTCTCATACACCATAAAAAAGATTTCAATTAAACTTTGTACATATATGTTCTACCAAAATGTGCAAACCTGATTAGCACATTATCTCAACCAATCAGATTCAATGAAACTTGGTACATGGACATGTAGATATTTAGGGATAAGTCATATACATGTTCCGTTTAGGGTTAAATTTTGTGCTTACTAATTTGCATAAATTAACTAATTTTATAGATGCTCTAGATCTTGAGTATCACTGATAAAATTTTAATGAAACTAGGTACTTTTAGATAATCTACAGATCTGATGACTTCAGGGTTGAAAGCCATGCATATTAATTATCTGTTATTAGTTTCAAGTGTTTCTCAATATACATAACTGTAAGTACTGTTGCATATAGTAACTAAAGTATTACAGTTGTACTTCATGCCTCCAATACCTTCAGCACACAGGAATTCTTTCCAAGCTTTCTTTGTTTTATACATGTCGTAAAGTATTAGGGTTGTACAAACCCGTTTGTTTACCTAATCATACCTACCAGAAAGTCTATGGAATGGAATTTATTACTCATAGGCTTAACTACAAATTACAGCCCTAATCGGAAACTAATAGGGAATATACCATATTCACAAAGAACACCTTAGGGTAGCATTCCCTATAGAAAAAAAAGCCTCTCCTATAGGGCCACCCCGCGCACGCAGGGTGGTCACGCATAAAAGGCGTGATTCGATATTCTCACCAACGTTTCTGCTGCCACAACGTGCCGCCGGAAGCTTGTGGGGACGTGGGCAGGTTTCCACAGACTTTCTGGTAGGTATGATTAGGTAAACAAACGGGTTTGTACAACCCTAATACTTTACTACATCACCTACCAGAAAGTCTGTGGAAATAATAAATTTCATTTATTACTCGTAGGCAGAGTAGCACACTCACCGGAGGTGGGGAAGTTCTGACGGCTGAAATGTATATTTTTTGACCCCAAAAAGGAAAGTCCAAAAATCAAAACTTATACTTACTTATACAACTGTATTACCATATTTGGTGACCTCTAACACAGCTTTTCTATTGACCTATAGGCTGTCGTTATTATTCTTTTTTCATGTCTTGACCTGATTGGTTCTGTTATCAAGTGACCTTTAACTATAAATATACAGTGAGTTAATCTATTACCATCATTCTGTGATATGTGTCTGTGGACTATCTTCCCACATCCTGTTTTTGCTACAAGGGTTAATAAATATAACTATTTATTTGACATTACCGTCTTTGTCTGTTTAAAAACATCCCATCCAGAAATCTAACCCACAACCCCAGGCTGAACACTGGCGTAGCGTGTGTCCTGGCTGAGTTTCTGGCTCCAGCATAAGCAGCGTCTCGAAAGACCTTTTCAGCCCTGCAACTTGTAGGGGTATATCTGGGCACTGTCCTCCAGAAGGCTCCATCTCCGACAGGTTTCCTTATAAAACAGACCACAGTGTTATAAGACCTGAAAAGTCTAGTATTCCTTCTAAATGATATATATCAAGGACTCAACATGTTCAATAGACATACATGTACCAAGTGTGAATGAAATATTTCATATGCCTTGTGACATAGGCTGAAAAAATCATATATGATGGAGTATTTTTTGACACATTTTAAAACCCAGATTTTTTTTAATAATTCAGAACAAAAAATCTTTCTTTAACATTGTGTTCTATTTTTCAGAAATATTAGAACACGTTTCTCAATAAGCGTAACTAACACACAAAAGGAAGACAGTACAGAGGCAGTATCGACTGACGCGCAGCGGAGGTCGATGCAACAGCGTACTGTCTGAGTGCATACTTTAAGGTATCTTCGTAATAACCTTATTATTATACATCTTTTCCCACTAAGGATAAATCATGGAAATGCCGAAATCCAAAAAAATTAGAACAGAATCAGCGAACTTCTTTGTGTGAAGTCCAGTCAAACCCTTGTGGCAGCCATGTTTGTTATAATTATTAGAGGAAGCTTACGTGCATATTTGGAATTCGCATTTCCTAATATGGCTGGATGAAAATACCCCATATAAAAACTGCAAAATTACGGCACGCTGTAACTTATGGCGTTACGGTGACAGATGTATAATAATGTTATTTCATTGTACCATGGGACATTAGCTTCATGATTGTACATAATAAACTAATGAACATTGTCATGGGATTTATCACCAATTTTGTCAAATTATGACTGAGCTTCTAGAAATGGTGGAAATGATTGATTTTGACAAATATTTAGCATTGAAATGGCTGTCATTCGGTCATCTTCAATTGGACCATGAAAGAAATGCATGTTATATGTATGATGTATATGTGAAGTTTGAATGTAATTGACCCAGGCATGTTTGGGATACAGGTAAGGACAGACTGATAGTGAAAACACACAGGTGAAATTGTGAGTCTTCTAAACTGATAAACTGATAAACAAGCGTTCTCTTTGCTGGATATCACATAAAAGAATCAATTAGAATCTTTGTTAGGTTGCACATTTTATTTTAATGAATATACAGAAGTTCACGGACACAAACAGAGGACAAGCAGTAACTGTAGCACATTAGAAAAAAACAACTAGAAAACTCATGGACATTGAAAATCTCAACTTGTGCAAGAACCTAAAATCAGCTTAGCACAAAACAAAGTGTTGTATAGAACACGGCACCCAAAACAACACAGGATGTTGGAATACATTATGGTAATCTTGGAAACACTGTTGCATAGTTAAATCCTCAATACTATTCTTGGCTTAGGAGAGGCACTTCACAAAATTTAATTCAAGTAGCAATCCTCAATGTTTTAATTATAGAAGCAATTAATAAATACATTTTAAAGTATTTATAGCATACATAATAAATTCATGAATATATAGACAAAGCCACAGTAATGGCCCTAAACTGTACAGCTCTGCACTAAAAATAGCTCTGCATTGCAACGGCCCTGCACCGCAGCGGCTCTGCATTGCAACGGCCCTGCACCGCAGCGGCTCTGCATTGCAACGGCCCTGCACCGCAGCGGCTTTGCATTGCAACGGGCCTGCACCGCAGCGGCTCTGCATTGCAACGGCCCTGCACCGCAGCGGCTCTGCACTGAAAACAGCCCTGCATTGCAATAATGACAGGCTAATCATCATTACAATGAGAGTTGTCAACTTTGACATCTATTTTACGACGGAGTTCTGATGAAATATAACATCACTAATAACATGTATATTTTGATTAACATTCACCAAAACAAGTCTTCTTCATCCTTAATTTGTCTATAGCCAGTGTTTTCTATAAAACAAAGGGTACAGCACTGTTTTGTACTTTTCTGTTCATTCCATATTTACACATTTTGATTAACAACTTTTTCTGTTTGTAAAAGAACACAAGTTTTCAATATGCAAAATATGTAAACTTTTTTAACACATAATAATAAATATAATGCTGGCACACGTGCAATGAATGGAATGTACAGTCAGTTAAATAAATACTGATACATTTTGTAAATAATACATGTGTGCATTTCTCACTCAAATCTATGGTAACTTTTAATAGAGGTATTTTCTTTAACACAAATGTTGCCAGACAACAGAGGTGCATTTACTAAAGGACAAAATGTTTTTTAAACCTTTCCACCATTTTTGTTACACTGGCAAACCTACTTACAGGTAACGCTACATATCGCTTGCAAAGAAAGGATCATTCATCAATGCACACCACACATTAGACATAAATGACCATAAAGACCTCATTGAGAGCAAGAGTCACAAAATTTCCCCCAAAATAGTGTTCCATACTTTCCCCTCATTACACTGTTCTACTAATCTATGTAACCATGGTAATCAGAACAGTAAACATGACGACAGGAGAGAATGAAACACTATTTAAGGGGATAAAACAAGCGGCTTTCTCTTGACAGCCATTTATGTCTAAAGCCAATCGTTAATTCAAAATCTTTGATCTAGTTTTCAAACATTCAACATTACTGAAATCTTCTATGTGGTTTCAAATCTTTGCCAACAATGACAATTTTTGACAAATAACATCAAACAAAAGTGAATGAAGTCAATCAAATGCATCTTTGACAGTAACAGAGGTGTGTCTTTGGTCAAACTAATCATATTTTGCAATATATACAATTTTTGACTTATTTGTGCTCGTATTAAATCATTGTTTCAAGGACGAATTCATACTATATTTGCTCTATTAGATGCTCAACTTTAATAGAAACACACAAACACCATTTATCTTATGCTGGATCATTACAATATGACAATAGAACACTTTTATCATTAATGTAAGTTTATGTGCTACTAAAAGGGTTAAGTCAAAATGGCCACCATGCACTGGTAAAGAAATCAACCAGTGTTCCACTTTACTTAAGAAACAAATTTTATTTTAAGGGCATTGTTTGTCACAGTAGTGGGTATAGGGTACAGTTTGAAACAGTACAGTACAGGGTACAGTTCGCCATAGAAGTAGGCACAGGGTACAGTTCGCCATAGTAGTGGGCACAGGGTACAGTTTGCCATAGAAGTGGGCACAGGGTACAGTTCGCCATAGAAGTGGGCACAGGGTACAGTTCGCCATAGAAGTAGGCACAGGGTACAATTCACCATAGAAGTGGGCACAGGGTACAATTCGCCATAGAAGTGGGCACAGGGTACAGTTCGCCATAGAAGTGGGCACAGGGTACAATTCGCCATAGAAGTGGGCACAGGGTACAGTTCGCCATAGAAGTAGGCACAGGGTACAATTCACCATAGAAGTGGGCACCGGGTACAGTTCGCCATAGAAGTAGGCACAGGGTACAGTTCACCATAGTAGTGGGCACAGGGTACAGTTCGCCATAGAAGTGGGTACAGGGTACAATTCGCCATAGAAGTGGGTACAGGGTACAGTTCGCCATGGAAGTAGGCACAGGGTACAGTTCGCCATAGTAGTGGGCACAGGGTACAGTTCGCCATAGAAGTGGGCACAGAGTACAGTTCGCCATAGAAGTGGGCACAGGGTACAGTTCGCCATAGAAGTAGGCACAGGTACAGTTTGCCATAGAAGGGGGCACAGGGTACAATTTGCCATAGAAGTGGGCACAGGGTACAGTTTGCCATAGAAGTGGGCACAGGGTACAGTTCGCCATAGAAGTGGGCACAGGGTACAGTTCGCCATAGAAGTAGGCACAGGGTACAGTTTGCCATAGAAGGGGGCACAGGGTACAGTTTGCCATAGAAGTGGGCACAGGGTACAGTTTGCCATAGAAGGGGGCACAGGGTACAGTTTGCCATAGAAGTGGGCACAGGGTACAGTTTGCCATAGAAGGGGGCACAGGGTACAGTTTGCCACAATAGCAGATACAGGATACTGTTATCAGTGTAAACGCTTATTAGTTTCTCTGCTTAAATTTCATAATGATGAACATGAGGAGCATTAAGAAGGACTCACCCAACAACATGTACCATAACGCTTCAAACAAAATCATCTTTTCCTCAGTTCTCCATGAGTTCTCATTGCAAATGGAGAAAGAACTCTTACTTCAAATCAATAAAAGCACCAATATTACACACATCAATAAAATTAATATTCTATATACAAATAAATTCACATGCAAAATAGTTTATACAAAAAAAGTTAAAGTAACTCTTGTAAGAAATGGACGGAGTTGGCAAAACACAACACACAAGTTTGCCTCATAATAGCATTGAGTTGCATAGGCTACTTGATGGCAAGAGTATACGTCTTTGTAAGGCACATAGGTTTATTGTCACACAAGGGGTAGATTGGATTCCTGTGATGACCGATTCTCGGGTGTTGATGCACCATCTGGACTGTTTTGAAACGGATCAATATTTGCTATGTGTGGCATTGCTGCAACGTGAGTTTTCTTTTTTTCTTTTGATTTCTTTTCAACCAAATGTTTGCCTGAAATAATATGAGTAATATGTTGTAATAATAATAATAATAATTAATAATGATATTGAAACCATATCAACAGAGAAGGAAAAAATAATAATAGTGAAATCAGTACAGTTCAAACGCTATGCACATGCACTATGGGTATGTGCCAGTAACATATACCACCAAACACCATGTGTATGCGCCAGTAACATATACCACCAAACACCATGTGTATGTGCCAGTAACATATACCACCAAACACCATGTGTATGTGCCAGTAACATACCACCAAACACCATGTGTATGTGCCAGTAACATATACCACAAAACACCATGTGTACGTGCCAGTAACATATACCACCAAGAACTATGTGTACGTGCCAGTAACATATACCACCAAACACCATGTGTATTTGCCAGTAACATATACCACCAAACACCATGTATATGTGCCAGTAACATATACCACCAAACACCATGTGTACGTGCCAGTAACATATACCACCAAGCACTATGTGTATGTGCCAGTAACATATACCACCAAACACCATGTGTATGTGCCAGTAACAAATACCACCTAACACTATGTATATGTGCCAGTAACATATACCACCAAACACCATGTGTACGTGCCAGTAACATATACCACCAAGCACTATGTGTACGTGCCAGTAACATATACCACCAAACACCATGTGTATGTGCCAGTAACATATACCACCAAACACCATGTGTACGTGCCAGTAACATATACCATCAAACACCATGTGTATGTGCCAGTAACATATACCACCAGACACCATGTGTATGCGCCAGTAACATATACCACCAAACACCATGTGTACCTGCCAGTAACATATACCCGGTACCACCAAACACCATGTGTATGTGCCAGTAACATATACCACCAAACACCATGTGTACGTGCCAGTAACATATACCACCAAACACCATGTGTATGCGCCAGTAACATATACCACCAAACACCATGTGTATGTGCCAGTAACATATACCACCAAACACCATGTGTATGTGCCAGTAACATACCACCAAACACCATGTGTATGTGCCAGTAACATATACCACAAAACACCATGTGTACGTGCCAGTAACATATACCACCAAGAACTATGTGTACGTGCCAGTAACATATACCACCAAACACCATGTGTATTTGCCAGTAACATATACCACCAAACACCATGTATATGTGCCAGTAACATATACCACCAAACACCATGTGTACGTGCCAGTAACATATACCACCAAGCACTATGTGTATGTGCCAGTAACATATACCACCAAACACCATGTGTATGTGCCAGTAACAAATACCACCTAACACTATGTATATGTGCCAGTAACATATACCACCAAACACCATGTGTACGTGCCAGTAACATATACCACCAAGCACTATGTGTACGTGCCAGTAACATATACCACCAAACACCATGTGTATGTGCCAGTAACATATACCACCAAACACCATGTGTACGTGCCAGTAACATATACCATCAAACACCATGTGTATGTGCCAGTAACATATACCACCAGACACCATGTGTATGCGCCAGTAACATATACCACCAAACACCATGTGTACCTGCCAGTAACATATACCCGGTACCACCAAACACCATGTGTATGTGCCAGTAACATATACCACCAGACACCATGTGTATGTGCCAGTAACATATACCATCAAACACCATGTGTATGTGCCAGTAACATATACCACCAGACACCATGTGTATGTGCCAGTAACATATACCACCAAACACCATGTGTACCTGCCAGTAACATATACCACCAAACACCATGTATATGTGCCAGTAACATATACCACCAAACACCATGTGTATGTGCCAGTAACATATACCCGGTACCACCAAGCACCATGTAACATATGCCACCAAACACCATTTGTACGTGCCAGTAACATATACCACCAAACACCATGTGTATGTGCCAGTAACATATACCACCAAACACCATGTGTACGTGCCAGTAACATATACCACCAAACACCATGTGTACGTGCCAGTAACATATACCCAGTACCACCAAGCACCATGTGTATGTGCCAGTAACATATACCACCAAACACCATGCGTATGTGCCAGTAACATATACCTGGTACCACAAGCACCATGTGTATGTGCCAGTAACATATGCCACCAAACACCATGTGTACGTGCCAGTAACATATACCACCAAACACCATGTGTATGTGCCAGTAACATATACCCGGTACCACCAAACACCATGTGTATGTGCCAGTAACATATACCACCAAACACCATGTGTATGTGCCAGTAACATATACCACCAAACACCATGTGTATGTGCCAGTAACATATACCACCAAACACCATGCGTATGTGCCAGTAACATATACCCGGTACCACCAAGCACCATGTGTATGTGCCAGTAACATATACCACCAAACACCATGTGTACGTGCCAGTAACATATGCCACCAAACACCATGTGTACGTGCCAGTAACATATACCCGGTATCACCAAGCACTATGTGTACGTGCCAGTAACATATACAACCAAACACCATGTGTATGTGCCAGTAACATATACCACCAAACACCATGTGTATATGCCAGTAACATATACCACCAAACACCATGTGTATATGCCAGTAACATATACCCGGTACCACCAAGCACCATGTGTATGTGCCAGTAACATATGCCACCAAACACCATGTGTACGTGCCAGTAACATATACCCGGTACCACCAAGCACCATGTGTATGTGCCAGTAACATACCACCAAACACCATGTGTATGTGCCAGTAACATATACCACCAAACACCATGTGTATATGCCAGTAACATATACCACCAAACACCATGTGTATGTGCCAGTAACATATACCTGGTACCACCAAGCACCATGTGTATGTGCCAGTAACATATCCCACCAAACACCATGTGTACGTGCCAGTAACATATACCACCAAACACCATGTGTATGTGCCAGTAACATATACCCGGTACCACCAAACACCATGTGTATGTGCCAGTAACATATACCACCAGACACCATGTGTATGTGCCAGTAACATACATGTATACCATCAATCACCATGTGTATGTGCCAGTAACATATACCACCAGACACCATGTGTATGCGCCAGTAACATATACCACCAAACACCATGTGTACGTGCCAGTAACATATACCACCAAACACCATGTATATGTGCCAGTAACATATACCACCAAACACCATGTGTATGTGCCAGTAACATATACCCGGTACCACCAAGCACCATGTAACATATGCCACCAAACACCATTTGTACGTGCCAGTAACATATACCACCAAACACCATGTGTATGTGCCAGTAACATATACCACCAAACACCATGTGAACGTGCCAGTAACATATACCACCAAACACCATGTGTACGTGCCAGTAACATATACCCGGTACCACCAAGCACCATGTGTATGTGCCAGTAACATATACCACCAAACACCATGTGTATGTGCCAGTAACATATACCTGGTACCACCAAGCACCATGTGTATGTGCCAGTAACATATACCCGGTACCACCAAACACCATGTGTATGTGCCAGTAACATATACCACCAGACACCATGTGTATGTGCCAGTAACATATACCATCAAACACCATGTGTATGTGCCAGTAACATATACCACCAGACACCATGTGTATGTGCCAGTAACATATACCACCAAACACCATGTGTACCTGCCAGTAACATATACCACCAAACACCATGTATATGTGCCAGTAACATATACCACCAAACACCATGTGTATGTGCCAGTAACATATACCCGGTACCACCAAGCACCATGTAACATATGCCACCAAACACCATTTGTACGTGCCAGTAACATATACCACCAAACACCATGTGTATGTGCCAGTAACATATACCACCAAACACCATGTGAACATGCCAGTAACATATACCACCAAACACCATGTGTACGTGCCAGTAACATATACCCGGTACCACCAAGCACCATGTGTATGTGCCAGTAACATATACCACCAAACACCATGTGTATGTGCCAGTAACATATACCTGGTACCACAAGCACCATGTGTATGTGCCAGTAACATATACCACCAAACACCATGTGTATGTGCCAGTAACATATACCTGGTACCACCAAGCACCATGTGTATGTGCCAGTAACATATGCCACCAAACACCATGTGTACGTGCCAGTAACATATACCACCAAACACCATGTGTATGTGCCAGTAACATATACCCGGTACCACCAAACACCATGTGTATGTGCCAGTAACATATACCACCAGACACCATGTGTATGTGCCAGTAACATACATGCATACCATCAAACACCATGTGTATGTGCCAGTAACATATACCACCAGACACCATGTGTATGCGCCAGTAACATATACCACCAAACACCATGTGTACGTGCCAGTAACATATACCACCAAACACCATGTATATGTGCCAGTAACATATACCACCAAACACCATGTGTATGTGCCAGTAACATATACCCGGTACCACCAAGCACCATGTAACATATGCCACCAAACACCATTTGTACGTGCCAGTAACATATACCACCAAACACCATGTGTATGTGCCAGTAACATATACCACCAAACACCATGTGAACGTGCCAGTATCATATACCACCAAACACCATGTGTACGTGCCAGTAACATATACCCGGTACCACCAAGCACCATGTGTATGTGCCAGTAACATATACCACCAAACACCATGTGTATGTGCCAGTAACATATACCTGGTACCACCAAGCACCATGTGTATGTGCCAGTAACATATACCCGGTACCACCAAACACCATGTGTATGTGCCAGTAACATATACCACCAGACACCATGTGTATGTGCCAGTAACATATACCATCAAACACCATGTGTATGTGCCAGTAACATATACCACCAGACACCATGTGTATGCGCCAGTAACATATACCACCAAACACCATGTGTACCTGCCAGTAACATATACCACCAAACACCATGTATATGTGCCAGTAACATATACCACCAAACACCATGTGTATGTGCCAGTAACATATACCCGGTACCACCAAGCACCATGTAACATATGCCACCAAACACCATGTGTACCTGCCAGTAACATATACCACCAAACACCATGTATATGTGCCAGTAACATATACCACCAAACACCATGTATATGTGCCAGTAACATATACCACCAAACACCATGTGTACCTGCCAGTAACATATACCACCAAACACCATGTATATGTGCCAGTAACATATACCACCAAACACCATGTGTATGTGCCAGTAACATATACCCGGTACCACCAAGCACCATGTAACATATGCCACCAAACACCATTTGTACGTGCCAGTAACATATACCACCAAACACCATGTGTATGTGCCAGTAACATATACCACCAAACACCATGTATATGTGCCAGTAACATATACCACCAAACACCATGTGTACCTGCCAGTAACATATACCACCAAACACCATGTATATGTGCCAGTAACATATACCACCAAACACCATGTGTATGTGCCAGTTACATATACCCGGTACCACCAAGCTCCATGTAACATATGCCACCAAACACCATTTGTACGTGCCAGTAACATATACCACCAAACACCATGTGTATGTGCCAGTAACATATACCACCAAACACCATGTGTATGTGCCAGTAACATATACCACCAAACACCATGTATATGTGCCAGTAACATATACCACCAAACACCATGTGTATGTGCCAGTAACATATACCACCAAACACCATGTGTATGTGCCAGTAACATATACCACCAAACACCATGTGTATGTGCCAGTAACATATACCCGGTACCACCAAGCACCATGTAACATATGCCACCAAACACCATTTGTACATGCCAGTAACATATACCACCAAACACCATGTGTATGTGCCAGTAACATATACCCGGTACCACCAAACACCATGTATATGTGCCAGTAACATATACCACCAAACACCATGTGTATGTGCCAGTAACATATACCACCAAACACCATGTGTATATGCCAGTAACATATACCACCAAACACCATGTGTATGTGCCAGTAACATATACCCGGTACCACCAAGCACCATGTGTATGTGCCAGTAACATATGCCACCAAACACCATGTGTATGTACCAGTAACATATACCACCAGACACCATGTGTATGCGCCAGTAACATATACCACCAGACACCATGTGTATGTGCCAGTAACATATACCACCAAACACCATGTGTATGTGCCAGTAACATATACCCGGTACCACCAAGCACCATGTGTATGTGCCAGTAACATATGCCACCAAACAGCATGTGTATGTGCCAGTAACATATACCACCAGACACCATGTGTATGCGCCAGTAACATATACCACCAGACACCATGTGTACGTGCCAGTAACATATACCACCAAACACCATGTGTACGTGCCAGTAACATATACCACCAAACACCATGTGTATGTGCCAGTAACATATACCATCAAACACCATGTGTATGTGCCAGTAACATATACCACCAGACACCATGTGTATGCGCCAGTAACATATACCACCAAACACCATGTGTACGTGCCAGTAACATATACCACCAAACACCATGTATATGTGCCAGTAACATATACCACCAAACACCATGTGTATGTGCCAGTAACATATACCCGGTACCACCAAACACCATGTGTATGTGCCAGTAACATATACCACCAAACACCATGTGTACGTGCCAGTAACATATACCACCAAACACCATGTATATGTGCCAGTAACATATACCACCAAACACCATGTGTATGTGCCAGTAACATATACCCGGTACCACCAAACACCATGTAACATATGCCACCAAACACCATTTGTACGTGCCAGTAACATATACCACCAAACACCATGTGTATGTGCCAGTAACATATACCACCAAACACCATGTGTACGTGCCAGTAACATATACCACCAGACACCATGTGTATGCGCCAGTAACATATACCACCAGACACCATGTGTACGTGCCAGTAACATATACCACCAAACACCATGTGTATGTGCCAGTAACATATACCACCAAACACCATGTATATGTGCCAGTAACATATACCACCAAACACCATGTATATGTGCCAGTAACATATACCACCAAACACCATGTGTATGTGCCAGTAACATATACCACCAAACACCATGTGTATGTGCCAGTAACATATACCACCAAACACCATGTGTATGAGCCAGTAACATATACCCGGTACCACCAAGCACCATGTAACATATGCCACCAAACACCATTTGTACGTGCCAGTAACATATACCACCAAACACCATGTGTATGTGCCAGTAACATATACCCGGTACCACCAAACACCATGTGTATGTGCCAGTAACATATACCACCAAACACCATGTGTATGTGCCAGTAACATATACCACCAAACACCATGTGTATGTGCCAGTAACATATACCACCAAACACCATGTGTATGTGCCAGTAACATATACCACCAAACACCATGTATATGTGCCAGTAACATATACCACCAAACACCATGTGTATGTGCCAGTAACATATACCACCAAACACCATGTGTATGTGCCAGTAACATATACCACCAAACACCATGTGTATGTGCCAGTAACATATACCCGGTACCACCAAGCACCATGTAACATATGCCACCAAACACCATTTGTACATGCCAGTAACATATACCACCAAACACCATGTGTATGTGCCAGTAACATATACCCGGTACCACCAAACACCATGTGTATGTGCCAGTAACATATACCACCAAACACCATGTGTATGTGCCAGTAACATATACCACCAAACACCATGTGTATATGCCAGTAACATATACCACCAAACACCATGTGTATGTGCCAGTAACATATTCCCGGTACCACCAAGCACCATGTGTATGTGCCAGTAACATATGCCACCAAACACCATGTGTATGTACCAGTAACATATACCACCAGACACCATGTGTATGCGCCAGTAACATATACCACCAGACACCATGTGTATGTGCCAGTAACATATGCCACCAAACAGCATGTGTATGTGCCAGTAACATATACCACCAGACACCATGTGTATGCGCCAGTAACATATACCACCAGACACCATGTGTACGTGCCAGTAACATATACCACCAAACACCATGTGTATGTGCCAGTAACATATACCATCAAACACCATGTGTATGTGCCAGTAACATATACCACCAGACACCATGTGTATGCACCAGTAACATATACCACCAAACACCATGTGTACGTGCCAGTAACATATACCACCAAACACCATGTATATGTGCCAGTAACATATACCACCAAACACCATGTGTATGTGCCAGTAACATATACCCGGTACCACCAAACACCATGTGTATGTGCCAGTAACATATACCACCAAACACCATGTGTACGTGCCAGTAACATATACCACCAAACACCATGTATATGTGCCAGTAACATATACCACCAAACACCATGTGTATGTGCCAGTAACATATACCCGGTACCACCAAACACCATGTAACATATGCCACCAAACACCATTTGTACGTGCCAGTAACATATACCACCAAACACCATGTGTATGTGCCAGTAACATATACCACCAAACACCATGTGTACGTGCCAGTAACATATACCACCAAACACCATGTGTACGTGCCAGTAACATATACCACCAGACACCATGTGTATGTGCCAGTAACATATACCATCAAACACCATGTGTACGTGCCAGTAACATATACCACCAGACACCATGTGTATGTGCCAGTAACATATACCACCAAACACCATGTATATGTGCCAGTAACATATACCACCAAACACCATGTGTATGTGCCAGTAACATATACCACCAAACACCATGTGTATGTGCCAGTAACATATACCACCAAACACCATGTGTATGTGCCAGTAACATATACCCGGTACCACCAAGCACCATGTAACATATGCCACCAAACACCATTTGTACGTGCCAGTAACATATACCACCAAACACCATGTGTATGTGCCAGTAACATATACCCGGTACGACCAAACACCATGTGTATGTGCCAGTAACATATATCACCAAACACCATGTGTATGTGCCAGTAACATATACCACCAAACACCATGTGTATATGCCAGTAACATATACCACCAAACACCATGTGTATGTGCCAGTAACATATACCCGGTACCACCAAGCACCATGTGCATGTGCCAGTAACATATGCCACCAAACACCATGTGTATGTGCCAGTAACATATACCACCAAACACCATGTGTATGTGCCAGTAACATATACCACCAAACACCATGTGTACGTGCCAGTAACATATACCACCAAACACCATGTGTACGTGCCAGTAACATATACCACCAGACACCATGTGTATGTGCCAGTAACATATACCATCAAACACCATGTGTACGTGCCAGTAACATATACCACCAGACACCATGTGTATGTGCCAGTAACATATACCATCAAACACCATGTGTACGTGCCAGTAACATATACCACCAGACACCATGTGTATGCGCCAGTAACATATACCACCAGACACCATGTGTACGTGCCAGTAACATATACCACCAGACACCATGTGTATGTGCCAGTAACATATACCCGGTACCACCAAGCACCATGTGTATGTGCCAGTAACATATGCCACCAAACACCATGTGTATGTGCCAGTAACATATACCACCATACACCATGTGTATGCGCCAGTAACATATACCACCAGACACCATGTGTACGTGCCAGTAACATATACCACCAAACACCATGTGTATGTGCCAGTAACATATACCATCAAACACCATGTGTATGTGCCAGTAACATATACCACCAAACACCATGTGTATGTGCCAGTAACATATACCACCAAACACCATGTGTACGTGCCAGTAACATATACCACCAGACACCATGTGTACGTGCCAGTAACATATACCACCAAACACCATGTATATGTGCCAGTAACATATACCACCAAACACCATGTGTACGTGCCAGTAACTTATACCACCAAACACCATGTGTATGTGCCAGTAACATATACCACCAAACACCATGTGTACGTGCCAGTAACATATACCACCAAACACCATGTGTACGTGCCAGTAACATATACCACCAGACACCATGTGTATGTGCCAGTAACATATACCACCAGACACCATGTGTATGTGCCAGTAACATATACCATCAAAAAGTGTCTACTTACTTTCTGCACCTCTTAAGTTTGGTAAATGCATAACTTGACTTTCAGATTTGGACCCTTTCTTCTTCAGATTAGCATTAATCATTTTGTCAAACTGTGCTGTCTTCTCATAAAGGGAACTTTTCTCTGACTGAATCGTTCCCGTTGGATTTATAGACATGCTGTGGTGGTTTGGGGGTGGCTGTGCAGGTTTCTTGTAGTATGAATTGTTGGGGATTTTCTTCATCTTGTCAGACCCTCTACTAGTAATAGAAGAAAGTAAAGAAGAAAAGTCACATTTTCATCAGAAAATCTTGAGCACTTGAAACATGTAAGTTTAGAAAACTAAACACATTAATTACATGTAACAGTTCTTGCTAAAAGAGGAAACACTATGAATCTCTTCAAGGTTGGATAAGTGGTCAGTAAAATTGTTATCACCAAATGAGATAAGAAATCTTTGTTGTGAAAAACGAGCAAAACTAAAACCAGCAAAATGTTATGATCAGCAGTGAGTTAATTAATAATATTTTACAGTGAATTTTGTATGTATGTATGTATGTGTCTTCGTGTGTCGTACCAACGTTGTGACAACTTCAATTTAACTTTGCACCAACTTGTGACGACAAGACCTACATTGTCACAACCCTCACTATTTTCATAATTTATATTAATTTTGAGTCAAGTTTGCATAGCTTAAGTGGTTCAATTTATATTAATACTAATATAATTGTACCATACCTTTACTATCGCTAAGCTTCACAAACATTTCTATGTTATGTCACTGGATATTTAACTTTTATTTAATTAAATTTAATTAGGGTAGCAGAATAGTTTTTTGGGCACTTTTCACATTTTTTTTTGAAAATCACACGAATAGCTCCCTAAGGCATGCTACATACATTGGTGTTTTTATTTTATTGAAAAAAAAATATCTTGTACAAGTAAACTGATTTTTTTCTTGTGTGCAAACAAATGGCCAAGTTTTTGTTTATCCAGTGTACACCAAACCAGTGCATCTCATTAATATGCATGGTTTACAAACATAACTGTACTGAGGGTAAATAGTTTTAAGTTGGGCCACTTTCTTTATTTGCTATTTACAAACAACTGATAAGATATCTGTTTGTAGTTTACACACAGCTGATAAGACATGTGCACTGCTGCCTTTCTAGACAGGAAGTACAGCAAAGACAAAACAATCGCTTTTGAAACAACAAATTTTGAATAAACAAAAAAGTACATGAATGTACCACTTCAATGTAATTATATGTTAACAGAATAAAAACTAACAATAAATTTCTGTAATATTTTTTCTTGGCTTTGTCATTGAAAGGTGTCTGACCATAGGGTTAGTTTCTTAGTCCAGAAGTAATGCAGTTACATTGGAAGGGGGCTCCCTTTTACAAAATATGGTTGCAAACAATAAAATACGGCATCTGTGGTGGCTATGCATTGCATGAAAATTCTGATAACAGGCCACAAACTACATGTAAAGGTTGATCAATGATAATAATATGCTTGGACCTGGTTTATATAATCCATTTTTCAGAGGAGTTTTCACCAAGTAGGCATACTTGCATGCTTAGGTTTTTCTAAATTCGTAAATTATGTTACATGTAATAAATCTGTCTGATAAATACTTGGTTGTTTTATCTAATGTGCTCATGCGAACAAAACGCACGGCAACGAAATAGTAGCGTTCCCCCCCCCCCCCCCCGGGCCGACGTCTTGACATCGGATAGTGGGCCAGTGTTTCACGCAAGGCAAGGGTTGACTTTTTCGTACGACTTCGGTAAAAAATAAAGGATCATCTAAAATCTAGGTAGTTTTTATAGATGATAACAATGAGTCCGGTTACAATTAAATGTTGAAGAGATTCATCTACAAGTATAAGACCCGAGGTTACTGTCAAGTGACGGTAAAACTCTGTTTTGCAGGATTTGATTTTAAAGCACAGGAAATGCTACATGCCGGCATACATCACTGGGTCACATTTTACAATTATTCTATTCACACCAATTAAAAAACAGGGCAGCTTCCTTCATTAATGTGCAAAATATGCAAAGAAGGAGAGGGTTATCAGTAATTCTTTAGTTTAGTTGTCATTCACTAATTATGGACGAGATAGTAAGCACGCGAAAATTTTCAAGAAAAAGAAAGCGAGGAAGAAAGAAGAAAAACGTCAAAAGAATGATCACTCTTGTCAAAAAAGGTGTTGAAAGAGACGATGCTGGGTTCGTACAGAACGGATTTCCATGTCGAAACCAGTGTCAGCCATGAAGTGGGCGAAGAAAGTGTTACCGTGACACTGAGAGTCCGATGAATCAGACTTCGATATAGTGGGTGATACTCCTGTTCAAAACGTTCGAGAGATGTCTGTATCTCGCAGGAAAATATTGTTACCTTCCGACGTAGAAGAAGAAAGTGAGAGTGAATGTCACGGCCGATCGTTTGAAGACGGCGAGATTAGACTCGTTGACATGTCACTGTTGAATGGCGCCCTAGAAAAAGAGATTTGTCAATTTTGCAAAGTAGGCAATATCTCAATAGTGGAGCGCAGGCGTCACGGTCTAGGCAGTCAGTTTGAATTTCTTTGCACGCAAGGAGATTGATTGTATTCGATCAAAACTGAGCCAGCCTAGCTTCCCGTCATCCCGAAAAAAGGGAGCAGTTTTCGAAATAAATAGAAAAGCTGCCATTGGAATGCGAGCGATTGGAAAGGGACGGCGCGCTCTGGTGAAACTGTCAAGCTATTAGGGGTTACCTCGGGGGTTACCTTAACCAGTAACGGGTCCACCCTGTCGTCAGTATGTACGAGCTGCCTCCAGGAGACTCCGAAACTCGTGGCATGCTTGAACTAATAAGTTTACAAACACAACGGCCCAAAAATAAATACACTGTATTTGCAAACACTTCAACTGCCAAGTGTAGTGTCTGTATTGTTTGTTACTCGCAAACAGAACCGCCCACTTTGCATAATTAAAGCTTTAATAAATGACGTCACCGTTCGTTATCAGCACAGACCGTCACAAAACTCCATAGCGTGAAAGAAAACGGCCAAAAAACAAAGTTTTTCACAGATATAAATGTCGGTTCATGATTTTTCTCGAAAACAACTTTCAAAGCATTTCATTTACAATTAGCCCATGTAAATTTTGCTGCTAAAACGGGAGTTAACGTTGATTGAAGTTTGAAATCATAAAAGTGCCGATTTCTCGGTGTTCGGTTTTTGCCAATTACCGTTGACCTAATTTTAAATGGCGTTTCAGTGAATAGCGCTACGATGTACCCATTTAGCTTTTCTTACTCTTGGATATGTTGGCTTCATATCCGTATTTACATATTTGCAAAATTCTATTGCGTTTTTTCACAAACCTTGCGCAAACCACCGGTATACTCTAACTTTAACACCAAAAAACGTGCTTGAAATTTGTGATTTTCGGAAAGAAAAAAAAAAACTTAATGCAAAAAATAGAAATACGGATTTAAACTTCATGACCTTTACTTCAAAACAGTGTAAAGTTTTTGATCGCATGAATGACTGTAGAGATGACAATTAAAATTTAATTCACGTTAGTTAAATTATCAGCCCCGGTGATTTTCAGAATCACGTGACGCTAAAACAAACACAATGTTCACAAAATATTAATAATAGGAAAATACAAGTCAAGAGCTTTCCAAACATATATAGATTGTATGGTTTCTTGTAAAATTTATTCGGATTATAGGTGTTTACATTTTTCATGCAAAAAAACTATCCTGCTACCTTAAAACGCAATTCTACGTTGTATTGTAATTGAGTTTAATTAAACTCCAATTAAAATGCAACCCTGTATAGGAATGCTTTTCAATTGAGTTCATATCGCAACTATAATAAAAATTAATTCAACTATATTAAAAGTTAATCCAATGTGTGTTGTTACAACGATGGTAAGACATGTATGTGTGTTAATCTGTCTGGACTGAGATACAAATAATAGGTACAATATTGTGCATTAACATTACACATTCTGTTTTTTCACACTGGAGCAACAAAAATCAGGACAGTTCCATTATTATGAAGGGATGGTCTTGCAAAAAATCACTCTCACCTTAGAAGTCCCTGGTCTGTGGCAAAACTTCCAGTCATGCTGAGATTATTAATAACAGCATGGTTATGGGGACTTGTAGCACCCTGTGTATTAGTTGTCCTTTGGTTAATAGGCGGGATAGGTGAAGACCCCCTAGGTGTATGAATTGATGGTATTGGTGATCTATCAGGATGCTCTATACTGGTTCTGCTTGTACTCAGTGTGATTGGTGGAGTGCTTTCTATACTGGGTGCCTGAAAATAAACAACAATATTAAATGTCTACAACCAGACTCCAAGTAAAGAAGTTTTTTTGGTCCTGTGATGGATATTATGAATAATTTTTTTCTTTGAATGGAAGTTACATGTAATATTATGCAAATTAGCTAGATGGACTATTTTAAACTATTATCATTCATTGATATATCCACACAAACTTCATGCATGAAACTGTTTCATGTTATAAACTCATACACTATCTGAGCAATACAGTATTATGGATGGCATAGTACTAAACCAATTCAATATACTATCTGAGCAATACAGTATTATAGATGGCATAGTACTAAACCAATTCAATATACTATCTGAGCAATACAGTATTATAGATGGCATAGTACTAAGCCAATTCAATACACTATCTGAGTAATACAGTATTATAGATGGCATAGTACTAAACCAATTCAATATACTATCTGAGCAATACAGTATTATGGATGGCATAGTACTAAACCAATTCAATACACTATCTGAGTAATACAGTATTATGGATGGCATAGTACTAAACCAATTCAATATACTATCTGAGCAATACAGTATTATGGATGGCATAGTACTAAACCAATTCAATACACTATCTGAGCAATACAGTATTATAGATGGCATAGTACTAAACCAATTCAATATACTATCTGAGCAATACAGTATTATGGATGGCATAGTACTAAACCAATTCAATATACTATCTGAGCAATACAGTATTATGGATGGCATAGTACTAAACCAATTCAATACACTATCTGAGTAATACAGTATTATAGATGGCATAGTACTAAACCAATTCAATATACTATCTGAGCAATACAGTATTATGGATGGCATAGTACTAAACCAATTCAATATACTATCTGAGCAATACAGTATTATGGATGGCATAGTACTAAACCAATTCAATATACTATCTGAGTAATACAGTATTATGGATGGCATAGTACTAAACCAATTCAATACACTATCTGAGTAATACAGTATTATGGATGGCATAGTACTAAACCAATTCAATACACTATCTGAGTAATACAGTATTATGGATGGCATAGTACTAAACTAATTCAATACACTATCTGAGCAATACAGTATTATGGATGGCATAGTACTAAACCAATTCAATACACTATCTGAGTAATACAGTATTATGGATGGCATAGTACTAAACCAATTCAATACACTATCTGAGTAATACAGTATTATGGATGGCATAGTACTAAACTAATTCAATACACTATCTGAGCAATACAGTATTATGGATGGTATAGTACTAAACCAATTCAATACACTATCTGAGCAATACAGTATTATGGATGGCATAGTACTAAACCAATTCAATACACTATCTGAGCAATACAGTATTATGGATGGCATAGTACTAAACCAATTCAATACACTATCTGAGTAATACAGTATTATGGATGGCATAGTACTAAACCAATTCAATACACTATCTGAGCAATACAGTATTATGGATGGCATAGCACTAAACCAATTCAATATACTATCTGAGCAATACAGTATTATAGATGGCATAGTACTAAACCAATTCAATACACTATCTGAGCAATACAGTAATATGGATGGCATAGTACTAAACCAATTCAATACACTATCTGAGCAATACAGTAATATGGATGGCATAGTACTAAACCAATTCAATACACTATCTGAGCAATACAGTATTATGGATGGCAAGGTATTAAACCAATTCAATACACTATCTGAGCAATACAATATTATGGATGGCATAGTACTAAACCAATTCAATACACTATCTGAGCAATACAGTATTATAGATGGCATAGTACAAAACCAATTCAATACACTATCTGAGCAATACAGTATTATGGATGGCATAGTACTAAACCAATTCAATATACTATCTGAGCAATACAGTATTATGGATGGCATAGTGCTAAACCAATTCAATACACTATCTGAGCAATACAGTATTATGGATGGTATAGTACTAAACCAATTCAATATACTATCTGAGTAATACAGTATTATAGATGGCATAGTACTAAACCAATTCAATACACTATCTGAGCAATACAGTATTATGGATGGCATAGTACTAAACCAATTCAATACACTATCTGAGCAATACAGTAATATGGATGGCATAGTACTAAACCAATTCAATACACTATCTGAGCAATACAGTATTATGGATGGCAAGGTATTAAACCAATTCAATACACTATCTGAGCAATACAATATTATGGATGGCATAGTACTAAACCAATTCAATACACTATCTGAGCAATACAGTATTATAGATGGCATAGTACTAAACCAATTCAATACACTATCTGAGCAATACAGTATTATGGATGGCATAGTACTAAACCAATTCAATATACTATCTGAGCAATACAGTATTATGGATGGCATAGTGCTAAACCAATTCAATACACTATCTGAGCAATACAGTATTATGGATGCCATAGTGCTAAACCAATTCAATACACTATCTGAGCAATACAGTAATATGGATGGCATAGTACTAAACCAATTCAATACACTATCTGAGCAATACAGTAATATGGATGGCATAGTACTAAACCAATTCAATACACTATCTGAGCAATACAGTATTATGGATGGCAAGGTATTAAACCAATTCAATACACTATCTGAGCAATACAGTATTATGGGTGGCATAGTACTAAACCAATTCAATATACTATCTGAGCAATGCAGTATTGTGGATGGCATAGTACTAAACCAATTCAATACACTATCTGAGCAATACAGTATTATAGATGGCATAGTACTAAACCAATTCAATACACTATCTGAGCAATACAGTAATATGGATGGCATAGTACTAAACCAATTCAATACACTATCTGAGCAATACAGTATTATGGATGGCAAGGTATTAAACCAATTCAATACACTATCTGAGCAATACAGTATTATGGATGGCATAGTGCTAAACCAATTCAATACACTATCTGAGCAATACAGTAATATGGATGGCATAGTACTAAACCAATTCAATACACTATCTGAGCAATACAGTATTATGGATGGCAAGGTATTAAACCAATTCAATACACTATCTGAGCAATACAGTATTATGGGTGGCATAGTACTAAACCAATTCAATATACTATCTGAGCAATGCAGTATTGTGGATGGCATAGTACTAAACCAATTCAATACACTATCTGAGCAATACAGTATTATAGATGGCATAGTACTAAACCAATTCAATACACTATCTGAGCAATACAGTAATATGGATGGCATAGTACTAAACCAATTCAATACACTATCTGAGCAATACAGTATTATGGATGGCAAGGTATTAAACCAATTCAATACACTATCTGAGCAATACAGTATTATGGATGGCATAGTGCTAAACCAATTCAATACACTATCTGAGCAATACAGTAATATGGATGGCATAGTACTAAACCAATTCAAGACACTATCTGAGCAATGCAGTATTATGGATGGCATAGTGCTAAACCAATTCAATACACTATCTGAGTAATACAGTATTATGGATGGCATAGTACTAACACAGTACAGTTTTTAAATGTTGTTAGTAACACACTGTTTACATACCTTGGATTTACTACTTGTATTATTGTTATTAGCTGTTGCACTATCATTTTCTGTCTTTGGAGATGTAGCCCGCTTCATTTTATCAGGCTCAGAATGCTTTTTCTTGATTTTTTCAGCCTTCTCCTGTTTTTCTTGCTTGTCAGCTTTTTCTTGCTTTTCCATATTGTCTTGTTTTTCTGCTTTGCTATCATGAGTCTCTTTTGTTTCCTGCTAATAAAATAATCGTCAAATGGTGTTATGTAACTGAACATAAACTTTGTAAGCACTCAAAGTACATTAACATACAATGAAGTAGTTGCTGATGCTCCATTAATCTTGGCATGGATTGTCTATTTCAACATGTGTGATAGCAAAATCTTAGCAATGTGGAAAAAAGGCCTGGTTAAATTATTATTCAAGCCCCTCCCTCTCACCCCTCAATCTTAGTTATTAGATGTCAATGGATTGAACCAAAGGTTATGTCTACTTTTTGATTGGTTGATAGGTTGGGCTGAACCAATGTCATAGGGGGGATTGAAGATAAAGATGTGACCAACCTTTTTTTTTTTAATTTTTTTCTTATCATCTGTATTACTGTGACCACTGTGTTGTCGTAGCAATGGATTATCCATCATTTCCTTCTGTATTTTTGCTCTCAGCTCTGAGGGGAATTTATCAGCAAAGCCATTTTTCTTGAAGAATTCATGCTTCAGCAGATTTCCACAGTTGGGTCTTTCAGTTGGATCCAAAAGTAAAGATAGCTGCCATGAAAATTTGAAATAAACAATGATTGTCAATGACATAATCATTGTGTTCTGTTTGTAAATGTCTGTGTCAATATAAACAATGAAGGATGTAAATAAATTAAATATATGGTGTTTAAATGGTACAGTACAAGTGTAATAAATGAGTTGAACGTTTTGAATTAAAACACACAAAGTAAATATTGTTTGTTGTTCATACTAAGTTTGAATGAAATTGACTACCCAGGCATGCTTGAAAAATGTGTAATTCAATATGATGTAAATGAATGCCTTATGGTTGTTGTCTTATTATTCTCTTGGGGCAGATCTGAGTAAAATATGCAGTGTCCAAGTGGCGCAGTTTATATATTTGGTATTTTTATGAACATTCAAAAAATAAATATGCTTTTTGATTCGTCACTATTTCTTCAATCTAAATCTTCAATAGCAGATTGATTTTGCATTTACTGGAAAAGAAAACTTTCTTAGTTCCAAACGGTACCCGTTAAGTAGTTTATTTGTTCTCAACAATACCCACTAGGAGAGGACAGTTTTTCAGTGCTAAGTTGTTCTCACATGACTCAAGTGATAAACACAATGTTCCCCTCACAAACCCTGGATACAACGCAATAATTTTCAGATCAATGAGCGATGTGAATGCATGTTCATTCTACTGAATCAGCTAAGTAGGTGCATTGTGGTTGAATGAAACATGTAGTTTACTATGATATGTACATGAATCAGGTGCAATTCCTACAGGTCATTGACCCATTGTTCTATACAAATGTAATTACATAACACATGTACACTGTGACAACACACAATCCATGATAGGACTGCAAATTCAATTTAATCATGTTTTCTGAGATCTATGATTTAATCATGGCTCTGTTTGGGATTAATGTTTTTATACATTGGGTCACATGAATAAAACCATCTGTCAGACCAATAAGCAAACTGTGTTTGTTCTAGGATATTGATCCTTTAAGCCTGTAATCTGCTTGTGTATAAACTGAGATGTCAAACAACCCAGCAACAAAGTCAGAAGTTAAGTACCAGTACTGCTTTATTTAGTCATAGACCTTAGATCTTTTAAGGTCTATGATTTAGTGTTTTCTGATTGAATCAGGTCAAAGTCTGAACATCTGGGTATTAAGAATGGCATGAAATTAGATGCCAAGTAATAAATAAGAGATTTAAAATGAGCCAAATATAAAAGGTGACATTCTTTTGAAGTGATTATACCTGTAGTCAGTGTTATGACATATTTTGACACTAAAAGACATTCTTGAAACACTTTGATTGTGAAATTTTCTCTATCAACCTACATAATGTATTATGAGGTTATTTGGTTATGAGGTATCCTCATATTATATTATTATTATTATTATTATTATTATTATTATTATCTTATTATACATCTTTTCCACCCAATGATACATCATGGGAATACCAAAATCCAAAAAGTTTAGAACAGAATCAGCAAACTTCTTTGTGGTGTCCGGTCAAACCCTGGTGGCAGCCATGTTTGTTTTTATTATTACACACATAATCATACCATGTTCGGAATTCACATTTCCTAATATGGTATAATGAAAATACCCCGTAAAATACCGCAAAATTAAGGTACGCAGTAACTTATGGTGTTACATGACAGAAGTTTAATAATATGTAATACATATAAGTTTGAGATGAAAATAAATCACTAAAAACATAGAATTGATAATATTATGAAATAAATAAATCTGATGATAGGTCTACCCATGATTCCTGCATACCAAGTATCAAAGTAATTAGTCTTGTATTTTTCAAGAGGAATTTATTTATATCAAAAGTTGACGGACAATTTTATCTTTGATGACAGTAAGAGATAAAAGGTTCATACATCACTGTCTCGTCTCTGAACTACTAACTCACAATTTTATATTGGTGGACTTCCTGCTAACAAGTCTCATTTTCAAAAGATGTCAACAAGTCATGAAAGAGTCTTTGTTAGTTAAAAGAAAACAAAACTGAAATGAGTCAGCCATTTTGAATCAGAACATGAAACAAATTACATATTATAAAAATACAGTTGTAAATTTTGAATGCAATCAGTCAATGTATGTCAGAAACAAGACTCTAGGATAGCATTTGCATTTAGCTATTATGAAAACAATCTGACAAAACATTATGGTTCTGTTATATGCATGTTCAATGTATGAAACAAGCTGGACATGGCACTGACTAGGTATAAACAAGATCTGGGCTTGTAATGGAAGTTCCTTAACTATGAAGATTTTTCAGCACAAAAATGGATGTCATTCAATAATTTTGAATCAGATCATGAAACAAATTGATGTGCGTATATATATTATTATGTATGATGTATGTGTGAAGTTTGATTGTAATCAGTCCAGGCATGTCTATGATATAGGTCCAGCACACCATAAGTCCTTGTTTTCAGACTGTGTATGAACAGGTACTAAAAATGAACAAAATCCAACCACAGACAACCAAAATCTGGCTCTGGAATGGCAGAAAAGCTTGATTTTCATGAATTAAAATAGCCACCATTCGGCCATCTGGAAGCAGATCATGAACAAAAAGACATATGTATATGTAACCCAAGATATATAATGTTTGTGTGAGTTTGAGTGTGATCAGTTGAGACATGTCCATAAAAGAGATGGGTATGTATGCATTTGAAGTTTGAGTGTGATCAGTTGAGACATGTCCATAAAAGAGATGGGTATGTATGCATTTGAAGTTTGAGTGTGATCAGTTGAGACATGTCCATAAAAGAGATGGGTATGTATGCATGTGAAGTTTGAGTGTGATCAGTTGAGACATGTCTAAGAAAGAGATGGGTATGTTTGCATGTGAAGTTTGAGTGTGATCAGTTGAGACATGTCTAAGAAAGAGATGGGTATGTATGCATGTGAAGTTTGAGTGTGATCAGTTGAGACATGTCTAAGAAAGAGATGGGTATGTATGCATGTGAAGTTTGAGTGTGATCAGTTGAGACATGTCCATAAAAGAGATGGGTATGTATGCATGTGAAGTTTGAGTGTGATCAGTTGAGACATGTCTAAGAAAGAGATGGGTATGTATGCATTTGAAGTTTGAGTGTGATCAGTTGAGACATGTCCATAAAAGAGATGGGTATGTATGCATTTGAAGTTTGAGTTTGATCAGCTGAGACATGTCCATAACAGAGATGGGTATGTATGCATGTGAAGTTTCAGTGTGATCACTTGAGACATGTCCATAAAAGATATAGGTATGTATGCATTTGAAGTTTGAGTGTGATCAGTTGAGACATGTCTAAGAAAGAGATGGGTATGTATGCATGTGAAGTTTGAGTGTGATCAGTTGAGACATGTCCATAAAAGAGATGGGTATGTATGCATGTGAAGTTTGAGTGTGATCAGTTGAGACATGTCTAAGAAAGAGATGGGTATGTTTGCATGTGAAGTTTGAGTGTGATCAGTTGAGACATGTCTAAGAAAGAGATGGGTATGTATGCATGTGAAGTTTGAGTGTGATCAGTTGAGACATGTCCATAAAAGAGATGGGTATGTATGCATGTGAAGTTTGAGTGTGATCAGTTGAGACATGTCTAAGAAAGAGATGGGTATGTATGCATGTGAAGTTTGAGTGTGATCAGCTGGGACATGTCTAAGAAAGAGATGGGTATGTATGTATGCATGTGAAGTTTGAGTGTGATCAGCTGAGACATGTCTAAGAAAGAGATGGGTATGTATGCATTTGAAGTTTGTGTGTGATCAGTTGAGACATGTCTAAGAAAGAGATGGGTATGCTATAGAAAAGCTATGTGAATAACAGTGAAAATGAAGCTGATGCTCTATTTATGCAAAGCCATCTTTTGTTTACGCCAAAAAAGTTATGCCATACAGTCATACTCTACTGACAACAAGGTAAACAACTTGAAAACAGATCTAATTGTCAGATCCAACTTGTACATACAGATCATTTCATATGTATGAAGAACATGAAGTGAATATAACTGAATGTTCTGGTGAAATTGAATGAAATGTATCTGACACCAACACATAGGTTTTGAGTTGACAGCAAAACTGGAGGCCTTTTTTATTTTTGGTAAACTTGACCAACAATCAAATTCAATGGCATTTTTTAGTTATTTATTCACTGTACAGTAAATCCTGTCCTGTATTGCTGTTCAAAATCTGCTTCAAATATGCATTAAACACAACTAATCTAAGTACATAATGTGTGTTATACAAGGTTGGCTTGAACACAAAAATAAATTAAAATAAAATAAGTTAAATGAATGTCATATAATTTCAAATGAAGGAACCTAATGGTGATACAAGAAGCTATTCTTATGTACATCTCAGACAAATGCTTCACATCAAATATTGATTTTGTAATATAATTTATTTTTGATCATTGAACAGAGAATCCTTCATGTGATTCAGTGACTTCATGACACAAAGATGCTGAAAACTCAAATCACAAAGAACAAAAACTGTCAGTGATGTTAAACTATTTGTAGGGCAGATATCTTGTGAATACTTTAGCAGTTGTACTTACAGTACACATTACCTAACATGTCACAGAGTTCAAATTAAATTTTGCTAGCAATACAACATTAAAGAACAGATGTGAATGCAACACTCACGTCCATAAGACTTAATGCTTCATTAGAAGATCTAGGAAGTCGCTTTGATAACGGTTCTAGTTCCCGCACTTCTGGTAATCTCATGCCAACAAACAACGGATTCTTATGAAAGATTTCTCGATGCTTTGGTATCAGAACACCTGTTATAAGAAAAAGAAATATGAAATAAGGAAAATAAGATTTACTTATCTAATCAAATTGATAATGTAATATTTAAATAATAAAAACCACGCCATCTATTGTACATTTTATAAATATCTGACAACACCATGCTCACTGTAAGACTGGAATTCAGTTCTGAAATAATAGAAATGCCTGATTTTGACAAATCTTCAGCACTAAAATAAGGTTCATGAAATCAAAGAAAGTTTAGAAAGAACTCCCGTGTGCTGAGAGTACTGAAGTGACATTAAAAATTAATTCAAAATTACTTGTACATGAGATATTGATGGAAAAGCTGAAAACTAATTATGTAAATCAGGTAACCAATATGAACAGAACAGAACAAAAAAATTATGAATTATTATGCTAATTAGAGAATTAATATGAACAAATTTTAACCCAAAATTAATCAGGCCTGTCTATTGTCCTAGAGCATTTATGTACCAAATTTTATTCAAATGTGATGATCAGTGTTAATGTCAGTGAGATATCAGTGTTAATTAATTATGTTAATTAGGTGATTAATAAGCATGAATATTCACCACAAGTCATTGAAAATGACACAGTCCCCGTTAAATTTTTGAAAGTTCTCTTGTGCTCGTCATATTAAAGCAGAGGGGTTGTCGCGAGCATGTCCTTGAAACTTGAGTTCCAAGTGGCGTATACAACAGATTTTTTATTTACATCAAAACACATGTTCCGTGTACCTGTAGTAGTAATATGGCCAAAAATAAAAACAGCCATTATTCGGCCATCTTTGATCTGATTATGAAACACACTGATATGTATGATGCATGTGCCAAATACGAATGAAAATGGTACATAAATTGTGGAAATATTATAATAGTAGTAAGGCCAAAAAGTCAGATGGCTGTCAATCGGCCATCCTTGACCAGATTTTGAAACAAATTGTCATGGACATGCATCCTAACATGTATAAAGTACATGTATGTGCCAAATTTGAATGAAAACTGACAGAGCACGTTCAAGATACTACATAAAAAACAAAACAAGATGCCTGCCAGTCGACCATCTTTGATCCAATTGCGGAAAAAATCGCTGCCAGTCGGCCATCTTTGATCTAATTGTGAAATAACTCGTCATGGACATGTATCCTAACACGTATAATCTATGTACCAAGTTTGAATGAAAACTGACAAAGCATGTCCAAAATACAACATTTTCAAAAAACAAGATGGCTGCCAGTCAGCCATTTTGAATCCAATCGCTAAACCACTGCATGTGCATATGTCCCACATAAAGTACTGGGCACATGCAAAGAATGAACGGAATCGGTCCAAGGGATTCTGAGATATGACTCCGAACGCACGCACGGACGGACGGAGACCAAATTATAAGTCCCCGTTTTCGGACTTCATCCGAATGGGGACTAAAAAACTAATTGGGTCTCTGCATAGTTTTCTTTAAAAGTTTCATTAAAATCCAATTCGTGGTTCTTTATATATCAGTGGAACATTATGCAAATTAGGTAATTAATATCCAATTAAAACTAATCAGGTCTCTGCATAGTCCTAGAAGATCTATGTAGCACGTCTCATTGAAATATGATGATTAGTACTTGAGATATCAGGCAAAAAGCTAAAAATTAACTAATTATGCTAATAAGGTAATTAATATGCACAAATATTTACACAAAAACTAATCAGGGGCCTGCACAGTCCTTAAGTAACTATGTACCAAGTGTCATGGAAATGTGATGATTACAACTAGAAATATCAAAAGCTGAAAATTAATATGTACTAAATATGTACTAAAAACTATCAGGTTTGTGCAGTGTCCTATGACATCTACTTGAGATATCAGTGATATCAAATTGATTAATCATTATGCAAATTAGGTAATTAATATTGCACAGATTTTTACCCAAAACTAATCAAATATGCACATTAGTTTGGAGCATCTATGTGCCAAGTTTCATCAAAATCCAATGAGTGGTTTTTTAGACATCAGTGGAACAGTCATGGAACAAGTAAAAATCAGCTAATTATCATGCAAATTAGGTAATTAATATGCATGGATATTTACCAAAACCTAATCAAATCTGCGCATTGGCCCAGAGCATCTATGCACCAAGTTTCATCAAAAATCAATGTATGGTTCTTGAGATATCAGTGGAACAGACACACAGACAGACACAGACAGACACACTAACTGCAGAGACCACCTTTTTGTGCTTTGCACACGAGAGTCAACAAATGCATATGCACATGTCCCTGTGAAGTTTGAATGTAATTGGCCGAGACATGACTGAGATACATGTGTAGATGCAAAGATGAATGCACAGAGGTGAAACAATAAATTTCTGTTTTGTACTTAATGTATCACTAAACAAAGACGAAAAATGTGATCAGAAATATGATTTATCAGTTTAAAAGATTAGATCAGATCAGGTAAAACAATAGTGCTTACCGAAACATTTGATGATATGATACAGTTGATCTATGTCACTATCTCCAGGAAATAATGGTTCACCTGACAACATCTCAGCTAACAAACACCCAACTGCCCAAATATCAACAGCCCTGCAAACAAACAGTAATGTTTAAGTTAGATTGTAGACTTGCATGCTTGTGAACAAACAAATGTTTGAATTGCTATTAATATTCATGAGCTGCAGTTTGCATATTACACTGTACCTTCTCTTTTCACTGAAAATTACACTTTTTGACTACAAAACCATATATAACATGCACAGGTTCAAAAACAAAATTGATGTGCATCTGCATATTTGAGTGATACAGAGTGAAGTGCTGCAAAGTAATGACACAACATACTTTTTTAGCATTTTTTGACCAATGTACATGAATCAAAAAATATTAATTAAGCCAGACTGTTGGGATGAATAAATATCAAACACAGTAAATTAGGTATGATTGTTCAAAAAAAAGATTTTAGTGTTTCATGAAAAGTTTTTCTAGACAATTGCGGTCTGACACTTTAAATAAGATTACTATTATCTTTCTGTCTTGTGCCATCATTGCGGGTGAGTGAGTAATTTGTGAGAGGTTATGACAGGTTATTATGTATAAAGGTCATACACACAGACAGACTTTTCATTTTAATAGTATGTGTAAGTTGAATACATCAAGAATTTATAGTGTCTAAATAAACATGGACAGCAATTTTTGGAGCAGTGTGAGTAGAAACTAAATGTGAGAATTATGTGATTTTCCAGACCACATGTAATGTGTAAATGAATAAAAGATGTATATACATGTAATAAAGTGAGAATGTGCCTGAAAAAATGACTTAATCTATATCTTATTTTTTTAAAAGGTTGTTTTTATCCTGTGAATATGTTTTGATGTGTTCAGTAATCAATTGTAACAAAAGACACAGCTTTCACTTTATTAATCACAGCTTAGCTAATGTGGAGAGGCCCTCAACAGATATTTGTCTATTTTTACTTCTAAATACAGTTCGTTTGGATGAGTTAATAATTGTTAATTTGTTGACATTACACCAGTCCTGAACTTTGTTAAGTGTAAGTAACCATTGTACAATTGTTTTCTGGAAAAGTGTGCAACAAGTTAAAATCAATTGCAAACAGATGAAAATAAAAAAAAAGATAAGAATGGTATACTGTAAAATACTTTATTTTTAGCTGGAATTCTGGATGATTATTTTCATTAATTTTTGATGAGTTCATGTAAAATATAGAAAAAAAGGTATATTCATTGGATTTAATTTTCTGAAAGTGAAAATAAAATATTTCACAGTATGTTATAATATATAGTAGGAATAGAATAGAATAGATCACAATACCTAACCTTGAGGAATTGCTTTAACAGGTACATGTATATGTGATAAAATGGTGTCTATTATGTATATAAGTGACTCAAATTTGAAGTAAAAATTTTATTGTGGGTAGTATCAAATGCTTTGGGGAAGTCTAGGAATATGCCAAGTGTAACTCCACCTACTTCTACTTGTTTTATGAGATATTTTATCAAATTTATTAGTGAGAGTTTTCTGCTAAAATTTTTATTGGTGTTCATAAAGTACATTGTTATTGTCTAGACAATTAATAAAACGAATGCTTAAACATTTTTTCCAGGGATTTACTTAAAGTAGCTTACAGTTACTCAATCGTGGTGTGGACGTTTTCTCATGAGAACTTCTATCACTGTTAACATGAAGCAAATCACGTAAACTGACGTATCTTTACAGATAGGTCTGTACTCCATTTTTTTTCCTAAAAATATACTTCCAGACACATTGTTTTGCAATCTATTTGCAAAATATACAAAAAATTCAAAGACTTTTGTGACACTGTACTGAGCCACACAAAGAGGGGTAAAATAGATATTCTCAGGGTTGTCAAGGTCATACTTTTCATGAATAGAGGCTACTTTAGCTAGTTTAAGGCATCTGAGAAAGTACCTGATAAAAAATATATATCTTAAAGCAAACCCAATTGCGTTAAAGTACCGTACTTCCATGATCGTAAGCCCCTCCCGAGTATGAAGCCCATCCCTATATTTTTACTAGGTATTTATCGAGTTGAGAGCATTCACGATTATAAGCCCAGAGTGTTTTTACTGGGCATCGACGATATTCTTTAAAATATGCGTGTAAAAGGTGTGTTTCATTTCATAATAATCGTGATTGGCATGGTAGTTTGATTCATGCTTTTAGTTTTTATGAGAAAACTCACATTAATTTCAGAGTGCATGGCGAACGTACACAGCGTGGTTCGCATCCTTTCTATTCTGTCATTTACTCAGGATGAACCCCGATGTTGCAATACTGGAGTAATCCATATTTCTTTGAGTAGTAGCTTTCGAAAAGCCAAAAATGTGGTTGTTAAGTCGTGTACCTGGTTATTGGGCATGGTTTACTTTGAGACTATCATGAAAGGCCTAGGGTTTGAACGATGTGACATGATGTTGGCGACCGTGAAAGGTGTTTAAATTCTTCCTCCACACTTGGTTACTATTAACCGGCGTTTATATTTCGGGTGGCACGCATTTTTTTTCAAAAATAAGTATTATTTTTCCAAGCTCGGCCTGGTGAACAAATAATTTTTTTGAATAATTTTCCGTTGTTAGCAAGAATAGAATAGAATAGAATAGAATAGAATAGAATAGAATAGAATAGAATAGAATAGAATAGAATTCTTTATTAATACTGTAAAGATAATGTGACATTTCTTTTTTAGTTAACGAGTTAATAAAGTTTTTACATAGTTGAGCGGACATAAAACTATCCGTGAATAGTACACAGTGTTTAACCCCAAAACAAAATCATCTTTTGTGAGTTGGTCCTTGAGTATAAGCTCATCCCTTACTTTTCCCTTACGTGTTCATGCTTCCGGGCTTATGATCAGGGAAGTACGGTATACTGTGAAGATTCAGATCAGTCCAATGTGAGTGATGAGAGTATAGTGTCGACGATGCCCTTGTTCGGATGATAGTTTTATTTCAAATTACACGGAAGTCTGTGAACAATCTGCTTGGTGTTCCTGTGACACTTGTCCCATGATTTGCCAGTGCAGCCCCTGAATACATGAACGAAAATGTTTCCACCACCACCCTACGAACTCAAGATTGCATACTCCAGCATCCATACTTTGAATAATTTGCATGCCGCACAGTGCAGTACTGGAAACAGCATTTATTAGACAGTTAGACAAAAAACAAACAAAAATGCCTGTCTCGATCAATCGCACATCCATAATGTTTGTATGTTGATACGCTTGTAAATAACATTAACGTAAAAGTCGAAACAACCTAGACAAGAAGTCAATTCACCAGTCAAGCCAACTATGGCTCCTTAAGTTGCTTATATTTAATCAGATACTATTTCGTCATCATGCTTACCTTACCTGTTTATACCTCATGAGGGCGTTTTTTTTATGGCAAGATGGCGCAAACGAAGTCCTTCGCAGGTTTATGGTTTCTCATATTTAAATCAACATAACTCTGAAGATTATAATTTTTTTTTATTTTTTTTTTCAAATTTATAATCAATATACCTAACTTGATAAATACAAACACCAAAATAGGCTCTATTTAGTTCCCCTTTAAGTGTTTTGAGATAATAGTTTTTAGGCTACATAAGTACAAGCTAAGATTTAAGCAAATCTTACATATTTGCATATCAGCAAGACTCAATTGCGTCCATGCACACAAGGGTCAGCACTTGGTATGGGCTAAGGGACGTCATCAATAGGTGACTTTTGTTACACAAAATGGATGACATGTTTGAGGTACTGTTCCCATTGCTGACATTTATTTTAATTTTTAAGCAACATAGTGATGACGATTTTTTTTTTCATAAAAATTGAAATGTAGGAAAGGAAGACATGACAGAATGAAGTTATATGAATACATGTCGTAAACAGTGAATTAAATTAAATTTGTTTAAAACTGGAGCTGCCGTACAATGGACTGGTCAGTGTAGAAACATGTGTGGAATAATCCATGATGGGACTATCACATTATTTCATGGAATCTAAATGGCAATGGATTTGGTTATCTTTCCATATACTAAATATGGCTATGGTTTCCTTATCACTCCAGTTTATGCAAATGAAAAGTTACAAATATTTGACCACTTAAGAAAAATTTCTTTTCAAAGGTAGGGTGATTAGCCAAGGCGAAGGTAGGGAAATGATTAGAGATATCTGTGGTTTGTGTACTGACCTGAATTTTGTATTTATTTATATTAGTACCGTACCTACCCGAGTATAAGCCCACCACTCTATTTTTAGACATTTAATGAGTTGAGGGCATCCCCGATAATAAGACCAGGTTGTTTTTATTGGGCCACGATGATATTTATTAAACAAGCAGCCTATCGGCTGAGATAGCTCCGCTGTTAGCAATGCACATTTCAATTAAAGAACTGAAGACATCATTAGAAAATGAACAATATGTATAGTATCAAAGCAATCGGACTTGCAGTTTTTAACAAGAAGTCGAAAATATCACTTTCTACCAAAAATGACAAACATATTCACCAAAATTAGAGAATTGAAGATATCATCATGAAATGAACGAATCTGAGAAAAGTCCACATGTAGTATCTATATATGTAATATCAAAGCAATTGAACTTTTGGTTTTTAACCAGAAGTTGAAAATATCACTTTTTACCAAAAATGACAAAAATATTCACCAAAATTAGAGAATTGAAGATATCATCACAAAATTAACAAATCTGAGAAAGATCTACATGTAGTATCTATTTATATGATATCAAAGCAATTAAACTATTGGTTTTTAACAAGAAGTCGAAAATATCACTTTTTACCAAAAATGACAAAAATATTCACCAAAATTAGAGAATTGAAGATATCATCACAAAATGAACAAATCTGAGAGAGATCCACATGTAGTACCTATATATGTAATATCAAAGCAATCGAACTTGCGGTTTTTAACAAGAAGTCGAAAATATCACTTTTTACCAAAAATGACAAAAATATTAACCAAAATTAGAAAATTGAAGATATCATTACAAAATGAACAAATCTGAGAGAGGTCCACATGTAGTACCTATATATGTAATATCAAAGCAATTGGACCTGCGGTTTTCAACAAGATGTCGAAAATATCACTTTTTACCAAAAATGATAAAAATATTCATGAAAATTAGAGAATTGAAGATATCATCATGAAATGAACAAATCTAAGAGAGGTCTACCCAAGGTACATATACACCAAGTATCAAAGCATTCAGACTTGTAGTTTTCAAGAAGTCGAAAAAGTAAAACATTGACACGGACGACGCCGGACGCCAAACGTCGACGGACAATCACTCATATGATAAGCTCCGCTCGACAAAGTCGACAGCGGAGCGAAATATGTACTGTATGTAAAAAGTGTGTTTCATTGCATAAAAATCATGCTTAGTACGGTAGCTTGGTTCAAACTTTTCGAAACTATCATGAATGGGATGTGAACAAGTAAATTATTCTTAAATTGTTTAAATACTTAGTATTGCTCTCCACTTGGATCATGCGAGAACAAACTCATTTATTAGTAAATTCAGAAGTTTCCAACAAAGATACAGTTGTGTTCTAGTAAACAGGGATTGTTTAGAACATATAACCTAGTAAATGCAGACTGTTTAGAACAACGAAAGTGTACTTTCCTAGCAAACAAAGAATAATGAACAAAAACTGTCCACTACCGACAGTAAACATCACATACTTAGTATACTGTAAACAGTTTTAATTTCGCGAGCTACAAAATTTGGCGAGTTTCCGGTGTCAAAAAAAAAAACGCAAAATTTAGTAGCGGAGAAAATTTTGTCGGGCTCTATATGTACGACTTTATTTTCACATGTGACTGTCACGATAGTTGATGATACAAGTATGAACAAAAGACAATAAATCAGTTGTAAAATGCAGCATTGTTTTATTACTTTGTGTAATTATTATAATTTGTGCATTAAAAGTTGTACATGTTTTACTCAACACTTGTTTTTTTCATAAAACGCACTTCAACTGCGTCATTCAAATTATCAGGCGTCATATTGTTCGATCATGTCATATTATAAATAAATACAAATGTAAATATTGGTAATAAATCTCAAAAACAAAGGGACACTTATTAAATCAGTTCAATGAATGTTCAAATTCATATTGCAATGTTGTCATAAAATCCATCAATGATAAGTTCACGTTCACGGCGGAGATCGTCATACACGCGGAGAAGCCAGTTGGCATGCAGTGGTTTCATGGTTAATAATTTGAGATCTACGTTGATTTCATTGACATCTTGGCCATTATTAAGGGCTGTAGCAACTTTGTCGGCATACCACTTGTTGAATTGTTCTTTCAATCAATCTTTGAATTTCCTGTTGAATGACAAGTCTAGTGGTTGCAGCTCTGATGTGCTTGGGGGAACGAAGACTGGTACAATGCCGGCGTCATGAAGTTTTTGCAGGAAACTCTCGGCTTGATGAGCTCGAAACACATCAAAAATAGCGACTGCTTTTTGCTCTGCCGGGAGGTCAAGTTCATCACAGATTTTCTGCACATACGGGATGAGAATTTTATCAGCATATCGTCCCATACTATGCTCATTACTCCAATGGTTTGGTGTATGGTAAATGTCCCATTCGGCGGGAAACTGAATGTTTGGGTGGCACAGATCGGTCTTTCCCTTGTACAGCTATTGCAGTGGCAATAAATCGTCGGGCAAGGACATTGCAAATACTGCAGTTATTTCTTGCTTGTCTTCTAGGCCTATGATTGGGACTTGTCGCTCTCCCTCCTTGGCTAATGTCCACGAACTAACGAGGTCAATATGTATGCCAGTTTGGTCAAAATTGATCACCAACTCAGATGGTATGGCTTCCTGGGAAACTGCGTTGGTGATGCATTCCAAGAACGACTTCTTAATTCCGTTGAAATTTCCCAGTAATTTTCTAGCAGCTTTCGTTCCTTTCCGTTTCAAGTAACCCATCCTTTGCATTAATGACTCTGACCAAGTACGTGTCAATTCGTTAGGTCCGCCAAATTCTTGAAGCAGGACCAATTACGCTGCAACACAATACCACATGTGCCTGCTACCACTATGTTTCTGTTGACGATGTCCCCTGAGTCTCTGACGTTATTTACATATCGCTTCACTCGAGAATCAAGTTCGCCTAAAAGTAGAGGTCGACCACGTTCAGCATGATGAATACTGGTTACTGGTTGAGTTTTTGATTTTTGGACTTCTTTGATGTAGTCTTCTTTCATAGATCGAATGGTACTTTCATTGATGGACAGTGAAGTGGCGCACTGCTCTGGAATTGCCATTTTCTGCTGCAAACTTGCAGATCTTCGCACAGAGTTCTGGATTATAAACTTCATACTGCCCACGCTTTCGTTTTCTGCCATGAGAACCCAAGGTTGTGAGAACTTTGAAGACTTTTTCATTAGCTTGATATGTTTCAACAGGATTGTCAGTTGACACTGGATCTGGAAGACCAGGCCTAACGATGGTAGCATCGGGATTTCGTATGAGATAACTCAACATCATGAAATGTAAGGAAGTACGCCTGATGAAAACAACTCGAATATTGAGGCAAAAATTCCCAATATGCACAATATTACAATAAAAGTGTGAAATACAGTAATAGGCATGTCTATTGTCTTTGATTAGGACTCATCAGTATCAACCATTTCCTACACATGTCCGGTCACACCACAGTCCCTTTGAATTTCAAAAACAAAGCACCCATTCGCCATTTTAAAATTTTCTCCTCAAGTTAAAATCACAAAAAATTTTCATCGCGAAAAACTCGGCAAACACAAAATCGTGAATATTTCTAGCAGCGAAATTATTACAGTTTACAGTAAATAGCATGAGTTAAAGAGTGGTGTAACTGGGTATAATGTCACAATTATTATGCAGTCACAGGAGAAGGTCACCCGCCTATGTCTAAACATAAACTAATTACTGTAAAATACTTTATTTTCGCTCAGAAATTGTTTTCGCTATTTTCGCTGACGTAATGATTCTGTGAAAATAAAATCCAGCAAATATACTATATTTCCTATATTTTACATTCAACTCACCAAAAATCAGTAAAAATAAATTCCATAGAAAACACCTACGGTAAAAAGTCTTTTCAGTGAAAATAGATTCCAGCTAAAATAAAGTATTTCACAGTATATAAGTGCTGTCTCACCTGCCATATTTGGTATCCCCTACAAGTAACTCAGGTGCTCTGTACCATCTAGTGGCTACATAATCAGTGTAAGCTTCACCTTGTGATGCCAATGTCCTAGCAAAACCAAAATCACATAGCTTCACCACACCTGATTTAGATACTAAAATATTTTCTGGTTTTACATCTCGATGAATAATCTATATAACAAGAGGAAAAAAAAGAAAGATTTATGAAAAATATTGTCTTATATAGTAGTTTTGATTTATTGTATTCACTATCACAACCAGCCTTATAACTAGCTTATAGCTGCACCACAGAACCATATTACAATATCTACCTGCCAGGAAGTACCATATTCAAATGTCTACCTGCCAGGAAACACCATATTCAAATGTCTACCTGCCAGGAAACACCATATTCAAATGTCTACCTGCCAGGAAGTACCATATTCAAATGTATACCTGCCAGGAAACACCATATTCAAATGTATACCTGCCAGGAAGTACCATATTACAATATCTACCTGCCAGGAAGTACCATATTCAAATGTCTACCTGCCAGGAAGTACCATATTCAAATGTCTACCTGCCAGGAAACACCATATTCAAATGTATACCTGCCAGGAAGTACCATATTCAAATGTCTACCTGCTAGGAAGTACCATATTCAAATGTCTACCTGCCAGGAAGTACCATATTCAAATGTCTACCTGCCAGGAAACACCATATTCAAATGTATACCTGCCAGGAAGTACCATATTCAAATGTATACCTGCCAGGAAGTACCATATTCAAATGTATACCTGCCAGGAAACACCATATTCAAATGTATACCTGCCAGGAAGTACCATATTACAATATCTACCTGCCAGGAAGTACCATATTCAAATGTCTACCTGCTAGGAAGTACCATATTCAAATGTCTACCTGCCAGGAAACACCATATTCAAATGTCTACCTGCCAGGAAGTACCATATTCAAATGTCTACCTGTTAGGAAGTACCATATTCAAATGTATACCTGCCAGGAAGTACCATATTCAAATGTATACCTGCCAGGAAGTACCATATTCAAATGTCTACCTGCCAGGAAGTACTATATTCAAATGTATACCTGCCAGGAAACACCATATTAAAATGTATACTTGCCAGGAAACACCATATTCAAATGTCTACCTGCCAGGAAGTACCATATTCAAATGTCTACCTGCCAGGAAGTACCATATTCAAATGTCTACCTGCCAGGAAGTACCATATTCAAATGTATACCTGCCAGGAAGTACCATATTCAAATGTATACCTGCCAGGAAGTACCATATTCAACTGTATACCTGCCAGGAAGTACCATATTCAAATGTCTACCTGCCAGGAAGTACTATATTCAAATGTATACTTGCCAGGAAACACCATATTCAAATGCATACCTGTCAGGAATCACCATATTCAAATGTCTACCTGCCAGGAAACACCATATTCAAATGTATACCTGTCAGGAAACACCATATTCAAATGTCTACCTGCCAGGAAGTACCATATTCAAATGTCTACCTGCCAGGAAGTACCATATTCAAATGTCTACCTGCCAGGAAACACCATATTCAAATGTATACTTGCCAGGAAACACCATATTCAAATGTCTACCTGCCAGGAAACACCATATTCAAATGTCTACCTGCCAGGAAGTACTATATTCAAATGTCTACTTGCAAGGGAGTACCATATTCAAATGTCTACCTGCCAGGAAACACCATATTCAAATGTATACTTGCCAGGAAACACCATATTCAAATGTCTACCTGCCAGGAAACACCATATTCAAATGTCTACCTGCCAGGAAGTACTATATTCAAATGTCTACCTGCAAGGGAGTACCATATTCAAATGTCTACCTGCCAGGAAACACCATATTCAAATGTATACTTGCCAGGAAACACCATATTCAAATGTCTACCTGCCAGGAAACACCATATTCAAATGTCTACCTGCCAGGAAGTACTATATTCAAATGTCTACCTGCCAGGAAGTGTTATATTCAAATGTCTACCTGCAAGGGAGTACCATATTCAAATGTCTACCTGCCAGGAAACACCATATTCAAATGTCTACCTGCCAGGAAACACTATATTCAAATGTATACTTGCCAGGAAACACCATATTCAAATGTCTACCTGCCAGGAAACACCATATTCAAATGTCTACCTGCCAGGAAACACCATATTCAAATGTATACCTGCCAGGAAGTACCATATTCAAATGTATACCTGCCAGGAAGTACCATATTCAAATGTATACCTGCCAGGAAACACCATATTCAAATGTCTACCTGTCAGGAAACACCATATTCAAATGTCTACCTGCCAGGAAACACCATATTCAAATGTCTACGTGCCAGGAAACACCATATTCAAATGTATACCTGCCAGGAAGTACCATATTCAAATGTATACCTGCCAGGAAGTACTATATTCAAATGTCTACCTGCCAGGAAGTACTATATTCAAATGTCTACCTGCCAGGAAGTACTATATTCAAATGTATACCTGCCAGGAAGTACCATATTCAAATGTCTACCTGCCAGGAAACACCATATTCAAATGTCTACCTGCCAGGAAACACCATATTCAAATGTATACCTGCCAGGAAGTACCATATTCAAATGTATACCTGCCAGGAAGTACCATATTCAAATGTATACCTGCCAGGAAGTACCATATTCAAATGTGTACCTGCCAGGAAGTACTATATTCAAATGTCTACCTGCCAGGAAGTACTATATTCAAATGTCTACCTGCCAGGAAGTACCATATTCAAATGTATACCTGCCAGGAAGTACTATATTCAAATGTATACCTGCCAGGAAGTACTATATTCAAATGTCTACCTGCCAGGAAGTACTATATTCAAATGTATACCTGCCAGGAAGTACCATATTCAAATGTCTACCTGCCAGGAAACACCATATTCAAATGTCTACCTGCCAGGAAACACCATATTCAAATGTATACCTGCCAGGAAGTACCATATTCAAATGTATACCTGCCAGGAAGTACCATATTCAAATGTATACCTGCCAGGAAGTACCATATTCAAATGTGTACCTGCCAGGAAGTACTATATTCAAATGTCTACCTGCCAGGAAGTACTATATTCAAATGTCTACCTGCCAGGAAGTACCATATTGAAATGTCTACCTGCCAGGAAACACCATATTCAAATGTATACTTGCCAGGAAACACCATATTCAAATGTCTACCTGCCAGGAAACACTATATTCAAATGTATACTTGCCAGGAAACACCATATTCAAATGTCTACCTGCCAGGAAACACCATATTCAAATGTATACCTGCCAGGAAACATCATATTCAAATGTATACCTGCCAGGAAGTACCATATTCAAATGTATACCTGCCAGGAAGTACCATATTCAAATGTATACCTGCCAGGAAGTACTATATTCAAATGTCTACCTGCCAGGAAGTACTATATTCAAATGTCTACCTGCCAGGAAGTACCATATTCAAATGTCTACCTGCCAGGAAGTACCATATTCAAATGTGTACCTGCCAGGAAGTACTATATTCAGTGTTCTCCCCAGGCCTCTGAAGCGACACGGTACCGTGACGCTTGGACACTCGGTCGTGATGCTTGCCCTTTGTCCGTGACGCTTGGTCACTCAGCCGTGATGCTTATATTTTTGTTTACAAATGTCAGTCTCGTCTTGCACGTATTTAAAACAATAACATGTATTGATCGATTTAGGTAATCCTGCTTTTGTTAGCCATACAAAGACAGTGATAAAAACGGAAGTCTGCAATATGTTGCGAAGTCTTTCAAAGGTGCAGAGCCTCCAAATAAAAAAAAAAATAACTAGAGTAGCAATAATTTGCCCATTGCACGCAACGGCAACAATGTGACAAAACAAGTCACGGCGTACGTAGGGAAGATCAACCCCGATTTGCTGCACTCTGATTTGTTATCACTCAATCGCTGGTGACATTATTTACTCCAAAATTAAAAAAAGAACAAGTGAAATTAAGTCGCATTGGAAAGAAAAGTATGAATAATTCAACAGCAGACGAGACGGGATGAGACAAAACAAACTCTGACCTCTGGAAATACCCCATTCATAGGGTACCTTAGTACAGAAAAACGCCGCCCTTAGGCGACATAATGCACGTTGCAACATTGTGACCGATGCATGCTGGGCTATCAGGGGTTCTGATCGAGGTAACAAAGATGGCGGCGCAGAATGCATGATTTTCCGCGATGTTTAAAAACAACATCTCGTTGGCAATTTAGATGTAATGCTTATGATAATCATCAATGAATCGTTTTAATAAACAATTTGTGTATTTCACACCAAAAAGTCAGATACCGATGATCGCAATAGCAGCGGTGAATACCCGTCCAACGCAATGCCGTCAGCTGACAATGTTACGGTGATCGTAGCGTTGTACTCACAAGGTATATTGCAATGAAAAATCGCCGAACTGCCATTGTAGAATTTTTTTTTAATTATTGATTTATTAATTTCAACATATTTCGATATCTTGCCGACTTTATATATTTAACCAAAAAATGTTTTCCCCGACGTTTATATGAACCGACAGTGACATGGGCACTAAAACTTATACACAATGGTGAACCAGTTACATCCATGGATAACAGTATATTCACTGACTGGCTATAACACAAGTTTTTCAATTTTTTTTCCTTTTTATGATGTTCCATTTCAAACTTTATTTGACTTGATACAAAAACAAAAAATACAATGCAGTAAAATGATATAAAATTTATCAGATATAAAAATATCTTGTCTTTAATTAATTGTAGATTGACAATATTTGTTGGGAAAAACTGATTATTATGCAAATAAGAATTATGCAAATTAGATGCATTGTTATGCAAATTGGCCGTGATGCTTGACATGAAGTCTGGGGAGAACACTGATATTCAAATGTCTACCTGCCAGGAAGTACTATATTCAAATGTCTACCTGCCAGGAAGTACCATATTCAAATGTCTACCTGCCAGGAAACACCATATTCAAATGTATACTTGCCAGGAAACATCATATTCAAATGTCTACCTGCCAGGAAACACTATATTCAAATGTATACTTGCCAGGAAACACCATATTCAAATGTCTACCTGCCAGGAAACACCATATTCAAATGTATACCTGCCAGGAAACACCATATTCAAATGTATACCTGCCAGGAAGTACCATATTCAAATGTCTACCTGTCAGGAAACACCATATTCAAATGTCTACCTGCCAGGAAACACCATATTCAAATGTCTACCTGCCAGGAAACACCATATTCAAATGTATACCTGCCAGGAAGTACCATATTCAAATGTATACCTGCCAGGAAGTACTATATTCAAATGTCTACCTGCCAGGAAGTACTATATTCAAATGTATACCTGCCAGGAAGTACTATATTCAAATGTCTACCTGCCAGGAAGTACTATATTCAAATGTATACCTGCCAGGAAGTACCATATTCAAATGTCTACCTGCCAGGAAACACCATATTCAAATGTCTACCTGCCAGGAAACACCATATTCAAATGTATACCTGCCAGGAAGTACCATATTCAAATGTATACCTGCCAGGAAGTACCATATTCAAATGTATACCTGCCAGGAAGTACCATATTCAAATGTGTACCTGCCAGGAAGTACTATATTCAAATGTCTACCTGCCAGGAAGTACTATATTCAAATGTCTACCTGCCAGGAAGTACCATATTGAAATGTCTACCTGCCAGGAAACATCATATTCAAATGTATACTTGCCAGGAAACACCATATTCAAATGTCTACCTGCCAGGAAACACTATATTCAAATGTATACTTGCCAGGAAACACCATATTCAAATGTCTACCTGCCAGGAAACACCATATTCAAATGTATACCTGCCAGGAAACATCATATTCAAATGTATACCTGCCAGGAAGTACCATATTCAAATGTATACCTGCCAGGAAGTACCATATTCAAATGTATACCTGCCAGGAAGTACTATATTCAAATGTCTACCTGCCAGGAAGTACTATATTCAAATGTCTACCTGCCAGGAAGTACCATATTCAAATGTCTACCTGCCAGGAAGTACCATATTCAAATGTGTACCTGCCAGGAAGTACTATATTCAGTGTTCTCCCCAGGCCTCTGAAGCGACACGGTACCGTGACGCTTGGACACTCGGTCGTGATGCTTGCCCTTTGTCCGTGACGCTTGGTCACTCAGCCGTGATGCTTATATTTTTGTTTACAAATGTCAGTCTCGTCTTGCACGTATTTAAAACAATAACATGTATTGATCGATTTAGGTAATCCTGCTTTTGTTAGCCATACAAAGACAGTGATAAAAACGGAAGTCTGCAATATGTTGCGAAGTCTTTCAAAGGTGCAGAGCCTCCAAATAAAAAAAAAAATAACTAGAGTAGCAATAATTTGCCCATTGCACGCAACGGCAACAATGTGACAAAACAAGTCACGGCGTACGTAGGGAAGATCAACCCCGATTTGCTGCACTCTGATTTGTTATCACTCAATCGCTGGTGACATTATTTACTCCAAAATTAAAAAAAGAACAAGTGAAATTAAGTCGCATTGGAAAGAAAAGTATGAATAATTCAACAGCAGACGAGACGGGATGAGACAAAACAAACTCTGACCTCTGGAAATACCCCATTCATAGGGTACCTTAGTACAGAAAAACGCCGCCCTTAGGCGACATAATGCACGTTGCAACATTGTGACCGATGCATGCTGGGCTATCAGGGGTTCTGATCGAGGTAACAAAGATGGCGGCGCAGAATGCATGATTTTCCGCGATGTTTAAAAACAACATCTCGTTGGCAATTTAGATGTAATGCTTATGATAATCATCAATGAATCGTTTTAATAAACAATTTGTGTATTTCACACCAAAAAGTCAGATACCGATGATCGCAATAGCAGCGGTGAATACCCGTCCAACGCAATGCCGTCAGCTGACAATGTTACGGTGATCGTAGCGTTGTACTCACAAGGTATATTGCAATGAAAAATCGCCGAACTGCCATTGTAGAATTTTTTTTTAATTATTGATTTATTAATTTCAACATATTTCGATATCTTGCCGACTTTATATATTTAACCAAAAAATGTTTTCCCCGACGTTTATATGAACCGACAGTGACATGGGCACTAAAACTTATACACAATGGTGAACCAGTTACATCCATGGATAACAGTATATTCACTGACTGGCTATAACACAAGTTTTTCAATTTTTTTTCCTTTTTATGATGTTCCATTTCAAACTTTATTTGACTTGATACAAAAACAAAAAATACAATGCAGTAAAATGATATAAAATTTATCAGATATAAAAATATCTTGTCTTTAATTAATTGTAGATTGACAATATTTGTTGGGAAAAACTGATTATTATGCAAATAAGAATTATGCAAATTAGATGCATTGTTATGCAAATTGGCCGTGATGCTTGACATGAAGTCTGGGGAGAACACTGATATTCAAATGTCTACCTGCCAGGAAGTACTATATTCAAATGTCTACCTGCCAGGAAGTACCATATTCAAATGTCTACCTGCCAGGAAACACCATATTCAAATGTATACTTGCCAGGAAACATCATATTCAAATGTCTACCTGCCAGGAAACACTATATTCAAATGTATACTTGCCAGGAAACACCATATTCAAATGTCTACCTGCCAGGAAACACCATATTCAAATGTATACCTGCCAGGAAACACCATATTCAAATGTATACCTGCCAGGAAGTACCATATTCAAATGTCTACCTGTCAGGAAACACCATATTCAAATGTCTACCTGCCAGGAAACACCATATTCAAATGTCTACCTGCCAGGAAACACCATATTCAAATGTATACCTGCCAGGAAGTACCATATTCAAATGTATACCTGCCAGGAAGTACTATATTCAAATGTCTACCTGCCAGGAAGTACTATATTCAAATGTCTACCTGCCAGGAAGTACTATATTCAAATGTATACCTGCCAGGAAGTACCATATTCAAATGTCTACCTGCCAGAAAACACCATATTCAAATGTCTACCTGCCAGGAAACACCATATTCAAATGTCTACCTGCCAGGAAACACCATATTCAAAAGTCTACCTGCCAGGAAACACCATATTCAAATGTATACCTGCCAGGAAGTACCATATTCAAATGTATACCTGCCAGGAAGTACCATATTCAAATGTATACCTGCCAGGAAGTACCATATTCAAATGTCTACCTGCCAGGAAACACCATATTCAAATGTATACCTGCCAGGAAGTACTATATTCAAATGTATACCTGCCAGGAAGTACCATATTCAAATGTATACCTGCCAGGAAGTACCATATTCAAATGTCTACCTGCCAGGAAACACCATATTCAAATGTCTACCTGCCAGGAAGTACTATATTCAAATGTCTACAGTTTTAGTGACCATCAGAGATCTACCAATGCTGTAATCAGTTTTCTTTTTTTCTGAATAAAAATATAGACAGATGCATTGTAAGAAATGTTTTTACTTACATTGTGATTATGACAGAATTCTATTCCTTTTAAAACTTGCCATAGAACTTTTCTACACATATGTTCATCTAATCCGCTTGGATACCGTTCAAGTTCATCTAATACTGTGTGGTCTACAAACTCAAAAACTAAATATAACCTTTTTTTTCGTCGGAATACTTCTATAAGATTGACGAGATTCTCATGTCGTAATTGCTGAAAATTGAAAACTTAAGATATTAGTTGCCAACTAACACATATAAACTGAATTTACACAAATTGCCATTGTTCAAATATGAGATAAAAACCAACACTTGTAGTCCAAGCGTAACTTAACATTTCGCCACATTCAAGCAGGCTTAAAGCTACCTTAGTATGCTTTAAACACATCATCTACTGATAGAGTTATTAACAAATCCTACCAGCTATTCATGGAAGATTACAGCATGCGATATAACTATACTTAAATAAATTGTGTAACATGAAAATGCCCAACATTAGTAACATAGATAAATGCTACAATGAATAAATTGAAACACAACACGTCTAGTCCTCATTCAAGACAAAGTAGTGTGTGAAGTCAGTTTCCAATTTGCTCTGACATCACAAGGTTTGTCATAATACATGTTTGTACATGTATATGTTAAATTTAGAAAAATATACTATACATGTATTATAGTACAGCCAGAGTAAGAATTATTTCATAGCCTAGCTAGCAGATTTTTACACTTATGCATGTTGTAATTTTACTCCATTACCAAGAGAAACCATACGTGTACCAGATATTCATTATAAAAGATACACATGTTGCATGAAGCCAGGTTTGTGTATGCAAAATACATACAGATGGACAGGTTTGCGATGTTAGACTATACAATGTTAAGGTAGCGGGACTATTATTTGCTTACTTGTTTTCATCTTCTAATTGTGACTAAATGACTACAAATAGACCCAGGAAAATATATATTTTTAGAATCGCTAGACTTCAAGCTTTGCAAAGGTGTGTTTGCCATGCCCGTATCTGCATTCTATGACCCGTTACTTAATCAAAGGTGAAAAATTACTTTTTCTGTAAAAAAAATAATTACGCATTAATGCTGGCGATAAGAAGTATTTTTTTCACCTTTCCTAGTTGTTCAATAGTCTGGTAAATTGAATGTGTCTGGTCAGTTTTATGCAAGCAACGCGTTTTAAAAAATAGTGTGCTGAATTTCAATTACTGTTTTAGTCGCATTGCTCCCAACTCAAACCACAACTCGTTGGTAAATAATCGATGAAATAGTTTGTCTGGACACATTCAAGTTCCTCTCACTGTCACCTTAAAGCTGTGAAAATTTGGTGTTAATCCGACGACAATAAGTATACGTTATTTTTTGTTAAAGACCTTGTATTTTGAAAAACATAAACTCCTAGAAAACGTCCATGAAGTAACAGCAAAGATTTTCAAGCTTGTTTATCGGCACAATCAATTTGTTTTCCCATCAAGGTCTGTTTTAACATGTGTAGGGGCATCCAAATGTGTAAGGCTATTGGAAACCAAAAAAATAAAGGAATGGGATAGCTATAATTGGATAAATTCGGCATATGAAAACACCAAAATCAATGATTTTTTTTCAGTGGCTGTGTGACCTTGTGTCTGACACATTCATATGCAAATGACTAATCTGTGAAACAAACAGGGGCGGAGACAAACCACTCAAATGTTTGGAAACACTCATTGTGTGTCAGATAGCTACTGATAACACATCCTAACATTGCTTTGTCTTGAGTTTATCTTTGAAACTTATAGGCACACAGATTAAACCTGTGTTGTTGATTTTGGAAAACACTACTGAGGCTGCCTTGCTTCCCTTCAGAATATCTACATTTTAACCAACTTACATGACATTCTATGTTATGTTGACTTTATCACATGAAAGTTTATAGTGCATTTCATCAATTAATAAATAAATGTGAAAATCGTAATTTTCAACACAAATAATAGTCTCGCTACCTTAAGTGGTGATTATAAATAATTATGCTCAGTGATATTTGCAAGTTTCATCACCAAAATTCAAATATCAAGTTTATTATGGTTGAATATAAGCATTACCTACGAGGGCGCCACTGCCTCACTCTGCGCTGACATGTGTTGTACCGTAATCATTCTATGGTACAGCGAATTAATGTTTCCCTGTGTACCAGTACTATTAATATTGTAAAACTTTTTTACAATGAAGAAAATATTTGCAAAAATTTTGTGTATTTCATTGTTTGCGAGTGGGTCGAGTACTTTAATAACTCGGCAGCTGGCTTGTTTCAGTATTATAATTGAAAGGGTGCTAAAGATCCCATGACACAATGTGAATAAGGTGTGCCTCTAACTGTGGTATGATGCTAGCTTACTTCGTGACACCTTTAAAATATCCCTTAATACACTTAACAATAAAACTTGTAGATATGTTTCATAATACTGAGTATATATACTACAAATTTGAAATTGGTCAATGCAAAGCTAAAACATTGAAAAAAATCATCATTTTCACCCTAGTCTTTTGACCAAAAATTACACATTTTGATAATACCTTTAAAACACATTGATTGTCAAACTGTTGTCTATCAATACATATAACATGCATTACATATATGTGAAGTTTGAATGAAATTTATCAATGAATTGTCGAACAGTGACAAAAACAAGTTCCACATGCATGAAAAAACGCATGAATCATCATGAAATATGCTGAGCACATTACACTGAACAATTTGTTCAAATCAGATCATGAGATTCAGAATTATAATGTGACACAGACAGACGGACGGACGGATGAACGAACAGAACTAATTCCAAGAGCTCCTGTCTCAGACTGTGTCCTGTTACAGGGGCTAATTTTTGGTAACAATAATACTCAATTTTAAATATATAATCTTTTATTATAAGGCAAAGCCTATATTAGAAAAATCTATATTAGAAGCCACATCCCTAATAGAAGTCACACCCATTCACCATTTTTCATATGTGTAGATGCTCTAATAGAAGCTGGATCTTTGTTGCATCATACCATTATAATCAAAGCTACTGTAATAGACCTAATACAGTAAATAATAAAGTAATTACTATAAATAGGAAGTTATCACACATAATGTATTGCACACATGCTCAATAGCGGCTTAAATGCACTTGCGTAAATGACAGAGGTATTAAATCCAGTATACAATAAATGAAATGTTTAGTCTTTATGTGCTTCTCTTTGAATTGTGATTCTGATAAAGCAAATCAGTTTTACTTTTGAAAACAAGTTCATAATCCCGGTTAATTTTGAATATAATGTGTACAAATGTAAGCATAATAACATTTTAGAAATACTGTATTCTATGAAATACTTAATTTTTTACTGGAATTTATTTTCACTATTTCGCTGAAGGGATGATATTTTAAATTAAATTTACCGAGTACACATATATTTCTATATTTTACATTCAATTACAGCTAAAACAATTTTTTTACAATATCATTTGTCAATATTTCAGCAATATTTTATTTTAGAAATTTGATTTTCTAATATGTATTGAGTATAACTCTATGAATTCAATCTCTGAGTAAAACAAATGAAAAGGCCAAAGAAAAAAAACAATTGTTTCAGAAACCGTACCTAATTAAAATTTACCGTTTTTTTTTTTTTATTTTATGAAAATTAGCATGTTCTAACATCCAAAACATGTTTTTTTTGGCCTAACCTAAACTTTGAATATACTAAGTATGTATGGTCATTACAGTTTCTATGACACAAATCACAAATCCCTTGAATGTGAATGCCTTTAAAAAAAATTTAAATGTCTGTAACTGATCATTTTAAATTGCAGAGAAATATTTTTCCCTTACACTCTCTTATTAACCAAAGTTTTGATGAAATTATGATGTTTGTTTGTTCTATTTGAAAATCTTGCACATTTAACTTTTTCCCATAGTGTCTCAAAAATAGGCCAGTCACTGAAAGATTATAATAAAATAATTTCCACCCTCTTAGTAGAAAATTCTAAATGTCTTCATAAAATCAAACATGCTTAGTCTGGTTGTACACTGAATAGCCTTGTGTTTATTCAGTTGCATTAGTTGTACACAAGGCAGTCGTATAATGTAACTAAATCACCTAGCTACCTTTAGTAATAAAACTGGCCTCAAGCCAACATCCTATATCCATTATTCTCTCCAGCAAGTACCATAGTACCACCTGTTCATGACTGTTTATGTGTGTAGACATCTCAAGGCCTAATATTCAATACAACTATCTGTAGTTTGACGGTCATATTTACCAGTAGAACAGTATCATTGTTATCACTGACCTGGGATTATGTTGTTTTTTTGATTCATAGAGCCATTTTTAACGATTGTGAGACAGGTTTGCCCTTCAATTAGCACAATACATTACATAATAAGTTTTAAATTTTGTACATACAACAAAATATAAATTTAAATAATTGAATATGAATTGATAAATATGGCTACAACAGCTGAAGGGAATTTAGGCTGTTCCTGGATCAATAATAGCTTTTGAGTGATGACTTACATGTAGTGATCATTGCTAGGCAAATATAAATATATATCTTTATTGCATGAATTACAAATTTGTGGTTAGCAAATGAAGAAAAATAAAACAAGTATAAGAATACAGATAAATAAATAAAGTTGTATTATTAGTTATTACATTTTGATATACATAGTTGGCAACAATGTTTAATACTGTAAAGGGGGTAATTATTCACTGGGTTTTAATTTAGCTTATTTCGCTGACTGGAAAATGCGCTAAATTAAAACCCAGTGAATATGTAAAATTTAGCATAGAACACATTATCTAAATGACAAAACCGTGAATTTAAAACACACTGAATATGCCTGGAATGGTAAATCAGTGAAATTTAAACCGTGTGAAAATTAGTCATTTTACAGTATCAAATTGTCATTTGTTGCAATTAAATATATCAATATGTCTGTATCATATATTAATGTCATTAGCACCATAACATATCTTGGCATCAATTGTGCTATTCAGGGTATTTAATCCTGAATTGACGTATTATTGCAGTGTACATATAATCAGATATTGGTGTCTTGGGTTTTACGAATCTGTCTGTTTCAAATAGGGATTAAAAAACAACGCCATTATGGCATTATAACACAGCAAGGACAAAATGTGTTCAATAATGGGGGAGACTAGTCAATTCATTATTTGATTCAACATTCCAGTCAGAGCATTGTTATCCCACAATAATGAACAGTATGAAGTCCTTTATTTTAATACAATACAATTGAATACACATGCAATGGTAGCTTGACATGAAATAGACAGTGTAGTTAGCGCATCATAGACGCTAGCATTTCAGTTACACAGGCAAACATGCGCAAATAGGTAAATTTCCAGATGAAAATTAATAGAATGTCTGAAATATGAAACCTGAAAAATTAATGGCAAATTAGTTGTTTAAGGTAGAAGCCTACCTTGGTACTCATAATTTTTGACAAATTGGTGATAAATCGCATGACAATGTTCATTAGTTTATTATGTACAATCATGAAGCTAATGTCCCATGGTACAATGAAATAGCATTATTTTGTGTGTTACAGTTTAACTTTTTGAGAAATGAATCCTAATATATCTTGAAAATCACTATTTTTAAAACAATTCCATAGAAAACAATGTTAAAGAAAAATTGCATTTTTTGACACTTTTTAAAACCCAGATTTTTTAAATAATTCAGAACAACAAAAAGTACTCCTTTATTAACAATATATGATTTTTTCAGCCTATGTCACCAGGCTAGATTTTGAGATATTGCATAATATCCCTGCCATAGGAACCTATAGTAAAAGCATTATAATAGTGCCAAAATGGCGACTTTCCACTAAAATACAACCATCAATTTTTCAAAAATAAGGTTGGTGACCCCCAACTTTTTTTAAGTCAATATCCTTATATTGCCTTGGAGTACAGTTTATTGAAAAATGAATAAACTCTGGTATAATTTATGTGTAGGCTTCTACCTTAAACAATCCATACAAATGTGGGAAAACATTTATTTTGATAAGCCGCATACAAACAAAATCTTGTTCGTGCATTGACCTCCAGGACTGCTTAGATATCGTCTAGTAACAGGGCTGAACGACATATCATTTAACCAATAAAAATACAGCATTTCAAAAATGAGCAGCACACTATATTATAATATGCAAATCATGGGCACATGTCCTGAATTTGACTAAGCATGTTCTATGTTTAATACTTTGGTTAGTAACCTTGTTATAACGAACACCTTTATAATGAATTTCCTGAGGAATGAACACATAGCATGTCTCCCACTCATAACAAATGTACTATGTGCTTCATTATAGTGAACACTTCACTATAACAAATTTGTTTTAAATTGTTTGTTATTGCCTTTAATACATTCTTAGTGTTGATTTTTGGCCTAATTATTAACTGAGGGTGAAATATTTTTTTTAATGCAAATGTAATCCTTTGGTGACTTAGTTTGTCAATATAAGTCTTTTTGAAGATCTGTTAATTGTTGCCACTATTTAAATAAAAACATTTGACATCCAATTACCAATTTTCGAGTTCCCGGTTTTCGCTAGAAAGTCGCTAGAGGGCTCTCAAAGTACCCGGATGACAACCACTGTCACAGCTCTGAGTGGGGTTAAAATAACCACAGCTTTGGCGTTTACTTGCTGACTCACGCAAAGTGAATTTCTTCGCTTATTTTCGAGGACGCAATAATCACAATGGTAAATTGGTATTGCAACGCTCCTTGCTGTTCTTCCAGTGCCATAAAAAAATCTGACAAAATATTCTAACGTAACTGAATCTTTAATGTCGGCGTTTTTATGTCTAGTCTGGTACTTCTCAAAATATAAGTGGCGTGCGACAGGTTCATTCTCGATGCCAAAATCTAGGTGCGGAGACTGCACTTGCTGATTGCGAGTACTTAGTATTGTTTTCGCAATGTAGTTGTCTAAATTATTAGTTTCCCGCATATGAAGCATGCAGTGAGCTATACTGGTTGTTACACGGCCATGTCGATATTTAAACCAATGCGACGAGTTTCGTTCATTTAGTGAAAGTAATGCCATTAGTTCAATGTCGGACACAGTGAGTTCATTTGCCATGTACTGTATAAAATTAGTAGCAGTTGAAGATTTGAATTTATTGCCTAAATCCGGAATTGTTGATGGTTCTGTTACTGAGTTTAACATTGGATCCAACATGTGGTTCATGAGTTCATAGAGGAAATATCGTAAATAGCTTTGATTAAATCTTCAATGTTTTCATGGCATGATTTTATTTCTGGGTTGTAAGTTGCAGGGGGTGGATACCTTTCTCGGCTTGTCCCATATACATGCAACATTGGTGCCGACCTGTGTTGCGCGATCTTTGTGGCGCGAGTCAAAATCCTGGATACTGAATAGTAGTGCCACACAGTGTTTGCATTACAATCATTAAAGCGATTATTAATAACATTTATTTCAAGTCACGTCGACAGAGAGCGGAAGTGTAACATATGTTCAGTGACGCTTGTAGTTTCGTCTAGTTCTTAATAAAAAAACTTACTTTAATATGCAACGCAATTACAGCCACCGGAAATTATTTCTGAACCAGAAAACAGCATTGGTAAGGTTTTTCGTTTTGGGATGTTTCTCGAACACACTCAGTCATGATGTAAATAACTTCAGTTTCTTTAACATGGTGAAGCTTGACGGAAACAATACGTCCATCTTTGTACAGAAAAAAACCATTGTCAAGTCGATATTCCTCTAACCTGGATGGTGTCCAGTCACATCGATGTATTAAGTAAGCAAATATATCTGCAGTTTCGAATGATGGCATGTAATGGAGGTTTTTCTCCCAGGTTTTGATAGTACGCGGATCTTCTAATGTCAGGGTAGATTACACTTGTCCTGAACTGTACGGCTACGCTTGCTCGAGGTTTCTCGATCGTCAGACTCTAAAGGGCGAACTTTTAACTCATTTGCAAGTTTCACGAGTTCAATGTTCAATCAGTTTGGCCTTTTGTGTATTACAACAAGTTATTCCTCGTTCTTGTAGAAACTGACGTAATTCAGAAACTTTTTTCGAATGCAAATTTTACATTGTTACGCTTCTGTGAACAGCTAAAAACAACCCCACTGGGAGTACGCCCCCGCAACGGCGACCCCTTGAAACGCATATGTAAATTAGCTGCCATTGAGAACTCGAAAATTGGGAATTAACAAAGGAAATTGTCCTATAACTGCAGCCAATGGCAGTGTGTCTATTTAAAGTGCCTGTGCAATGCCCACCCTCACGTTTCCCATTTTAGATCTGTGTCCCACTGAAATGGGCAGTTATTGATTTTTTTGCTGAAAATGATTACTCGTATCCAAGTAAATTTGGGATATTTCTCGTGTTGTAGCCATGCCCACCTATCCTGAAACGGTCGACTGTTTCCGGATTTCCGACTCTCGCCGAAAGTGCGCCACCAAATGACAAAAATGTGAGAGGAAGTCATACCCCCAAGCCGTCATTCAGTATAGTTTTAAACAATACACATTTTTCGGTCAGCGTTTTTTCATTTTTTTTTTGTCTATTTTATTTTTTTGGGGAGAGAGTTTTTAGTTGTTGTGTTGTGTTGAGGGCAGTTGCAGTGAAACGTATAGTCATAGTGTATGTATTCACACGTTTCTAATCGATCCGAAGGTGCGACATCAGTGGACGAAAGCCACTTAATGTAAACCTGGCGCAACACTTTTAAAAGAAATAGATTCCGGACCCATGATCACAGAGGCGGATTTTAGAAGAGAGAGAGACGTCCGGCAAGTGTTTCAAATGAGTTGACTTTTTTTGCGATCGTGATTATCGTTTTATCGTTTAGTCCCTGTTAGGTAAAAGTAGCAATAATTTTGACAGTGACACGAAAACGAAGCGTCGGACAAACAGGAAATTACACAGCCCTTACACACTTCTAATTGTTTTCATTTTCGAAGGCTAAAAGTTTTTGAATTGTTTGGTGATTGGTGTTGAATGTCGAATTCACACCTCTGTTCTTTTTTTACCACCATGCTTGCAGCTTGATCCGCGCACAGTCACTCTAGTAGAGTTTATCTGTATGTGTGTCGATCTCGATTATTTTTGTTATCCAATTAAACGCTGCTTTTAACGCACTTGCCCTCGTCGTTACCCGACGCGTTCACCTATTTCAACAAAAAGTCAATTTATTTCCTCGCGGCTGTCATTTATTTAGTAACTGTGATTTGTCGTTTTTTTAATTATTTTATAGTGATCACTATAGTCTAATGTTTAGAATGTCAGAATATGTTCTCTGTTATTTTAATTTTGAAAGTTTTACTCAGACGATCGATGAAATAAAACAGTGTAGTGACGTGCCTAGTAACCTGCTAAATAACGAGATAATTCCGACGTCAAATTCTATTTTGTTCAGCGACAGTGTACAAACGTGCGCCGGTGTCCGTGACGATCACGGTGACCAGCTACACCAGAACGGACATATTTCTCATCTAACTCAACCCTATGCAACAAAAATTGATACTATGTGTTCATTATAGTCCATTCTTCCTCGGTGAACAAGTACATAAGTGACAATTTAGTCAAAGACGAGAAAACTGCACAAGAAATTTGCCTTATTTACACGTATCGGCAATGCAAGCTGCCATGCGTCTTCCCCTTCTGACGTCACAAGGGGAATTTCTGTATGCAAATGAGAAGCTAATGAGGAGCCTCGTTTTAAAATACACAAAAATAAAGTTGCCGTAGACTGAGTTTGAAACACATTTTTTCACCTAAAAAAATAATTCATGCTTAGAAACATAAAAATTAATAATATTTATGTATCAAATGATAATTTTAGGCGTAAAAATAGCAGTCATTTCACAGGCACTTTAAAGCGTGTCTCCACGATCCCAGGGATTGCACAAGTGCGCCCAGCCAGTTGTTTACCTGGTACACAGCTGTTATAATTTCAACCAAGGTGTTAATTTCGTAAGCTAACATTATGCATTACACTATTATCCGATTTGTAAGGACTTATTGAATTGCGTTGTTCAACGTTCACGGGGCCCCCGCAATCTTTTGAAAACAGTTTTCTTACTTCCATCATGGAGCTCCTTATTTAGCTCTGTGCTTGCACGAAACAGCACTTCGTCACAAATAATTGTGGTTTATTTGAATGACCTACACAATATATATAGTGACCGCACAGTATAATGTCTGGTCTGCTAAGTAATAATGACATTATGCAACCCAGTTGCCCGACACTCAATATACAAAAATATATGCGCGACTTGCACGTTACAAAAATGTCTTGAACACAAACACGCATACATTTTTTTTACGCAATGTTGTCGGTCACCAATAATTTCACTGCAGGGATATATTTCAGGGAACATAACATTTTTCGTTTGGGCCAGACATTTCGTGGAGCGTGGACGACGCTTCAGAAGTGACTGGACAAACAGCTCACAGCATATCATTTCTTATTAGCTCCATTTTATCACTTACATCATCAACTCAGTAATTACATAAACATATCCAGAGATTGAACAAACAACTTGGGATGAACACCTTGCATTTGCATAAATCCATGACTGAGTCATTTTGAGCAGTCAAAACGACTGTCTGAATTATGCTTTCCCGTTGCTTTTAGGCGGAAATCACACTGACATCGCTCAGAACTTGTAAATTATCGGTAAACATTGAAATTGTATCACAGATATATACAAGACTGTCGAAAAAGAGTGATTTTGTGGGGCATCCTGAAACGATGTTTCACGCTTGAGTGTCATTTGCATACTGAAAATTGGCGGCCATCTTTCCTTTTATATACTCGGAGCCGTGATTTAAACAAGGTGTATGCTTACAAACTTAAGATGTAATTTGTCTGATAATGTTACAATGTATATCCAATTTAATGAAATTTATTATTTTTGAACTTCAGCTTCATATAACAAGATGGCTATTCAAATTCAGTAGAAATATATATTTTTGCATTTATGTTGATGATGTTATGTTATGTATTGTTGAGAGCAGTTTTCATAACTTTTTCAACTAATGCCGCCTTAAAATTAATTGATAATGTTATCATTAAACCTCCATGTAGGTGTAAAACAACCAATGGGTTTAGTATCATATAGCGGCCTTCCTAACTTTTGTGTGTGACCTTTTACTGAAAATAACTTTTGTTTATAATAAATTAAGTTGTTCTTGTTTACAATATGTGGGCAGTATATTGATTTGATTTGGTCCTGCAAAAGTGGTTAGTGAACTCAGAACTAGGTCATCTGCATAGTTTGCCACTCAAAATAGTTGCACTTAGATTTCCTTAAGATTTTATGATAAAGCATTTTATCAGACAAGTTGATGAAAATCAAATAAATTTGGCACAGTCAAATTTCTCTGGGGTTTTATAACAAGGATTGTCAGTGACTTATCTGAAATTTTGTTGTCATGAATATCATAAAATACTGAGAGTGCAAACATTACCAGCAGTGAAAATAAAATGGTTTACTGTATGATTGTTAGAGTTTTAGTTTAATAATACTATAAACAAGAAATAAATTTCATAGTCCCAGTCTTTGAATAAGAAATAATGGCCTAAAAAAATAATAAATAATTAAATAAAATTGGTTATGTTGGTTTGGAAAAAATAAACTCATTCAGTTTGCTCAGTTGACATGGTGAGGACAGGTTGTGAATGCAATGCATCAAAATATTAAAATAGGAGAGAAATCTACATAGACATTTAATCTGACCGGTAAACCATAGTTCAAATTATACTAAAAATGGTTGAGCCCTATCCTGGGTGAGTGTGCCACAAACTCAATAGCAAGGTACAAATACTGGTTGAGATTGCAACATTGGACGAACCTTGGTTAGAGTCCACAAGTGTTTGTGTTTGAACGGGCTTGGTTGACGACAGGATAGTGCATTAAATTGCCATCATGGTATTATGATAGGACAAGGGTCACACAGGTCTGTCACGTAGTCCCAAACATGCAGTATGGTTCTTGTGGCAAAATGCACTATATGCCAGCAATCGCGATTTACACACAAACAAACTATCTGGAACTATCACCTGGCACAAATATATTTTTAGAAAAAAATTTGAATCATAATGCAAAAATAAATTGCATCAAACTTTATACATACTTTGGTAGAAGATTTAATTTAAGTAAAAATTTTATTTAATTAAGTTCTAAATCATAAAGCCTCATTATCATATCATGAATATTCAGTAGCAACCAGTACAAACTGATAAACAGAAGCATAGTTTTTCAATATGTTATTAGTGTGAAAATCATGAAACAAAATTGTAGATCCAATGTAACAATGTTTCATTGATATCTGCTAGAGAACTTTTTGAGAAAACGTTACAGATGTTCAGGCAAAGTTAGACTAAAAATTCCCACAAATAAATATCTATGACGTACAAAATAGCTACCAATTTCAAAAATATTCCAAAAAATAATGGATGTTTCTCAGTAAGCTTAAGACGTAATGTGAGTCAAAAAATATCAGGTGCATGTGCATGTGCATGTCGGTACTGAACCATTATACGTATGAACTAGATACTAGTACCAAGTTTGGAAAAAATCAGTCCATAAACCCGAGAATGTGACAGATGGATGAATGAATAAACTGACAGACACAATCCAATTTATGAAACTGCAGACAGTAGTAGAAGGCTAATTACAGTCTGCTGACAGAGGAAATGTACTGTATTTGCTCCATTACAATCACAATGCATGTATAGTATGCTTGATAGTTTATGCACTGCTAATAAAGTAAATACAGTATTCATGAGAATGCTTATTGTTATAGTGGTGACAATGCATAATGCAAATGTGGTCAGTCTTATTATATTGTCAAGACAGGTCTAGTAACGGTTGACTTGCTACATAAATATTACCCGGTAAGTGTTCCTCACTTGACAATAAACAATAAAACAGTACACATCATTCTATTTCCTTTTACTTTGACAACTCTGCCATATGTCACTGTGTTTCACAATACATTGACTGGGAAATGAATTCATTTCCTAGCTTTAATGACATTCTTTATGTTCTTTGTGGTGTTACTATGCGTTACTATGCTGATCCACAGGTAGGCTTCATAATACACAGGGTGAATGTACCAGCTACGTATGACCTAAACTTTGACAAGCACTGACATAGAAAGTTATAGAGTTCGTTTCAGGCCAATCTTAGAAAAAATGCTTCACATCAAATAATGATTTTGTAATTTAGTTCATTTTTTATTGTCAAATAGAATCCCATGTGTAATTCAGTGACTCTATGACACCCTAAGATGCTGGAAATTCATTCACAACCAAACTACTCAGTGATATCTTGCAAATACCAGGGTAACTGTACCAGTACATATATAGTACTTAACAGTTTCAAAGGTTTCAAACAAAATTTTGCTGACAAAGCAACTTTATTATATCTCACCTTTAGCATTCGAACTTCTCTCATTGCAATTTTCTTCACCATTTTGTCCTCCTCACTCTCAAGAAACTTTTTGATTGCCACGACTTGGTTAGTTTCCTTATGCTTACACTTTAAGACCATTCCATAACTACCTTCCCCAACTAATCCCAAGTTCTCATACTTGTCCATGGTGACAATCTTCTTAGAGCCTACAAATAAACGATTAATTACCGGTAGTCTGATTACTCTTCACAGGCAGTTCAAATGACTTGTGTGAATTTTTATTGTAAAATTTCTAACTATATTTGTATATAATTATTACGAGAAAAACTGCAGCAAGACATAAAAAAAACATCAAGTTAAATTATTCAGATTATTTTAAATAAAAAACTAATTTTGAAAACCCATTGACATTCAGAAAAAGTTGTTTATTGTATTATTGACATGGGTTGGTAGTATCTATTTAATCCTAATTGGTACAACAAAGTTAATATATTAATTTTGCTAAAAACAAATTTTGACTAAGATTTCCAAAATTAGTTTGGGAATTATGTATAATATATGGTTATTTAGTATCCCTGTCACATTTAGTTGGGATGAAGACGTTTACCAGTATGAAAATACATCAAATTGAAATGTGTGTGAGAGTTAGAGCATAATGTACAAAACTCTGAACAAAACTTCCAAATTGGCATTGTATACAATCAGACCTTGCATCTTGGGTCAAGTTCAAAGCCACAACATCAACAACAGTTACCGTAGTAGAGCCTCCAACGACTGAGGTAATTGTCAATTCCGATGCACATTTTCGGCATATTGGAATATACAATGGTATTTCATTAGTATTTCTAGTAATGTATGTATGCTGTGTTGTGTTGAAATTCACACAAATTTAAATTCAGATCACAAGTTCATGTGTATAACACACTAGCAGAGCTGTATACCCATATCTTATAAATGTATGGCAAAACAAATGTACCTTTGTAAATTTGCATGTTGTGTGTCTTTTGTTTTACAACAAATGTTTGATAAGTTAGCTGTGATTTTCACATAATTGGAATATACATGTTATAAAACAAATATAAACATTTATGGAAATTTTAAAATTCAAAGTGAACAAGAAGATCAGTTGAGAACATCAGTGACAATACCAGTTGATGCTTAAAAACTGCCATTCAAGATAGTTGAATTACACAGCCAATTGGCTAACAACACAGCTGCATATTGAAATACACCATTAAATTTTTGGTCATACCATATTCAAGAGAGGACATTTAAATTTACTGTGAGTGGGCCACTTTAATTTCACACCTGGATTTGATATTAATTTACTTTTTTTCTTCTTCATTTTACAATGAGTTTCTTAAAGATCAGCATTTTCACATCAAGCCAAAAGTTCAAAAACAAATCAGTCAAGTTTTGCGGTAGACGTTCGGTTTACATCCTTTGTACAATACACAAGATCTTACAATGAGTGGAAAATCACCTATGGATGTAGTTGATTGGGGTTGCTACATCACATTGCATGCGTAACTCAAAATGTTCCAACATGTTAAATCTTTAAATTTAACTAAAAACAATATAACTGTAGTCTTAGAGATATACACACTGACAAAGCTGCACATCAACACGTTTTTGTGTTCAATATTTTGTTGAGAGAATTCAAACATTTTCACATCTTGAACACATGTAAAAGTATGAATTATTTATTTAAGTTGTATGTGAGCAGTATAATAATTATTATAATATTTATCAACCCGCTACCTCCTTCATTGTTTGGGGTAGGGGATAAAGTTCATCTTTGCTTATATATGTGATATGGCACTTTTCTGCAAGATTTCAGCACTGGGTGGGAATTGAAAGCACTGACTGGGAATTGAAAACACTGACTGGAAATTGAAAGCACTGACTGGGAATTGAAAGCAAAGACTGGGAATTGAAAGCACTGACTGGGGATTGAAAGCACTGACTGGGGATTGAAAACACTGACTGAGGATTGAAAGCACTGACTGGGGATTGAAAGCACTGACTGGGGATTGAAAGCACTGACTGGGAATTGAAAGCACTGGGTAGGAATTGAAAGCACTGACTGGGAATTGAAAACACTGACTGGGAATTGAAAGCACTGACTGGGAATTGAAAGCACTGACTGGGGATTGAAAGCACTGACTGGGGATTGAAAGCACTGACTGGGAATTGAAAGCACTGACTGGAGATTGAAAGCACTGACTGGGAATTGAAAGCACTGACTGGGAATTGAAAGCACTGACTGGGGATTGAAAGCACTGACTGGGAATTGAAAGCACTGACTGGGAATTGAAAGCACTGACTGGGGATTGAAAGCACTGACTGGGGATTGAAAACACTGACTGAGGATTGAAAGCACTGACTGGGGATTGAAAGCACTGACTGGGGATTGAAAGCACTGACTGGGGATTGAAAACACTGACTGGGAATTGAAAGCACTGACTGGGGATTGAAAGCACTGACTGAGGATTGAAAGCACTGACTGAGGATTGAAAGCACTGGGTGGGAATTGAAAGCACTGACTGGGGATTGAAAGCACTGACTGAGGATTGAAAGCACTGGGTGGGAATTGAAAGCACTGACTGGGGATTGAAAGCACTGACTGAGGATTGAAAGCACTGGGTGGGAATTGAAAGCACTGACTGGGGATTGAAAGCGCTGGGTAGGAATTGAAAGCACTGACTGGGGATTGAAAGCACTGACTGGGGATTGAAAGCACTGGGTGGGAATTGAAAGCACTGACTGGGGATTGAAAGCACTGACTGGGGATTGAAAGCACTGACTGAGGATTGAAAGCACTGACTGGGGATTGAAAGCATTGACTGGGGATTGAAAGCACTGACTGGGGATTGAAAGCACTGACTGGGGATTGAAAGCACTGACTGAGGATTGAAAGCACTGACTGGGAATTGAAAGCACTGACTGGGGATTGAAAGCACTGACTGGGAATTGAAAGCACTGACTGGGGATTGAAAGCACTGGGTGGGAATTGAAAGCACTGACTGGGGATTGAAAGCACTGACTGGGGATTGAAAGCACTGGGTGGGAATTGAAAGCACTGACTGGGGATTGAAAGCACTGACTGGGGATTGAAAGCACTGACTGAGGATTGAAAGCACTGACTGGGGATTGAAAGCATTGACTGGGGATTGAAAGCACTGACTGGGGATTGAAAGCACTGACTGGGAATTGAAAGCACTGACTGAGGATTGAAAGCACTGACTGGGAATTGAAAGCACTGACTGGGGATTGAAAACACTGACTGAGGATTGAAAGCACTGACTGGGGATTGAAAGCACTGACTGAGGATTGAAAGCACTGACTGAGGATTGAAAGCACTGACTGGGAATTGAAAGCACTGACTGGGAATTGAAAGCACTGACTGGGAATTGAAAGCACTGACTGGGGATTGAAAGCACTGACTGAGGATTGAAAGCACTGACTGGGGATTGAAAGCACTGGGTGGGAATTGAAAGCACTGACTGGGGATTGAAAGCACTGGGTAGGAATTGAAAGCACTGACTGGGGATTGAAAGCACTGGGTGGGAATTGAAAGCACTGACTGGGGATTGAAAGCACTGACTGAGGATTGAAAGCACTGACTGGGAATTGAAAGCACTGACTGGGAATTGAAAGCACTGACTGGGAATTGAAAGCACTGACTGGGAATTGAAAGCACTGACTGGGTATTGAAAGCACTGACTGAGGATTGAAAGCACTGACTGGGAATTGAAAGCACTGGGTGGGAATTGAAAGCACTGACTGGGAATTGAAAGCACTGACTGGGGATTGAAAGCACTGACTGAGGATTGAAAGCACTGACTGGGGATTGAAAGCACTGGGTGGGAATTGAAAGCACTGACTGGGGATTGAAAGCACTGGGTAGGAATTGAAAGCACTGACTGGGGATTGAAAGCACTGACTGGGGATTGAAAGCACTGGGTGGGAATTGAAAGCACTGACTGGGGATTGAAAGCACTGACTGAGGATTGAAAGCACTGACTGGGAATTGAAAGCACTGACTGGGAATTGAAAGCACTGACTGGGAATTGAAAGCACTGACTGGGTATTGAAAGCACTGACTGAGGATTGAAAGCACTGACTGGGAATTGAAAGCACTGGGTGGGAATTGAAAGCACTGACTGGGAATTGAAAGCACTGACTGGGGATTGAAAGCACTGACTGAGGATTGAAAGCACTGACTGGGGATTGAAAGCACTGGGTGGGAATTGAAAGCACTGACTGGGGATTGAAAGCACTGGGTAGGAATTGAAAGCACTGACTGGGGATTGAAAGCACTGACTGGGGATTGAAAGCACTGGGTGGGAATTGAAAGCACTGACTGGGGATTGAAAGCACTGACTGAGGATTGAAAGCACTGACTGGGAATTGAAAGCACTGACTGGGAATTGAAAGCACTGACTGGGAATTGAAAGCACTGACTGGGAATTGAAAGCACTGACTGGGTATTGAAAGCACTGACTGGGGATTGAAAGCACTGACTGAGGATTGAAAGCACTGACTGAGGATTGAAAGCACTGACTGGGAATTGAAAGCACTGACTGGGGATTGAAAGCACTGACTGGGGATTGAAAGCACTGACTGGGGATTGAAAGCACTGAGGATTGAAAGCACTGACTGGGGATTGAAAGCACTGACTGAGGATTGAAAGCACTGACTGGGAATTGAAAGCACTGACTGGGGATTGAAAGCACTGACTGGGGATTGAAAGCTCTGACTGGGGATTGAAAGCACTGACTGAGGATTGAAAGCACTGACTGGGGATTGAAAGCACTGACTGAGGATTGAAAGCACTGACTGGAAATTGAAAGCACTGACTGGGGATTGAAAGCACTGACTGAGGATTGAAAGCACTGACTGGGGATTGAAAGCACTGACTGAGGATTGAAAGCACTGACTGGGAATTGAAAGCACTGACAGGATTGAAAGCACTGACTGGAGATTGAAAGCACTGACTGAGGATTGAAAGCACTGACTGGGGATTGAAAGCACTGACTGAGGATTGAAAGCACTGACTGGGAATTGAAAGCACTGGGTGGGAATTGAAAGCACTGACTGGGGATTGAAAGCACTGACTGAGGATTGAAAGCACTGACTGGGGATTGAAAGCACTGACTGAGGATTGAAAGCACTGACTGAGGATTGAAAGCACTGACTGGGAATTGAAAGCACTGACTGGGGATTGAAAGCACTGACTGGGGATTGAAAGCACTGACTGAGGATTGAAAGCACTGACTGGGAATTGAAAGCACTGACTGAGGATTGAAAGCACTGACTGGGAATTGAAAGCACTGACTGGGAATTGAAAGCACTGACTGGGAATTGAAAGCACTAACTGGGAATTGAAAGCACTGACTGGGGATTGAAAGCACTGGGTAGGAATTGAAAGCACTGACTGGGAATTGAAAGCACTGACTGGGAATTGAAAGCACTGACTGGGAATTGAAAGCACTGACTGGGGATTGAAAGCACTGACTGGGAATTGAAAGCACTGACTGAGGATTGAAAGCACTGACTGAAGATTGAAAGCACTGACTGAGGATTGAAAGCACTGGGTGGGAATTGAAAGCACTGACTGGGGATTGAAAGCACTGACTGGGAATTGAAAGCACTGACTGGGAATTGAAAGCACTGACTGGGGATTGAAAGCACTGACTGGGAATTGAAAGCACTGGCTGAGGATTGAAAGCACTGACTGGGAATTGAAAGCACTGACTGGGGATTGAAAGCACTGGGTGGGAATTGAAAGCACTGACTGGGATTTGAAAGCACTGACTGGGAATTGAAAGCACTGACTGAGGATTGAAAGCACTGACTGGGGATTGAAAGCACTGACTGAGGATTGAAAGCACTGGGTGGGAATTGAAAGCACTGACTGGGGATTGAACTTGACAGGGAATTCCTGATTCCCAAATTACTGACAGACTGGATGTAATCCCATTTGCACATGCGTAACCTACCAAGCAACGGGCAAAGGTAGAACAGAAATATAAAAAGTCAAAAAAAAGATGATGGCCCTTTTATTTGAGGTAATTTTTTATGTCGCATTTTGGAAACACGAACAAGCAATATGTTTGTAATATTCAAAATCTGTGCTAGAAGGCACACAAATAATAAACGCACAAACACTACCAATTTAGGAATCTGGAATTGAGGAACTGATTGGAAATGTCAGCTATTGAAGTATTGACCCAGAATTGAAGTACTGACTGGAGAATTGAGGTAGACTAGGAATTGAGGCAGTGACTGAGAAATGAGGTACTTACTAGAGATTGAGGTACTGATTATGGATTGAAGTACGACTGGGAGCAAGGAACTGAGGATCAAGGGTCAACTGGGAATTGAGGTACTGACTGGGGATTGAAGCATTGACTGGAAATTAAGGTAAATACCGGTATTAACTGGTATATGAATGTGAAATGCGTCATTGAATACATGAGTGTCAGATTTGTACAACTTTCTGGCAGTGAAAAACTGCACAAATTATAATAAATTATTGTGGTCAGAAGAATAAATGGAACAGCAACATGAATGATATAACCATAAATTTCACAAAGTATTCATTGCTTCCTGAGTAATGTAGCTGTTTTGTTAGCAAAACAGTGTGATTTTAATTTGTTCACTTCTTAGCAATAGTAGCTAGTGCATTGTATTGTACAAGTTTATTGTGATTCTTTATGTGTTTGTAATATTATTTAGTTTTATTTAGCATTCTGTTTAGTTGGTTATCTTTACTGTATCCTTATGTAGTTTATTTTATTTTATTTCATTTTTATACGACCATAGAAGAACTCACAATAGTTTGTTTTAGTGTTGAATAAATATTATGATTATTACATTATTGCTGTTCCATTCTTTCCTGCAGTCACAGTAACATTTTATTTTAAAAGGCTTTAGTAAGTAATTAGTTGCAGTACGGTAATTATCACAAATTCAAATGTACACATATTGATTAACTTTTAATTATTAGTAATTGTTCAGGTTTTATTAAGAAACTTGTATATTAATTATGAAATGTTATATCATATATCATACAAAAAGCTAGTACCAGACACTTTGTTTAGTCTTTTTTTTATAAAGCAATAATTTTTTAGTGATATTAGCCTAATATCAGGTGATAGTGACACAGTCATCCATAGGCAGTACATAAGCCAAATAAAAGCAGTAACCTGACCCACTATGTAATTCTAATATCGCACCGTGGGTGTTTTTTATTTAATGCTCTAATCAACAAAATGCATTATGCTGATGGCACCTGAAAGGCATGATTTATATACTCAGGTGACGTTTTCTAAACGTGTACGACTCAATGCAGTTTGCTGCAGTACTGTTTTGATCTCCAGCAAACCGCGTATTGGTTTAAACACGTCAACAATTCACCAGGTACTTTGAATTCAATAGAAAGCATCGACAGTCACGCGTCAGATGCCCATAATGTGTCAACATGGCTCGCCCGTGTACTTACCCGACATAATGTTTTACTCTTGATGAGCAGACAGAGAAAGAATTACAAGTCTATTTCACATGATTGTGAAAATACACCCATCCAATCGCCACACAAAGTTATCGACAATTTACGGATTTGTCAGAGCTTCCAAATTTCAAAGTTTATTTACGCGGAAATGTCAGACAGAAACGTGACAACAATAGTTGTCTGCCAATCAGTCCGACAACCAGTCGCCGTCTATTCGGTCAATCGTCAGGTGTCACGAAACGTTGGTAAACTATCGCTTCTGGTACAGCTTTATAAGTCGATGAAGATATTTTCCTTGGCAGAGTACCGTTGATTGAGATCTCAATTTTTCGCCCAATGAGTCGTAACGACGATGGTCTTTTGCACAACGCAAACGCTCGGCAAATCGGTGAGAATCGCGTGAGCTTACGATATGTTGATGCACCAAACAAAGGTGTTCTAGAACTCTAACGTCACCCACGGCGTCAAAAAATATGCTAAATAATCCACTGAAGCAAAAATCTTCGCACTTAAAGTGAATAGAATAGTTCAACACATATTGAGCAATGGTGGCTTTGTGCACACTGAGCAAACTGTCCTGATTTTCCCCGCATACATTAGACGTGACGTGTTGTCTCCCTAGGAAACAAACATCAATACAGTTGTGCTAGTCAATTGTGTTACTCCCTCTGGGGGGTCAGGTAGGTTGTAATTTCACAAGTAGGTGTCTTTGCAAAATAGCAAAATAGCTATAAAATGTATCTATGATAATCAGACTGTTTTTCATAATTTCTTGCAGCTTGTAAATGCAATGTAGTAGTTAGCTAATTGTTGTTGTTTTTAATTTAGGAATATAGTACAGCCGCCTGTCGTGACAGCCGACGTCGGTGTTTATATCTTGCTCGCTCGCCGTGGAGTGCGGGGAGCCGACTTAAAAGTGTTGTCTGATACTATGGGCATGGATGAGCAAATTATTAAAGTTACACTTTCACAAAGAAATTCAATTTTCTCACAGTATGTCGCCACTAATCTGTCGTTAAGTTGCCCAAATGTTAAAAAGGCGTGTTTTCAAGTACATCCAATTACAAGTGTAATCATACATGACCTGGAAAGTAGTACTCCCGGGTAATGAAAACTAACGATTACAAACTCCCATAAAATGACGTTACTGTAAAACAGAAATATGTGCATGATGACAGATACAACCGTGTCTTCAAAAAGAAAGAAATTAACAACGTTCACAATATAAAAAATGGAAATAGAAATGACAAAATGTTGAGAGCGGAGACATATCCCGAATAGAATTGGTTGGGGAGGGCAGGAGGCGTGCAATATTTTTTGTCAATTGTTACTGGGATATCGCTAAGAAGCGTGCAAGAATATGTCTGATTGTCAGCCCCATGTTCAGATCTACCATTGAGAAGAATATGTCTGATTGTCAGCCCCATGTTCAGATCTACCATTGAGAAGAATATGTCTGATTGTCAGCCCCATGTTCAGATCTACCATTCAGAAGAATATGTCTGATTGTCAGCCCCATGTTCAGATCTACCATTGAGAAGATTATGTCTGCTTGTCAGTCCCATGAACAGATCTATCATTGACAAGAATACATCTGACTGTGCCCCATGGTCAGATCTATCGTTGAGAAGAATATGTCTGATTGTCAGTCCCATGTTCAGATCTACAATTGATAAGAATATGTCTGATTGTCAGCCCCATGTTCAGATCTACCATTGAGAATATATGTCTGATTGTCAGCCCCATGTTCAGATCTACCATTGAGAAGAATATGTCTGATTGTCAGCCCCATGGTCAGATCTACCATTGAGAAGAATATGTCTGATTGTCAGCCCCATGTTCAGATCTACCATTGAGAATAATATGTCTGATTGTCAGCCCCATGTTCAGATCTACCATTGAGAAGAATATGTCTGATTGTCAGCCCCATGTTCAGATCTACCATTGAGAAGAATATGTCTGATTGTCAGCCCCATGTTCAGATCTACCATTCAGAAGATTATGTCTGATTGTCAGCCCCATGTTCAGATCTACCATTGAGAATAATATGTCTGATTGTCAGCCCCATGTTCAGATCTACCATTGAGAAGAATATGTCTAATTGTCAGCCCCATGTTCAGATCTACCATTGAGAAGATTATGTATAATTGTCAGCCCCATGTTCAGATCTACCATTCAGAAGAATATGTCTGATTGTCAGCCCCATGTTCAGATCTACCATTGAGAATAATATGTCTGATTGTCAGCCCCATGTTCAGATCTACCATTGAGAAGAATATGTCTGATTGTCAGCCCCATGTTCAGATCTACCATTGAGAAGATTATGTCTGATTGTCAGCCTCATGTTCAGATCTACCATTCAGAAGAATATGTCTGATTGTCAGCCCCATGTTCAGATCTACCATTGAGAAGAATATGTCTGATTGTCAGCCCCATGGTCAGATCTATCGTTGAGAAGAATGCATATGATTGTCAGCCCCATGAACAGATCTACCATTGATAAAAATACATCTTATTGTCAGCCCCATGGTCAGATCTATCGTTGAGAATAATATATCTGATTGTCAGCCCAATGGTCAGATCTACCATTGAGAAGATTATGTCTGCTTGTCAGTCCCATGAACAGATCTATCATTGACAAGAATACATATGATTGTCAGTTCCATGAACAGATCTATCATTGAAAAGAATACATCTGATTGTGCCCCATGGTCAGATCAATCGTTGAGAAGAATATGTCTGATTGTCAGCCCCATGTTCAGATCTACCATTGAGAATAATATGTCTGATATTCAGCCCCATGTTCAGATCCACCATTGAGAAGAATATGTCTGATTGTCAGCTCCATGTTCAGATCTACCATTGAGAAGATTATGTCTGATTGTCAGCCCCATGTTCAGATCTACCATTCAGAAGAATATGTCTGATTGTCAGCCCCATGTTCAGATCTACCATTTAGAATAATATGTCTGATTGTCAGCCCCATGTTCAGATCTACCATTGAGAATAATATGTCTGATTGTCAGCCCCATGTTCAGATCTACCATTCAGAAGAATATGTCTGATTGTCAGCCCCATGTTCAGATCTACCATTGATAAGAATACATCTTATTGTCAGCCCTATGGTCAGATCTACCATTGAGAAGATTATGTCTGATTGTTAGCCCCAAAGTCTATGTAATCAGTTCTTTTTTTCGTTGTTTGTTATTTCGGTGAGGTTTTCAGATAATTCTTTCAGCCTTTAGCAAATATTTGAATAGATATATTACCCACAATGCATATTTTATCGTAATCGGTCTTGACACCATGACAGTGGCGGCGGCAGGGGGCGGGGTTGGTAAGCAGATGATCTCGTCCCATGCACAATTTCGTGCCGCTGCCTCTGTGACAAATCTAAAGAAGAGAAACGAACAAACAAACAAACAAGGCAAGAATAAGAGCCAATCTAGTGTTCTGCTTCAACCAAAAGACACATAATTCCTGTGATTGCTACAACCGTTAAAATAAACACTAAAATAAACGTCAAACACCAACTTTCACGCTCAAACTTCTTGTCAATAATTCCTGCCATGATTTGGGTATTCTTAGCAAAAGAACAAGAATTTCCAAATATTTTTGTTTCAATATTCAAAACATGCTGAGCTAACTTGTAATTTGTCTCTTTGCACGGAGTGAGCTGTGATGCACGCAAACATATCAATGTTTGATCGTTTGACATGTGAGCTATATAAATTGCCTATGGAATGCAGGGCATTCAAAAGATTGAATATTCACAGTGTAGCGTCTTATTTGTATCAGGGCCTTGGCGTGTATAGTTTTGACCTATAAGTAATTATCCCATCGCAATATTGTTACAGAACCATGTGTATGGGACCTGATGAGAATAATTAATTTCGGTTGGCGCCAGGTTACTGTTCACTGACCATCGGTAGAACTCGGGTGGCGCCGGGTTACATTTCACTGACTATCGGTGGAATTCGGGTGGCGCCAGGTTACTGTTCACTGACCATCGGTGGAATTCGGGTGGCGCCGGGTTACTGTTCACTGACCATCGGTGGAATTCGGGTGGCGCCGGGTTACTGTTCACTGACCATCGTTGGAATTCGGGTGGCGCCAGGTTACTGTTCTATGACCATCGGTGGAATTCGGGTGGCACCGGGTTACTGTTCACTGACCATCGGTGGAATTCGGGTGGCGCCGGGTTACTGTTCACTGACCATCGGTAGAATTTGGGTAGCGCCAGGTTACTGTTCACTGACCATCGGTGGAATTCGGGTGGCGCCAGGTTACTGTTCACTGACCATCGGTGGAATTCGGGTGGCGCCCGGTTACTGTTCACTGACCATCTGTAGAATTCGGGTAGCGCCGGGTTACTGTTCACTGACCATCGGTGGAATTCAGGTAGCGCCGGGTTACTGTTCACTGACCATCGGTGGAATTCCGGTAGCGCCGGGTTACTGTTCACTGGCCATCGGTAGAATTCGGGTGGCGCCGGTTTACTGTTCACTGACCATCGGTAGAATTCGGGTAGCGCCGGGTTACTGTTCGCTGACCATCGGTAGAATTCGGGTAGCGCCGGGTTAATGTTCACTGACCATCGGTAGAATTCAGGTAGAGCCGGGTTACTGTTCGCTGACCAACGGTAGAATTCGGGTAGCGCCGGGTTACTGTTCGGGGATCATGTTATTCACATTATTACTCAAATACAATGCATAGAACATAAAGACTATTATACCTTATATGAGCTCATGTTTGTGTGAAATTTAAGTCAGTGGATTTCCTCATAATATTCCTGTATATATTTGTGTCTGTAGTGACTAAAACAAGAAATGAATATTCATCTTCAACATCATTTGAATCACAAAGTATGTACATTTCTTTCAATTTCATGTCGTCTATAACTTTCAATGCGGAGGTGGTGCGATGAGTAGCGAAAACGGGCAAGCATTTTATATAAGAGGAGATTTTAATATTGTTTCAAAGAGAATTTAAACTAATTAAACAGATTAAACATACTAGCTCTTTCAAATTATAAAATAACTACTTCTTAAAAATTAAATACACACTTACGCACAACACTATTTTTATGGGGCTTTTCCACACATGTTTTAAATTTCCTGGCACGGCTATGTCCCCGTTAGTTAAATAGTAAACAAATGGGAATGAGTCAGCCATCCATTTTTAATCAGAACTCAGAAGTATGAAATTAATTTTATCAAATGACCGCTATTCGGCCATTTCGAATATGACCGTATATGATGTACCTATAAAGGCACGTCAGAGATATGACTCCGGAACAGTCTAAAAAAACTGCCACCAGTTGGCATTTTAAATCCCACCAGAAACAAAAAGACAAGCATGAGTGTCATTATGTACAAGGTATGTGCCAAGATTAAACGAAATCCATGACCGGTATTCGGTCCCATAATGACAGAAATGCCTGATAAATAGATTCTCCCCAGATATGTGGTACACGTTATTATCACATTTTAAATACAAATATTAAGTCTAGAACGTGTTTGCGAGATTCAAGTATAGGAATGCAAAATGGAATTAGAGTGGCATGTCGTGATGCGCTGTTAATTTTGATAAAACTATATTTACAGTTTTGACATTTCAAAGCTGGCAGGCAGCTTTAAAAAGCGGAAAAAGTGAATTTATAATGAAAATACAGTGTAGGCTGTTTCCTGCTATAAATATCTAAGCATCTTATTTTCATGACAACTTCTGCGGTCCGTGGATACACTTGTACGCCAGACAGGAAAACACCAATACCACACACAGGAAAACACCAATGCCACACACAATAAAACACCAATGCCACACACAGGAAAACACCAATGCCACACACAGGAAAACACCAATACCACACACAGGAAAACACCAATACCACACACAATAAAACACCAATGCCACACACAGGAAAACACCAATACCACACACAATAAAACACCAATGCCACACACAGGAAAACACCAATACCACACACAATAAAACACCAATACCACACACAGGAAAACACCAATGCCACACACAGGAAAACACCAATACCACACACAGGAAAACACCAATACCACACACAGGAAAACACCAATACCACACACAGGAAAACACCAATGCCACACACAGGAAAACACCAATACCACACACAGGAAAACACCAATACCACACACAGGAAAACACCAATGCCACACACAGGAAAACACCAATACCACACACAGGAAAACACCAATGCCACACACAGGAAAACACCAATACCACACACAGGAAAACACCAATACCACACACAGGAAAACACCAATGCCACACACAGGAAAACACCAATACCACACACAGGAAAACACCAATGCCACACACAGGAAAACACCAATACCACACACAATAAAACACCAATGCCACACACAGGAAAACACCAATACCACACACAATAAAACACCAATGCCACACACAGGAAAACACCAATACCACACACAATAAAACACCAATACCACACACAGGAAAACACCAATACCACACACAGGAAAACACCAATACCACACACAGGAAAACACCAATACCACACACAGGAAAACACCAATGCCACACACAGGAAAACACCAATGCCACACACAGGAAAACACCAATACCACACACAGGAAAACACCAATACCACACACAGGAAAACACCAATGCCACACACAGGAAAACACCAATGCCACACACAGGAAAACACGCAATACCACACACAGGAAAACACCAATGCCATACACAGGAAAACACCAATACCACACACAGGAAAACACCAATGCCACACACAATAAAACACCAATGCCACACACAGGAAAACACCAATGCCACACACAATAAAACACCAATGCCACACACAGGAAAACACCAATGCCACACACAGGAAAACACCAATGCCACACACAGGAAAACACCAATACCACACACAATAAAACACCAATGCCACACACAGGAAAACACCAATGCCACACACAGGAAAACACCAATACCACACACAGGAAAACACCAATACCACACACAGGAAAACACCAATGCCACACACAATAAAACACCAATGCCACACACAGGAAAACACCAATACCACACACAGGAAAACACCAATGCCACACACAGGAAAACACCAATACCACACACAGGAAAACACCAATACCACACACAGGAAAACACCAATGCCACACACAGGAAAACACCAATGCCACACACAGGAAAACACCAATACCACACACAGGAAAACACCAATACCACACACAATAAAACACCAATGCCACACACAGGAAAACACCAATGCCACACACAGGAAAACACCAATACCACACACAGGAAAACACCAATGCCACACACAGGAAAACACCAATACCACACACAGGAAAACACCAATGCCACACACAGGAAAACACCAATGCCACACACAGGAAAACACGCAATACCACACACAGGAAAACACCAATGCCACACACAGGAAAACACCAATGCCACACACAATAAAACACCAATGTCACACACAATAAAACACCAATGCCACACACAGGAAAACACCAATGCCACACACAGGAAAACACCAATGCCACACACAGGAAAACACCAATACCACACACAGAAAAACACCTTACCAATGTACACGCAATGCCACAATAAGTTTTCTTTTAAAGTGTTCGATACTACAATTTTACCTGTATTGACATGTAGTACTGAATTGTGAAAGTTTACAAGGTGCACTCATATTGACATCTTACCCATTGCCGTCTATTTTTGGATATTTCAAGTAGAGTAGAGTAATGTAGAAGTTTTGGGAGAACGTGGTGGATATTTGGTATTTCTTTGAAGAAAGTAATGTACAATACAACATAACGTTTTGGTACACTGACGAGTGCACTGTGAGCAACCTCAGGTTGTTGTTGTTTTAATGTAAATGAATGAATGGATGGGTAAATGAACAGGCCCTCATCTCGGTTGCTGTTGGGGTGGTTATATCGTACTTTTGATTAACAAATTAAATTAACAGTTTAATAAAAGTTGTCAATATCTCCTGTTGGCGCTATTGTTTAGCGCATAGCTAGGTATTACACTTTTATTTGGTTAGTCTTGATTTAGTGAATTGTGTCGGTCTTTTCAGATCTTTAGATATTACAGTTATAAAATAAATTACACATGTTTGTCAATTATGGAAATTACAATATTACAATTAAACGTAGCAACCATTTTTCTCCGTTCGTGATAATATTTTTTCCTCATCACAAAACATCTCGGTTATGGACTAACAAATACAATTTCGTCATTGCCATTTTAAAATACTAACAACACCACAATCACGTGTTAGCTTCGTAACTATTGTTTCCCAGAGAAAAAAACCTCGCAGGTTTTAGCGATATAGCCCACATAATATTTAACTACCTGGAAATAATTTCAACATTATAACATGACCACAATAACATTTGCGACGTTTTATAGTCAGGTATTTCTGAACAACAGTTTGCAGAATAAAGATATTATCTATAGTGGAATACCCACGCTCAATTTCAGCATCAGCTTCGTCAACGCCCCTAAGGGTTTCAGACCAGAATATTATTAATTACAAATATTAGTGAGGTAAAGTGTACTAAATATGTTGGTGTGCTGCTGGACCACAATTTAAATTGGAAAAAACATTTTGATCAAGTGATTAGCAAAATAAGTGTCAAAGCAGGTATCATATATAAATTAAGAAAAAATGTTCCAAGGTCAACTCTATTATTATTGTATAATTCATTTATTTATGTTAGAAACCTGGGGAAATACATATAAAACTCATTTACATCTAATACTAATTATTCAGAAACGTACGTACTATTTCTGGTTCACCTCCTTTTTCACATACTCTCCCATTGTTTAACAGCTGTAATATACTTGATATATACAAACAACACCAGTTCCAATTAGCCCTTTTTGTTTTTGATAGTATTCATGGACATTTTCCTAATTCTATATCCCAACTCTTTCAGCATGTACCCAAAACTTATCATACTAGGTTTCAAACCAAAGGAAATTTAATAATTCCAAAGTACCGTATTAATGTAGGTCAACGTTCTATTAAAAATACTGGCCCCAAGCTATGGAACCAGCTACCACAGAATATAAGACATTACCACAAGGAAATTATTTAAGTTAAAAATGAAAGAAAAATTAATTGAATAATAATAATGATAATTATTATTGTTATTATTGCTACTGTTATTATTATTATTGGTTCCTATTTTATAATTGATTCTTGTTTTGTAAACTACAAGTGTATATTATTACGTAAAATAAGAAATCCCTCAATAATTTCTCCAAGAGTCGGTAAATTCAGGTTTTATGAATATGGACTGTTATTGCCCTAAACCATTTATCAGAGAAATTGCCATGTATCAAATAACACTCACACATGATTTAAAGAATTCGCCTATAAGACCCTCGGGTCGACTGATTTACCAAATCTAAATTTTACATATTGCGTTGTGTTTTCCCTCTCTCTCTAATGGGACTGTTCGGGATATTCCAGTCGATTTTCGTCGTTGGTGGTAGTATATCGACATTTTACAACTGACAACCCATCTGACAGAGATAAGTCATACTAAACAGATGTGCTGATTAAAGAGACTTTTAAAGTACTCGTAACTAATAATATGTATAGTTGAACTTTACATTTGTAAAGCAACAATAGAAACACCATTTCAGTAAGCCATATTTTTATCTTTTAACTTTGCCATACAAACGATGTTGTGAATGTCAGTCACTTTGCTATTCGATACTAAAGAGCATTGGGATATGTGAGCCGATTCCATACGTAACATTAGGTATCAGGATACAGGCTTATCGTCTACGACATTAACGGTAAATTTAAATTTACCTGGATTTACGTCATCGCCGCTCTTCTATTCACGATATATAGTTTGAAGGAACAGCACAATGACGAAGTTGTATAAGTGGTGAGCAAAATTCAGTGAGAAAAATTGTGCTCATGAAATTAGAAAGAGAAAATCTTTGTCGTTAAAGGTGACCATAATATTTTCTTGAAAGAGATTAGGGGTATACCATTTGAAATCGACATTTTGTATAATTCCAACGTTTTGATGAACTCACTGACTTCAAATATAAATAATAATAGCAGCTGACCCATTTACCTAACCAATTTATTAATTGTGTACCCTTATCTGTGTCATGGTGAAATTTCGCTCAGTTTACGACAATGATTTCTTATCTGATCTGATAAGCACAGTTGCTTGCCTCGTCGTGCATTTATTGACATTCAAAAACAGAACGTTTTTCTGATTAAACCAAAAATGAACCAAGGTTCGGTGTGGCAATACTGGACGGCACATAATGGCACAGTGGAAATTGCATAGGCGGTAATAATAAACTCTGTCTTGTGTCACATGACCCAACAAGAATGGTGCCAAGTAGCCCGAGGAAATATCCGACGCTTGGATATTTGTTAGACACTTTTCATAACTGAACTCTGACATTTCTAAACTGAACTCTGACATTTATAAACTGAACTCTGACATTTCTAAACTGAACTCTGACATTTATAAACTGAACTCTGACATTTCTAATGGTGGAGTCTACTTAAATGCCATTGATAAAGCAATGGAGAATAGCTATCTACTTTCTGGGTTTACTTTATTCAGACTATGAAAGTGTTCTCGAAATCTCAACTTCTTATTTTTCTTAAATATATGTATTTGCATTTTTTTCACTCAACATAGACATAGTTGTAGACTTCCTGTTTATTCGTATCCACAGTTTAGTAAACTAGCAAAATAACCATATGCAGATTTGATTCTGTGTGGTTGTATTTGTTATTAATGTTCACTTTAGTACATTTATGAATAAATTACCACTAGCGTTTATTCATGTCAGGATTAATTCTGTAATTTCTCCCCAAACCCGAGATGCTATGTTGCTATTGAAATCATTTGTGAAAAAATGGATCAATCAGTTGCCATGGGACTTACAAAACCTCTCATAAATGTGTGCATTTGCCATTTCTAATTGACACTCGCCTCTTATCCATGGAGCTCTTAAGCTGTTTTCTATTTCGTTTATAAAGTAAAAAATAAAATTAGTTTTTGACGAACAACTTTTTCCAGTGAAAACAAATATTTGGTTGACCCTAACACAAGATTTAACATCACTATAAGATAACACTTCTAAAGGTTGACATATAAGCACTATAATCTTCCAACCTTTACATATTTTTGAACGTTAGCTGCCAAAATGAACACGTGATCAATAATACAATACCCTCCCTGAAACGTGACTGCATATCTGAGATCTTTGTGTTACGTATATTCATTCGTCCAAGATTCAATAATAGATCTTGTTCTTAAAATTGTTAAGACCACGACTTTTGTTCTTTTTATGGATTGGTACTAGTATTTTGACCACCTTGAAGAGAACTGGTCAGAGTCAATATACGGAAAGGTCAAATCACAGGAAAATTTTAGAAATGACAAGACAACCATATCGGGGCCAGTCGGTTTGTTTTTCTTAAGGATGTAGTAGACTATTTATCACATTCAAAATGTCTCTTTCTGCGATAGGGCTATTGAGTATTAAATTTGGGCTGTTCTGTTGAAAATCGCATTGACATCACTGTGCCTAATTGGTATTGATTTGTAAAGTAGGTTCCCCGTTCTCCGTTTTCTATCTGGTTGAGAGTGAAATATTTTATTTCATTCCCTCTACTTTAGTATTTCTCAATTTATTTTCAAATTGAATGTCGTAACTAATCTAGTTATACCTAATAAGGTTATTATATCTACGCATGTACAAATCCAATTCAGGATTGGTACGTACCACTGACTAGTTTAATCGCCCTTGCATTACCACACGTCTCATGGAACCAGGGTTTGTGGCGGAGTTTTTATTGTTGTGCAGGTCAACATCCATCCAGCCAAATTTAAAATTTCTGAACATGTTATGAGCCATGCCATCATGTTATGAGCACCAATTGTCATTGATATATTCCAAAAATTGAAGCGAAAAATTCGAAGCCAGTTGTTAGACAAAATCTACTTATGTGTTTAATTGTTATCTTTTTGGTTTCAGTAGGAACTACATTTGTATTCATGGCACGGAGAAAATGGTCAGATTATATTCGAACAGATTTTAAAATTATTCACAGATTCAAATAATTCGGGCAAAACACAATCTAACTTTAATTCTAATCTAATTCACAATCTAATTCTACAGTCGTTAGCAACGCATGTAAATCGGCTAATAAGTACATCTTTTCCAATAAGTACATTTTTTCTGTCAGTATTAGTCACACGAGATAGTGATGATAAACCGAAACATTACATTTCTTTCGTTATGCAGTACAGCAGAAAATTGATGTTTACACGATTCCTAGAGGGCGCTCTTGTGTGTAATTGAATACAGTTTCGTCAGTCTAGGCGTTGCCACGTGGCATTTAGCCGCTTTGTGTCCTACACTTCTTTCATTCAGCTTTATTTCCAAGGTAGTTATTAAGCAGAGTATTTTCGAAGTTTAAATATTAAACATTGTTTATTGCAGTCAGCATACTCGTAGATGTACAATTCCATTACATGTATAGGGGTGCAGATTTCCAGAGGATTTTAGTCCCGTCATTATTCTGGCTTTTATTTCTGTTTTTTCCTGCACGGCTTATGTGCCGCTTACAGAGAACGCAGTTTTCACTTCTATGTACGATAGTTGCTAGTGTTCAATTTCCTCATCTATGTATACGTAGCTACTACACAGTTTTGTTAATAAATCTTGAGATCCGCGTGCTCGTGGCAACGGGATTACACTCTGATTATCAGTGTGTGCGTGTGTGTGTGTGTGTGCGTGTGTGTGTGTGTGTGTGTGTGTGTGTGTGTATGTGTGTGTGTGTGTGTGTGTGTGTGTGTGTGGTTTAATGGTGCGCGAGTGTGGTAAAGTGTGAATGTTGCGTTTTGCGTTTGGTGTCACGAGAAACCCTTAGTATATTCTCTTACATTATTTGGCATTTACAAAGTGTGTAACCTATTGTAGTATGTTATCAACATCTAGCACTACTTCAGCGTCAAATCAGTGCCTGGAATTGCTGTAAGTCCCCGATGATATCGACCACGTGTTTCATTAGAAGTGACGTGAGGTACAGCTACTATTCACTCCACTCACACGACTTTGCATACCAGATTTTCCCACCAGACAGTCATACATCTCATAGCCTATTGTAAACTTGAATTGGTGAGCAAGCTTTGGGTCGGCCTTTATCTCGAATTGCATTCCGGGACTTGTTTGGCAGCTTTGTCGTAATAATATTATTTATTACCTCATATCTCACAGAGAAGACAAAATGGTCATACGTCACAAAACAAATAAAGAAAGAAGAAGAAAAAACAACAAAACACTATCAGGGGCGGATACAGGATTTTTTATTGGGGGGGGGGGTTCAAACTTTAAAATCACCAGACTAAGTTAATGATTTTTTTATATTATACAAAAACATACTGAATAAAATTTTCAACGGGTGGGGGTCGGACCACAAGAACCCCCTAGATCCACCATTGACTATTAATGCTTCTAGCTCATTGAAGACACATTTACTGTCTGGTGTCGTGAACTAAGCTATGGCAAGTGACATATGTATGTTGTCACAATGGAAATAAATTTATCACTCTCACTACTGGTTCTAAAAATTATTTATATAAAATATTTATATGAATTTTCCATATATACATTTTGTACCTTTTATATACCATATATACGTTTTACTTGTTATATTTCACGAACGTATTTTGTAAGAGTCGTTGCTTGAGGAAATTGTGCACATTTAACGTTTAAATTCACAGAAAAATAAACTTTAAGTTCAATAAGCCTTTAGTGTTAAAATGTTAAACACTTCCAGCATTCCACTTTGAGTTATTATATCCAGTTTCTCACTCGTCAGTTTATATCTCACTGTGGTGTCTTAATCAGTTATAATTTGTGAGTTTATCTTACTTCAGAATCTCATTCAATTACCATTTGTGAGTTCATAACAACAGTTATCCTTTTGGGGATAATCTCCCTTAAGAGGCTCGCTCAGATTTGTGATATTTGTTTATAGGGTATCCCTTATCTCACTGCGGATTCTAACTCAGTTGAGATTTGTGAGTTTATCTCACTGTGGGGTCTAACTCAGTTGAGATTTGTGAGTTTATCTCACTGTGGGGTCTAACTCAGTTGAGATTTGTGAGTTTATCTCACTGTGGGGTCTAACTCAGTTGAGATTTGTGAGTTTATCTCACTGTGGGCTCTAACTCAGTTGGGATTTGTGAGTTTATCTCACTGTGGGGTCTAACTCAGTTGAGATTTGTGAGTTTATCTCACTGTGGGCTCTAACTCAGTTGGGATTTGTGAGTTTATCTCACTGTGGGGTCTAACTCAGTTGGGATTTGTGAGTTTATCTCACTGTGGGGTCTAACTCAGTTGAGATTTGTGAGTTTATCTCACTGTGGGGTCTAACTCAGTTGAGATTTGTGAATTTATCTCACTGTGGGGTCTAACTCAGTTGAGATTTGTGAGTTTATCTCACTGTGGGGTCTAACTCAGTTGAGATTTGTGAGTTTATCTCACTGTGGGGTCTAACTCAGTTGGGATTTGTGAGTTTATCTCACTGTGGGGTCTAACTCAGTTGGGATTTGTGAGTTTATCTCACTGTGGGGTCTAACTCAGTTGGGATTTGTGAGTTTATCTCACTGTGGGGTCTAACTCAGTTGGGATTTGTGAGTTTATCTCACTGTGGGGTCTAACTCAGTTGAGATTTGTGAGTTTATCTCACTGTGGGGTCTAACTCAGTTGGGATTTGTGAGTTTATCTCACTGTGGGGCCTAACTCAGTTGAGATTTGTGAGTTTATCTCACTGTGGGGTCTAACTCAGTTGAGATTTGTGAGTTTACCTCACTGCAGATTCTAACTCAGTTGCAATTTGTGAGTTTATTTCACTGTGAGGTCTAACTCAGTTGAGATTTGTGAGTTTATCTCACTGCAGATTCTAACTCAGTTGCAATTTGTGAGTTTATCTCACTCTGGAGTCTAACTCATTTGGGATTTGTGAGTTTATCTTACTGTGGGGCCTAACTCAGTTGAGATTTGTGAGTTTATCTCACTGTGGGGTCCAACTCAGTTGAGATTTGTGAGTTTACCTCACTACAGATTCTAACTCAGTTGCAATTTGTGAGTTTATCTCACTGTGGGGCCTCACTCAGTTGAGATTTGTGAGTTTATCTCACTGTGGGGCCTAACTCAGTTGAGATTTGTGAGTTTATCTCACTGTGGGGCCTAACTCAGTTGAGATTTGTGAGTTTATCTCACTGCAGATTTTAACTCAGTTGCAATTTGTGAGTTTATCTTACTCTGGGGTCTAACTCAGTTGGGATTTGTGAGTTTATTTCACTGTGGGGTCTAACTCAGTTGAGATTTGTGAGTTTATCTCACTGCAGATTCTAACCCAGTTGCAATTTGTGAGTTTATCTCTCTGTGGGGTCTAACTCATTTGGGATTTGTGAGTTTATCTTACTGTGGGGCCTAACTCAGTTGAGATTTGTGAGTTTATTTCACTGTGTGGTCTAACTCAGTTGAGATTTGTGAGTTTACCTCACTGCAGATTCTAACTCAGTTGCAATGTGTGAGTTTATCTCACTGTGGGGCCTAACTCAGTTGAGATTTGTGTGTGCACCTCACTGTAGATTCTAACTCAGTTGCAATTTGTGAGTTTATCGTACTGTGGGGTCTAACTCAGTTGAGATTTGTGAGTTTACCTCACTGCAGATTCTAACTCAGTTGCAATGTGTGAGGTTATCTCACTGTGGGGCCTAACTCAGTTGGGATTTGTGAGTTTATTTCACTGTGGCGTCTAACTCAGTTGAGATTTGTGAGTTTATCTCACTGCAGATTCTAACCCAGTTGCAATTTGTGAGTTTATCTCACTCTGGGGTCTAACTCATTTGGGATTTGTGAGTTTATCTTACTGTGGGGCCTAACTCAGTTGAGATTTGTGAGTTTATCTCACTGTGGGGCCTAACTCAGTTGAGATTTGTGAGTTTACCTCACTGCAGATTCTAACTCAGTTGCAATGTGTGAGGTTATCTCACTGTGGGGCCTAACTCAGTTGAGATTTGTGAGTTTATCTCACTGTGGGGGTCTAACTCAGTTTGAATTTGTGAGTTTATCTCACTGTAGGGTCTAACTCAGTTGAGATTTGTGAGTTTACCTCACTGCAGATTCTAACTCAGTTTGGGTTTGTGAGTTTATCTCACTGTGGGGTCTAACTCAGTTGGGATTTGTGAGTTTATCTCACTGTGGGGTCTAACTCAGTTGAGATTTGTGAGTTTACCTCACTGCAGATTCTAACTCTGTTGCAATTTGTGAGTTTATCTTACTGTGGGGCCTAACTCAGTTGCAATGTGTGAGTTTATCTCACTGTGGGGCCTAACTCAGTTGAGATTTGTGTGTGTACCTCACTGTAGATTCTAACTCAGTTGCAATTTGTGAGTTTATCGTACTGTGGGGTCTAACTCAGTTGAGATTTGTGAGTTTACCTCACTGCAGATTCTAACTCAGTTGCAATGTGTGAGTTTATCTCACTGTGGGGCCTAACTCAGTTGAGATTTGTTTGTGCACCTCACTGTAGATTCTAACTCAGTTGCAATTTGTGAGTTTATCGTACTGTGGGGTCTAACTCAGTTGAGATTTGTGAGTTTACCTCACTGCAGATTCTAACTCAGTTGCAATGTGTGAGGTTATCTCACTGTGGGGCCTAACTCAGTTGGGATTTGTGAGTTTATTTCACTGTGGGGTCTAACTCAGTTGAGATTTGTGAGTTTATCTCACTGCAGATTCTAACCCAGTTGCAATTTGTGAGTTTATCTCACTCTGGGGTCTAACTCATTTGGGATTTGTGAGTTTATCTTACTGTGGGGCCTAACTCAGTTGAGATTTGTGAGTTTATCTCACTGCAGATTCTAACTCAGTTGCAATGTGTGAGGTTATCTCACTGTGGGGCCTAACTCAGTTGAGATTTGTGAGTTTATCTCACTGTGGGGGTCTAACTCAGTTTGAATTTGTGAGTTTATCTCACTGTAGGGTCTAACTCAGTTGAGATTTGTGAGTTTACCTCACTGCAGATTCTAACTCAGTTTGGGTTTGTGAGTTTATCTCACTGTGGGGTCTAACTCAGTTGGGATTTGTGAGTTTATCTCACTGTGGGGTCTAACTCAGTTGAGATTTGTGAGTTTACCTCACTGCAGATTCTAACTCTGTTGCAATTTGTGAGTTTATCTTACTGTGGGGTCTAACTCATTTGGGATTTGTGAGTTTATCTTACTATGGGGCCTAACTCAGTTGAGATTTGTGAGTTTATTTCACTGTGGGGTCTAACTCAGTTGAGATTGGTGAGTTTACCTCATTGCAGATTCTAACTCAGTTGCAATATGTGAGTTTATCTCACTGTGGTGCCTAACTCAGTTGAGATTTGTGAGTTTATTTCACTGTGGGGTCGAACTCAGTTTGAATTTGTGAGTTTATCTCACTGTGGGGTCTAACTCAGTTTGGGTTTGTGAGTTTATCTCACTGCAGATTCTAACTCAGTTGCAATTTGTGAGTTTATCTCACTGTGGGGTCTAACTCAGTTTGGATTTGTGAGTTTATCTCACTGTGGGGTCTAACTCAGTTTGGGTTTGTGAGTTTATCTCACTGTGGGATCTAACTCACTGACCACTTATTGATCACTGTACAAGTACCGGTATATACACTCAGCCATTACATACACTCACTGTTCCAGTACATACACTCACTGTGCCATTACATACACTCACTGTGCCATTATACACACTCACTGTGCCATTACACACACTCACTGTGCCATTACACACACTCACTGTGCCATTACACACACTCACTGTGCCATTACACACACTCCCTGTGCCATTACACACACTCCCTGTGCCATTACACACACTCACTGTGCCATTACACACACTCACTGTGCCATTACACACTCACTGCCATTACATACACTCACTGTGTCATTACACACACACACTGTGCCATTACAACACACTCACTGTGCCATTACATACACTCACTGTGCCATTACACACTCACTGCCATTACATACACTCACTGTGTCATTACACACACACACTGTGCCATTACAACACACTCACTGTGCCATTACATACACTCACTGTGCCATTACATACACTCACTGCCATTGCATACACTCACTGTGCCATTGCATACACTCACTGTGCCATTACATACACTCACTGTGCCATTACATACACTCACTGCCATTACATACACTCACTGTGCCATTATACACACTCACTGTGCCATTACATACACTCACTGTGCCATTACATACACTCACTGTGCCATTACATACACTCACTGCCATTACATACACTCACTGTGCCATTACATACACTCACTGTGCCATTACATACACTCACTGTGCCATTGCATACACTCACTGCCATTACATACATTCACTGTGCCATTACATACATTCACTGTGCCATTACATACACTCACTGTGCCATTACATACACTCACTGTGCCATTACACACACTCACTGTGCCATTACATACACTCACTGTGCCATTACATACACACACTGTGCCATTACATACACTCACTGCCATTACATACACTCACTGTGCCATTACATACACTCACTGCCATTACACACACTCACTGTGCCATTACATACACTCACTGTGCCATTACACACACTCACTGTGCCATTACATACACTCACTGTGCCATTACATACACTCACTGCCATTGCATACACTCACTGTGCCATTGCATACACTCACTGTGCCATTACATACACTCACTGTGCCATTACATACACTCACTGCCATTACATACACTCACTGTGCCATTATACACACTCACTGTGCCATTACATACACTCACTGTGCCATTACATACACTCACTGTGCCATTACATACACTCACTGCCATTACATACACTCACTGTGCCATTACATACACTCACTGTGCCATTACATACACTCACTGTGCCATTGCATACACTCACTGCCATTACATACATTCACTGTGCCATTACATACATTCACTGTGCCATTACATACACTCACTGTGCCATTACATACACTCACTGTGCCATTACACACACTCACTGTGCCATTACATACACTCACTGTGCCATTACATACACACACTGTGCCATTACATACACTCACTGCCATTACATACACTCACTGTGCCATTACATACACTCACTGCCATTACACACACTCACTGTGCCATTACATACACTCACTGCCATTACATACACTCACTGTGCCATTACATACACTCACTGTGCCATTACATACACTCAGTGTGCCATTACATACATTCACTGTGCCATTACATACACTCACTGGGCCATTACATACACTCACTGCCATTACATACACTCACTGTGCCATTACATACACTCACTGTGCCATTACATACACTCAGTGTGCCATTACATACATTCACTGTGCCATTACATACACTCACTGTGCCATTACATACACTCAATGCCATTACATACACTCACTGGGCCATTACATACACTCAATGCCATTACATACACTCACTGTGCCATTACATACACTCAATGCCATTACATACACTCACTGTGCCATTACATACACTCAGTGTGCCATTACATACATTCACTGTGCCATTACATACACTCACTGTGCCATTACATACACTCAATGCCATTACATACACTCACTGGGCCATTACATACACTCAATGCCATTACATACACTCACTGTGCCATTACATACACTCAATGCCATTACATACACTCACTGTGCCATTACATACACTCACTGTGCCATTACATACACTCACTGTGCCATTACATACACTCAGTGTGCCATTACATACACTCAGTGTGCCATTACATACATTCACTGTGCCATTACATACACTCACTGTGCCATTACATACACTCAATGCCATTACATACACTCACTGCCATTACATACACTCACTGTGCCATTACATACACTCACTGTGCCATTACATACACTCACTGTGCCATTACATACACTCAGTGTGCCATTACATACATTCACTGTGCCATTACATACACTCACTGTGCCATTACATACACTCAATGCCATTACATACACTCACTGGGCCATTACATACACTCAATGCCATTACATACACTCACTGTGCCATTACATACACTCAATGCCATTACATACACTCACTGGGCCATTACATACACTCAATGCCATTACATACACTCACTGGGCCATTACATACACTCAGTGTGCCATTACATACACTCACTGTGCCAGTTTTTGGACACTAAATGGTAGACAAATCATGGAAAGAAAACCAGCATAGCTTACAAGAGAATATTTCTGAATAAGCAAATAAAAATAAGTTCTTCAATGAATATGTAAAATAGGGCAGTTTCTATATGTGCATGCAAGGTGATGAATGCATGGTGAATTTATGTATGATAAATTTCAATGGCAATGGCAATGTCAGGATTGAATTTAGTTTAGCTCATTGTTATTAGTCACTTCACAGTATTATTTGTATTCCATAGTTGAGATCACTGTACATCAACAGCAAATCAAATGACCTACAAGTTGAGCCAACTCATGGATATCATAATTTTATCACATCGATTAATGCATTACAAAATATCAGTTATTGTTATAATCTACCCTTTCTTTGCAACTGACTTGCAAAACAGCATTGTTCAATATGGCATGAATTTATTAAAACAAACACAAGTAAAATATGAAATAAGCATCACATCAATCATTGTATCTATATAATGTAACTATATCAGGTCTAGCTACAAATAAAAACAAAACCTGCAATTGTTGACACTTGGTGGCGCTATTACAAGTAAGGCCAATACTGGCTATATTGTTGACACACATAAAAATATAATAAGACTGATGAAACTCATTTCTTGCATAGTTTAGAGCAAATGTCTGAAAATACAAAAAAAAAAAAACTATTTATTCAACAAAAGTGGACGGATGAATAACACAGTATTTTAAAGCGGTGCAGAACTTCTGTGTCACAAAGGCAGTGAAAAACAGAATATACATTTCATATTTTTTTTTATATATCACCTTTATGTGTATGTGAAGTAAAGACAGAAACACTGTCAGTTTAAGGTCATAATTACTGAAACATTCTTCCCTTTGACATTTCATTTTTTTAACTAATCACTAATCAAGTCAGCAAATAAGAAATTAACATGACACGTCAACTACAACTTGTAGAATACAATGTAAGTCTGACAAACACTCTATTTCAAAAATTGGTGTCAATGTCAACAATTTATTTGTCCCCACAATAATAATTAAAAAAAAAAAAAAACACAGCTCATATACATTTCACACTAATGTGACCAATCAGTGACTATTTTTTAAAACTCCATAAGTCTACATTATATGCACAGATTTGTTTTCAAAATACTCCAGTGTTGGTTACCTATTTTTTACTAAATTAAAATGGGACGGAATCATTTCATATAGTTTTGTATCTTTCTTAATGCATCAACTTTTCCAAAACTCTTGTAAACTCAGCAAACAATGTGAAAGCCTGTTTGGGGCAAACACAGACACCACAGAAAATGAGAAAATTCTTACTGTAGTTGCTCTATTAGAAGCCAACAATAATTTTGCGCATAGACACACTTCTGTCATTTATGCAATGTACTACTAATAAAGCAAATACTTGTTATACAGTAAAATACTTTATTTTAGTTGGAATTAATTTTCACTAAAGACATTTTGGCTGTTTTGGCTCTTTGAAGTTTATTCTCACTGAATTTTGATGAGTTGAATGTAAAAAATATAGAAAAAAGGTATCTTCAATATTTTGTCCCTTAAATAAATTCCAAGAGAAAAATAAAGTATTTTACACCTCTATGAATGGAATAGTAGTGGACTATACCATTAATAAAGGACAGGGGTGTAGGGTTATAAAGAAGGTTATTCAGGCATACTCCTCATCAATGCAGTATGATGGGTGTCCACGATACAACCCATAGTTTCGTAGAACTTTCTCCTTTTGCTTGTGGTCTTTCATAAGTGCATTTTGAAACATATCCTTGTCTTCTTCTTGCATTCGTTTAATGATGTCATTGTGCCAAGTACGTTCTTTCATTAATCGCTCAATGGTCCTGGAGTGGATAGCAAAGGAGAATAAACTCACAAGTCTTGTACGTAACACTTTTGAGAAGAGCTTAAAGTAGATTGGTTGTCAAAATAACATAAACAAATGACAAATTAGGTTTGATGCAAGTCATGGATAGAATCATAGTTCACATTGTGTTGTTAGGTTGAAAACCAGTGTGAACACAAAAATTATGTGCAATTGAGGATGAAAAGAACAGTTTATCCTCGATAAAATCCACAATCTCGAAGTAACTTTCCCTTTGCTCTGTTGTCACGGTAAATATCTTGTAAGATAAGGTCCTTATCACTTTTGTTCATTCTATCAAGATTTTCATCATACCAGACATGTTCTCGTACCAACCGTCTCTGTTCCTTCTTCCTGAGAAAGTCAACGAAGACGGCAGGCTTAGTTTGGAGTCATAATTCTACTACCGGTATATACTACTAGATATTGTACAACTTAACATGTTAGGCAAGCTAATGTCACTACATGGATATATTTAGTAATAAATTCAGTATCCAAGTATCCAAGATTTCAAGGTAAAACCAGTTTTAATATGTTGTATAATTTACAAATCAGATGAAAATGAAGAGGTAATTCCTATTGGTTGACAACTTCTGATAATGTAACCTAATGCTTTCCTATTGGTTGAAAATTTCTGATAATATAACCTAATGCTTTCCTATTGGTTGAAAACTTCTGATAATGTAAGCTAATGCTTTCCTATCGGTTGAAAACTTCAGCTGCTGCATATCCTACAGTTTTATCTTGTAGGTTTTACTGCCATGCTGATAAAAATGGACTCCATCTATTTTTCTCCTGAGAAATAACAGATTTAAAGATTGGTCACTACACAGAAATCAGCAATAAATAAAACTACACAAACTGTTTGCATGCAAATTCAATTATGTCTGTTTATTAAATCTTTTCTCCATTTTAATTTTTCAAATTGAATCCTAGAATTACTAAATTACTATGTGCCTCTCATTTATAACATCTGCAGGTTTCTGTTGTTCACTGTGTATGTCTCACATACACCAATTAGTAAAACTGAGATACAACACAGCATGTACTGCGAATCTGTAATTTTATGTGTTCTAATGACTTACACAAGAATATTAGATACTAGTAGATAGTAAGACAAAGAGAAGAATATTTGTTCACACTACAAACATTATTGTTAGATAGATACACTAATACTGTGAGAATATTGCTTGGACTATTTTTGTTAATTGGAAACTTCCTTAATACATCACCTTCTATGGATAGGATAGACAAAATCAATGGGAAAACAGGTGATATGTTAAGGTAGGAGCTATTCATCATTATGAACAATCATGTAGCTATGGTAACAACAAATAACATTTTTGTGTTACAATATGTACTATACACGAAAACTGTTCAAAAGTTCCATGGAACACAATGTTAAAAACATTTGTTGTCACTTTTTAAAACTCAGTTTTGAATTAATTCAGGATATCAAAAACTGTAAAACATGTCTTTTTAGCTAGCATGTTATTTTAGCTAATTTAGCTAATCTGTAATTTTGCTAATTCAAGATGTCGCTAATTTAAAATAAAGTATATTCTCACAATGAGATTGTTGGCACTTTAGCTAAATGAAGATTCAGTTAATTGTAGCTATTTAAACATGTTTTACAGTAGTACAATAAATATCTATTTTTTTTACCAATCAACAATTTGGGATATACTGTAAAATGACTAATTTTCACTGGGTTTAAATTTCACTGATTTACCATTGCAGGAGTATTCAGTGGGTTTATAACTCATGGTTTTTTATCATTTAGATAATGTGTTCTATACTAAATTATACATATTCACTAGGTTTTAATTTAGCGCATTTTCCAGTCAGCGAAATAACCTAAATTAAAACCCAGTGAATAATTAACTCTTTTACAGTATATCATAATGATGAATTGCAAAAATGCTCCAATGCTGGTGACCCCACATTTTATATTAGCATGGAGTAATGTCAGCACAATAATTTATTAGAAAGCGGATAAATTGTGGGTATTTTTATTGATGAGTCGGTATTAAGTTTTACATTGACTTGAGTACTCACCGTTCCCTTTGATGTAGAGACTGTTTCATATCTCCTTTATTACGAGTACGTAAATGTTGTTCCAATTCCTTCCTTCTGGCTTCTTCCTGATTTCGGCGTTCCTGCTCCCCTCTCGCTGCCTCTTCAGCCATTCGTGCTTGCTCCAAAGCCTATGTTTAAGAACATATCTATTGATGAGACTAGGAGTACATGCAATGATAAATACTATGCACTGTGTGCAAATTCACATGCTATACTTTAAATCATCTAGCGACTTGTTACATGGGATTAATGTTTGTAAAATGGCATAATTACTATAAACACAACATCCATGGCAGGTTGAAATCAAGGAATACCTGCATGAAGCACCATATAAAAGGTTGTAAACTCATAGTAACCACTGATACTTAATAACCGAGCTTATTACGTGCAGACAGTGTGAAACTCATTCACATAGATGTTATTGCACAAAGACACCTGTCAGTGTTTGTATAAGCAGGGAATTGAGGTCAAAGAGCAAACTGGCAGTGGAGGTTCTCTAATCTTGGTTATACTGATATCATTAATGTGTGTGTTTTGAACAAAGGTAACTTTAAACAATGCTTCTTTACAGTTCAAGTGGTCAATGGATATTAATGAGCTGCTACCATGACAACCCAAAACAAATTATCAGTAGATCAGCTGTAATTTATAGTCCTAACGAACAAAACATTTCATTCGACCAAATTCATTAAAAGCAACACACATTAAAAGACTAAGACGATTTTTTTTTTGGGGGGAGAGGGGTCATGTCATATTGTGAGACAAAATAGGGGTGGGAGACATTTTGTATTGTGTGTAATTAAGAACTACATGTGTTGTATATATCATGGACATACTAGAGTAAATACTTGAAATTAAAATTAGAATAGACTTTTTTTATTTTGATTGTGTGTCTTGTATTGCTATAAAACGGAGCGGATATACGTAAACATTAAACAAAACACTATAAACAAGCAATAAATAACATTGTACATACAAATATCTAGAAACACCAACTGAAATTTTGCATTTAGAGAAATTTTTTCATGAAGGTTTAAAAATGGATAAGCTATGGCAAATAGCTAAAAATTCACCATTGTTATAGTTCTTTGACTCTTGTGTAAGAAGTAGTTTGGTGATCATATATTTTTATTTGGGTTTTTGAACAACAGCGTAAAATAAACCCATAGTGTAAAGGTCAAGGAAATCTGATCATTTGTTTTAATTGTTGGTAGCCAAATACCTTAGCCTGTTTGTGTTTTGTAATTACAAACTTTGCAATTATAATAAGACATTAATACCAGACATTAATAATGTACTCCCAAAATAATATTCGGTTTCACCACGATATAAAAGAACGTATTCCCAAAACTACAGTCCCTCTGATAAAGGCACTGTGCCAAAACGGATGCAAATACGTCAACTTAAAAAAAATATCAACTGTAATTGTATCAATAAAAAAGTAGTTGCGCGTTTGTTTGTTTTTAAGATAATATAGAATTATATAGACTTGAGTCTAGACTAGTAACGTGACTCACTGCACGAGTACAATGTCCATTATTTGTGTTGAAATGATCAAACCTTCAAGTTATTCATTTGGAGAAACTGCATAAATTTAGACAACAAGCTTTAAATTAAATAAACAAGACACTACAGACCCCAATCCATCGAGACACACGGATCCAAGTTTATTATACTATCTGATAAATCTGGTAACAACCTATTCTGTCGTGTGATGTAGTCGGCCAGGCCAGTACACGATTCAGGTGTGAATACTCACCTCCAGTTCTTTGAGCCGAGCCATCGCAGCTTGTTTACGATCTATCGTACGCTGTTTGCGTCTTGCTTCCCAGTGGTATGCGCTTTGGCTCATTTTTTCGATTAATGTGTAGATAGATTTACTATGTTATCACTGATTTCAATCTTCCCCTTGATCTTCACCAGGTTTCGCGTGTTTCGACAGCTGCGATGTGCCAGTGAACCGAGGCTTCTTGAAGCTCTATGGCAACACGGTTGGTAACGGAGTTGAATCGATACGCATGCGCAGCAAAGTAAATAGACTCAACCCGTTGTGTCGTCACCGGAAGCGCTGTCCCAGCACAACGGTGTAGAAAGGACGCCGACCTGCAGCGTCAACGAGACTCAACCAACTAAGTGCTCTACCACAATCCCTCGCGCGCATTAAATTTATATTTGCCTCAGTCTGCGCCGCTACTGTTACGCTAATCCTATATCGGACTGTAATCAGATTGCTTCAAATCTGATACCGATCTACGGACTTCCCGATATCATGGACGTATGTAGGTCCAAGCTGGAAGCAACACCGTTTGTAATCTGATTAAAATCTGATATATTGTACGGCAAAAGAAAATGTATGATAAAAATAAATAATTAAAAACATATTTAAAAAAAAAGATAAAATCTATTATAATAATATTGCAATGTTTGCAGCATAGCTGTATTGTCAGCCAATCAATGACGATATTGCTAGATATGTGACGAAAGAAATTCGCAGAAACAGTACTACTATAACATGTTTTATGTTCTCTGAACCTTACGGGCACTGAATATTTACTTCTGATTTTCATTTCTCAAGAATGAGAATGTTCGATTCAGCATTGAAATTTTCCCCATGTTTGGTGCACTGGAAGATTATTCTATTATAATCTATTGGCAATAATAACAAAAACTGGGATCACAGACCCCCTTCTTTTAGAAAAAGAGAATCGTATGTCTATTTCACCCAGGCTTTTCAAATATAAAACTGGATAAGAACAGACAAATAATAGATATCTGCTCATCTCCCACACGGCGTTTCATCCATCACCAATCTATGCAGTTAGCAATTTAACCTGAATTACCTTTTCTGTGATCGAAATTCGAACAATATTTAGTTGTAACAAAACGTCATTGTGCAATATGTCGGCTATGAAAGAAACAGCGAGAAGAAAGCTGAAGTTCCTGTCAACAGCGGCAAAGTTATGACTATGTAAACATCTGTATCCTGTGTCGTTAAAAGGTGGTGGTCGCCGTGCCGCGCATGTGCGGCATTTGTGTTGATAAACATTGGTTCTCTCACAATCCAATGCACTCTTTTGATGGAAATCGCGAGTACGAGATTTGGCTTGGACGCAACGTGCACTAAATACAAGAGGTGACTCCTTCGATACTTTCAAATCACCAAAGAAATTACATAGTTAAAGCTTAGTAACGTCTCAGTTCCTATCCCACTAAAGGCCCTAACCCAAAGTTTCTAAAATAGTTTCTGAATATTACTGTGGTTTGCTGTACGTCGGAAAAGGGCAAATTCTAAAACATTAATCGCATTTCAATCATGCCATTAAGTATTTCACATAATATACCCATAAAGCAATGCGAGTACACACGAAAAACTATGTTTGAACATAGGGGGCTATTTTCATATTTGGAATATACGGCTATGCGGTGCTGCCTTGTCCTCATTTTCGCGGTTTGACCCCACATTTTATGATTTTCGACCCTTTTAGAAAAATTTAGGTCATTTTTAAAATGAAAACAAAATTTGTTAAGCTCAAAATCGCCTTCAACTCGATCTTTTGAGTCTATCTTTTTAACTGGTTGCGGAATATTCCCACCCATAATCCAGGTGAGTACACCCGCAGCACACCCACACACGCCGGCGGAAAAACATCCTTCTCCACACGTGTGTATGAAACATGCTAGGAGCAAACGCCCTCTGTGTGGAGTGTGTGAAAACATATAATTCCTTAGGGTGAAGGGTCAATCGTTAATCTATCGAACTTCATTTTAAGGATCATCGAATCGGATCTATCGAACTTAATTTTGAGTGAACGCTGTAGAAACTCGCGAACGCTATAGCAAATTCGGTAATCTCATCATTTTTTGTGGCAATGTTATGTTATATCTCTGTATTTGAGACTGTTCACATATTAGTATATACGTAGTATGAAAATATATACACATATGCTACGGGGCATTTATGTGTCAGAAGCTGCGTTTTTACGGTTGTTTTTAGCACAGATCCCATGGAAATACACATATGACATCGTATTCAGTTAAACGTGTTTCGCTTTTCATAAGTTTTGTGAAATACTGTTCTTAAAACAGACACGCACAATAGTAGTTAAGGTCGTATTATAGGTACGAC